>NW_028270147.1:1302882-1652882 GCF_037043375.1 Chiloscyllium plagiosum
GTATACAAAACGCTGGTGCAGCCACACTTGGAATATTGTGTACAGTTCTGGTCTCTATATTTCGAGAAGGATGTGGAAGCATTGGAAAAGGTGCAGAGGAGATTTATCAGGATGTTGCCAGTTCTGGAGGAAAGGTCTTATGAAGAAAGGCTGAGGGACTTGGGTCTGTTCTCATTGGAGAGAAGAAGGCTCAGAGGGGATTTGATAGAGACATACAAGCTGATCAGAGGATTAGGTAGGGTAGACAGTGAAAGTCTTTTTCCTAGGATGATGACGTCAGCGTGTTCGAAGGGGCATAACTATAAATTGAGGGGTGATAGATTTAAGACAGATGTCAGAGGCAGGTTCTTTACTCAGAGTGGTAAGGGCGTGAAATGCCCTACATGCTAATGTAGTCAACTCAGCCACATTAAGGAGATTTAAACAATCCTTCAATAAATATATAGATAATTTTGGGATAGTGTAGGGGGACAAGCTGAAAATAGTTCACAGGTCGGTGCAACATCAAGGGCCGAAGGGCCTGTTCTGCGCCGTATTGTTCTATGTTCTATATGCAGGTCAGGTGAATTGGCCATTCTAAATTGCCCATAGTGTTAGGAGCATTAGTTAGGAGTTAATACAGGGTGGGGGGGATGGGTGTGGGTGGGTTGCTCTTCGGAGGGTCGGTGTGGACTTGTTGGGCCAAATGGCCTGTTTCCATATTGTAGGGAATCTAATCTAAAAAATCTAAAAGCCTAAGAGGCTATCAGATAGAGGTTTTAGAATCAGAAAATAGGAGTAGGCTAATCAGTCCTTTGAGCCTGCTGTGCCATTTAGTGTGATAATAACTGATCATCCAGCTCCATATCCTTAGTACTTTCTCCCCATACCCTTTGATCCCTTTAGTCCTAAGAACTATGCATAAATCTTTCTTGAAAATGTTCAATGCTTTGGCCTGAACTGCTTTCTGTGGCAGAGAATTCCACAGACTCACCACTCTCAGGAAGAAACGTTTCCTCATCTCAGTTCTAAATGGCCTGCCCTGTATTCTTAGACTTTGACCCGTGGATATCAGTCATGTTATCAGAGGAATTAATCTGCTAAACCTTTGTTGCACTCCCTGCACAGCTAGAAAATCCTTCCCTAAGTAAGACCAGAAGAATAGGAGAACACCATTTGGTGCCTTGAGCCTGCTCTGCCATTCAAGAGGATTATGAATGATCCAACATTCACCACATCCATATTCCTGCCCATTCTCTGTAACCTTTGATTCTCTGACTGATCTAGAATCCATCTAAGCTTTAAATTTACACAAGGACTCTGTCCCTACAGCTGTCTGTGGCAAGGAGTTCCAAAGGTACTCAACTCCAGGAAAAAAAAATTCCTCCTCATCTTAAAATGATGCCCCTTTATCCTGAGACTATATCCTCTGGTGCTGGATTCATATACAGAATTCTCATACATTAGAGTTGATCCTTCTCTGTAGCTGTGACACTATATGCTGCATTCTGTTCAATTACCTTGATATGTAACGTATGATTTGTCTGGTGAGCATGCAAAACAATACTTTTCAGTGTATCTTGGTACATGTGACAAAAATAAACCCAATCAAATCAAAACTATTCACAGCACTCCAGATGTGGTCTAACCAGCACCTTGTATCATTGCAGCAACATTTACTGACTCTTATAGTGCAACCCCCTGGAAATAAATGCCAACATTCCATCAGCCTTCCCAATTACCTGCTGCCCCATGTGCTAGTTTCCTATGTTTAGTGCACAAATACCTCCAAGTCCCTTACTGTTCTGGCTTTCTACAATTTTTCTTCTTTTAAATGCTGTCCCTTCCAAAATGAACTTTGTATTTTCCCAAATTGTACTCCATTTTTCCCAACATTTTGCGCACTTAACATATCAATATCTCTTTGCAAACTGCTTGTATCCCTCTCGCAACCTGCCTTTCCACCTATTTTTATTTGAGTAAATCCATATGTGGCATATGGTAATCTTTTAAAGGCCAGTTGATTAGAATTCAGGACCAGCATGTTCCTGTCAAAGTGAAAGATAAGGATGGCAAGATTTGGAAACAGTTGATGACGAGAAATTGTGAACTTCGTCAAAAAAAAGGAGGCATACATAAGGTTTAGGAAACTGAAGAGATACAGAGCCCTTAAAGAATACAAATATAGCAGGAAAGAACACAAAGTATTGTGAAGGCTAAAAGGGACCATGAAAAGTCTGTGGCAAATAGAATTGAGAAAAGTCCCAAGTGTTGTAGACATATATAAGGAGCAAGAGGGTAGCTAGGGAAAGGGTGCGTCACAAAGGAGGTAATTTGTCCATGGAGCTTGATGAAGGAGATGAGGACCTTAAAAAATATTTTACTAATTATCGAGAATTGATTGCAAAGTTGCTTGGTGTCATCAACAGTATTATTAAGCTGCACCTAATCAGCAATAACGCAATGATGGCCAATTTGGGATCTGCCAGAGCAATTCAGCTCCTGACCTCATTACAGCATTTTTTTCAAACATGATGGTTCAGTAGTTAGCACTGTTGCCTCACAGCACCAGGAACCCAGGTTTGATTTCAATCTCAGGTGACTGAATGCGTGGAGTTTGCATGTTTTCCCAGTGTCTGCGGAATGTCTCTGCAGTTTCCCCTGGGTGCTCCTGTTTCCTCACACAGTCCAAATATATGTTGGTGAGGTGGATTGACCATGGTGAATTGCCTGTAGTGTCTAGGGATGTGCAGGCTGGATGGATTACCGTGGAAAATGCAGAGTTAGGGGATAGGTCGGGGATGGGCCTGGATGGAATGCTCTTCGAAAGGTCAGTGTGGACTCGACAGGCCAAATGGCCTTCTTCCACACTGCAGGTATACTATGAATTCTGTTCTATGGACAAAAGAGCTGAATTCCAGACATGAGGTAAGAGCCCTTGATATTAAGGTTGCATTTGATTAAGTGTAGCATCAGGAGCCCTAACAAAACTGGAATCAATGGAATCAGGCGGCAAACTCTCCACGCGTTGGAATCATACCTGTCACGTAAGAAGATGGTTGTAGTTATTGGCAGTCTGTTATGTCACACCAGGGCAACTCTGTAGGAGTTCCTCCATTCGCCGAGAGGTGCGAGGGAGGAGCAAAGGACTTCTGGGAAGGTGAGTCTAACAATTTAAAAACCTTAGTTCAGGATTGGGCCTCCATGTGCCGAGAGGTGCGAGGGAGGCGCGATGGACTTCTGGGGAATTTTTAAGTGGGTGAGATCTAGGACAGGTGTCAGATCTCGTGGTGGGAGAGCACTTTGGTGAAAGTGATCACAACTGCCTCACATTTAGCATAGCCTTGGAGAGGGAAAGGAGCAGTTACCGAGGGAAAATAATTGGGGAAAAGGAAATTATGACTCTATCAGACAGGAGTTGGGAAGTACAGACTGGGAACAATTGTTCCACAGAAAGGGCACAGCAGACATGTGGAGACTATTTAAGGAGCAGTTGTTGCGAGTGACGCACAAATTTGTTCCTCTGAAACAGGCAAGAAAAGGTCTCGTTAAAAGGAAGAAGACAGCTTACGTAAGGTGGAGGAAGCAAGGATCTAGCACAGCTTTAGAGGACAACAGGGAGGAGAAAGTGAGGACTGCAGATGCTGGAGACCAGAATTGAGAAGAGTGGTGCTGGAAAAACACAGCAGGCCAGGCAGCATTCGAGGAGCAGGAGAATCGACATTTCAGGCATAAGCCCTTCTTCAGGAATTTTCTTCCTGAAGAAGGGCTTATGCCCGAAACGTCGATTCTCCTGCTCCTCGGATGCTGCCTGGCCTGCTGTGTTTTTCCAGCACCACACTTCTCAACTTTAGAGGATTACAGGCTTGCCAGAAAGCAGCTCAGAAATGGACTGAGGAGAGCCAGGAGGGGGCATGAAAAAGGCTTAGCAAGAAGGATTAGGGAGAACCCAAAGGTGTTTTACTCATATGTGAGGAATAAGAGAATAATCAGGGAGAAGGTAGGGCCGATCAGGGATAGCGGAGGGAACTTGTGCGTGGAGATTGAGCAGATAGGGGAAGCCCTAAATGAGTTTTTTGCTTCGGTTTTCACCAAGGAAAGGGAACTTGTAAATGAAAATTTAGAGGAGCTGAGATACAGTCTTCACCATAAAGATTGATGAAGATGATGTGCTAGAAATGTTGGAAAACATTAAGATTGATAAGTCCCCAGGGCCAGACCAGATAAATCAGAGGCTGCTCCGGGAAACGAGAAAGGAGGTTGCTAAGCTGCTGCCGAGGATATTTGCCTCCTCACTCTCCACGGGAATCGTACCGGAGGATTGGAAGGAGGCGAATGTTGTTCCTCTTTTCAAGGGTAATAGGGAAATCCCTGGCAATTACAGACCAGTCAGTCTCACGTCTGTGGTCAGCAAAGTTGTGGAAAACATTTTGAGGGATAGGATTTATGACTATTTGGCAAAGCATAGCGTGATTAAAGGCAGTCACAGCATGGCTTTGAGAGGGCCAGGTCATGCCTCACAAATCTTACTGAGTTCTTTGAGGAGGTGTCAAGGCAGGTCGACGATGGTTGAGCAGTGGATGTGGTGTATATTGACTTCAGCAAGGCATTTGATAAGGGTCCCCATGATAGTCTCTTTCATAAAGTCAGGCATTATGGGATACAGGGAGATTTGGCTGTCTGGATTCAGAATTGGTTGGCTGACAGAAGGCAGAGAGTGGTTGTAGATGGAAAGTATTCTGCCTGAAGGTCAGTGTTGAATGGGGTTCTGCAGGGCTCTGTTCTTGGGTCTCTACTCTGTAGTTTTTATAAATGATTTGGATGAGGAGGTTGATGGTGGGTTAGTAAATTTGCAGATGACACAAAGGTTGGAGGTGTCGTCGATAGTATAGAGGGCTACTGCAGGCTGCAGCGCGACATAGTCAGGATGCAGAGCTGGGCTGAGAAATGGCAGATGGAGTTCAAACTGGATAAATGTGAAGTGATGCATTTTGGAAGATCGAACTCAAATGCTAAATATAGGATTAAAGACAGGATTCTTGGCAGAGTGAAGGAACAGAGGGATCTGGGTGTGCAAGTACAAAGATCCCTCAAAGTTACCACCCAAGTGGATAGGGTTGTTAAGAAAGCATATGGTGTTTGGCTTTCATTAACAGGGTGACCGAGTTTAAGAGCCGTGAGGTTTTGCTGCAGCTCTACAAGTCCCTGGTGAGACCACACTTGGAATATTGTGTGCAGTTCTGGTCGCACTACTATAGGAAAGATACAGAGGCTTTGGAGAGGTTGCAAAGAAGGTTTACCAGGATGCTGCCTGAACTGGAGGGTTTACCTTATGAAGAAAGGTTGAATAAGCTCAGACTTTTATCTCTGGAGAGAAGGAGGAAAAGAGGAGACCAAAATAATGAGAGGAATAGAGTCAATAGCCAGAGACCTTTCCCCAGGGCAGGATTGACTGGTACGAGAAGTCATAGTTTGAAGATATTAGGAGAAAGGTATAAAGGAGACATCAGAGGTAGGTTTTTTACACAGAGAGTTGTGAATGCATGGAATGTGTTGCCAGTTGTGGTGGTGGAAGCAATGTCGTTGGGGACATTTAAGCGACTGCTGGACATGTACATGGATAGCAGTGAGTTGAGGGGCGTATAGGTTAAGTTACTGTATTTTATATTAGGATTAAGTCTCGGCACAACATCGTGTGCCTGAGGGCCTGTTCTGTGCAGTATGTTTCTATGTTCTATGATGTCACAGGCCCAATCATCTTCAGCTGTTTCATCAATGACATTCCCTCCATCACGAGGTCAGAAGTGAGAATGTTCACAATGTTCAGCAATGTTCATAACACCTCAGACGCTGAAGCAATGTTCTAATGGAACAAGATCTCAACCATGTCCAGCTTGGGCTGACCAGTCGGAGAAAGTGAACACTGCAAATACTGGAGAGTTAGAGTCAAAAAGCATGGTGCTAGAAAAAACACAGGTCAGGCAGCATCCAAGGAACAGGAGAGTCGCGTTTCAGGCATAAGCTCTTTATCAAGAATGTGAAGGTGGAAGGGGGCTGAGAGATAAATGGCGGGGGGGGGGGGGGGGGGGGAGCGGGGGTAGCTGGGAAGGCGAAAGGTGGATGCAGGTGGGGTGTAATACTGATAGGTCAGTGGGGAGGGTGGGGTGGATAGGTGGGAAGGAAGATGGACAGGTAGGACAGTAAAGAGGGCAGTGCCAAGTTACAGGGTTGGATCTAGGATGAGGTGGGGGAGGGGAGATTTGGAAACCGGTAAAGTCATTGTTGATACCATCTGGCTAAAAGGTCTCAAAGTGAAAGATGAGGCGTTCTTCCTACAGTTGTCAGGTGACTTAGATTTGGCAGTGGAGGTGGCCCAGGACTTTCATGTCCTTGGGGAAGTGGGAGGAGAAGTTGAAGTAGTCGGCCACAGGGTGATGGGGTTGTTTGGTGTGCACGTCCCAGAGTTGTTCCCTGAAGTGTTCCGCGAGTTGGCATCCTGTCTCCCCAATCTAGACGATACCGCATCGAGAGCAACAGACACAGTAGATGAGCAGAAAATTCTCTGCCAGATGTGAAAAGATATTTTGGGGCCTTGGATGAGGTAATTAGATTTAGACTACATTACCGTGTGGAAACAAGCCCTTCGGCCCAACAAGTCCACACCGACCCGCCAAAGCGAAACCCACCCATACCCCTACATTTACCCCTTACCTAACACTACGGACAATTTAGTTTGGCCAATTCACCTGACCTTGCACATCTTTGGACTGTGGGAGGAAACCGGAGCACCCGGAGGAAACCCACGCAGACACGGGGAGAACGTGCAAACTCCACACAGTCAGTCGCCTGAGGCGGGAATTGAACCCGGGTCTCTGGCGCTGTGAGGCAACTGTGCCACCATGCCTCCCACGGTAATGAGGTAGGTGTGGGCATAGCTTTCACACTTCCTGTGATGCTAAGGGAAGGTTGAGAGTGGGTTGGTGTGGAGGCATGGACCTAATGAGGGAGTCAGGGAGGGAATGGTCTCTGCAAAACACACATAGGGGTGGGGAGGGAAATACATTTTTGGTGGTGGGAATGGCAGAGGATAATGCACTGTATCTAGTGGGCTAGGTGAGGACCCGGGGAAGGAGGGTCTATCCTTGTTGCGGTTGGAGGGGTGAGTATCAAGGGCAGAGGTGCGGGAACTAGAGGACATGTGCTGGAGAGTGTGGTTGATCATGTGGGAGGGGAAATTGTGATCCTTGAAATAGGAGGCCATCAGAGATATTCAGGAGTGTAATTGGTCCTCCTAGGAGCAGATACATTGGCGGCAGAAAAATTGGGAGGAAGGGATTTCATTTTTATAATGGGGGGGTGGGGGAAGAGATTGAAGAGGTAGTCCACGTAGCTGTGGGAGTTGGTGGGTTTGAAATAGATGTCCGTGTTGAGTTGGTTGCCAGAGATAGAGATTGAGAGGTCCAGGAAGGGGAGGGAGGTGTCAGAGATGGTCCATGTGAACTTAAGGTCAGGATGGAAAGTGTATGTGAAGTTGATGAACCGTTCAACGTCCTTGTGGAAGTACAAGGTGGCGCCAGTACAGTCATCAATGTAGCAGAGGAAAAGGTGGGGGATGGTGTTGGTGTGACTATGGAAGGTGGACTGTTCCACAAATCCTACGAAGAGGTAGGTAAAGCTGGAGCCCATGCGAGTACCCATGGCCATCCCTTTGATCTGAAGGAAGTGGAAGGATTCAAAGAAGAAGTTGTTGAGGGTGAGGACCAGTTCCACCAAACACATGAGTGTGTCAGTAGAGGGGTACTGGTTGGGTCAGCAGGACAGGAGAAAACAGGGCTTGGAGGCTTTCGCCATGGTGGATGGATGTATATAAGGACTTGATGTCCATGGTGAAGATGAGGCATTGGGGGCTGGGGAAATGAAAGTCATGGAGGAGGTGGAGGGAGTGGGTGGTGCCCGAATGTATGTGGGGAATTCCTCGACCAAGGGGGAACAGGGCAGTGTCGAAATATGAAGGGATCTGTTCACTGGGACAGGAGCAGGCAGAAACAATAGGTCGACTGGGACAGTCAGGTTTGTGGATTTTAGATCAGAAGTAGAACTGGTCAGTGGGGGTTCCAGGGCTATGAGGGTGGAAGCTGTAGATGGGAAATCGCCTGAGGTGATCAAGTTATGGATAGTCTGGGAAATGATCGTATGAGGAAAGATTGAGACACGTGGGACTGTTTTCATTAGAGAAAAGAAGGTTTAGGGGTGACTTGATTGAGGTGTACAAGATGATTAGGGGGTTAGATAGGGTTGACAGTGTGAACCTTTTCCCGCGTATGGAGTCGGGTATTACAAGGGGGCATAGCTTTAAATTAAGGGGGGGTAGATATAGGACTGAAGTTAGGGGTAGGTTCTTCACTCAGCGAGTCGTAAGTTCATGGAATGCCCTGCCAGTAGCAGTGGTGGACTCTCCCTCTTTATGGGCATTTAAGCGGGCATTGGATAGGTATATGGAGGATAGTGGGTTAGTATAGGTTAGGTGGGCTTGGATCGGCGCAACATCGAGGGCCAAAGGGCCTGTACTGCGCTGTATTCTTCTATGTTCTATGTTCTATGATGGTTTGGTGATGGGAGGTGAGGTTGTGGTCAAGGGGGCAGTAGGAGGTGTTACCTGTGAGTTGGTGCCTGGCTTCGGCGATGTAGAAGTCAGTGCACCAAACTACCACTATGCCGGTAGGTTTAGGCAGTCAATGCCATGGCGAAGGTTGGAGATAAAGAGGTCAAAGGCAGGTAACAGACCAGTACAGGATATCCAAGTGGATGAAATATGTTGGAGGTGAGAGAAGGGGTCCTCAGAAGGTGGATGGGAAGTCGTGTTTGAAAATGTAAGCTCGGAGGTGGGGGCAACAGAGAAAAGTTTGATGTCGCAACATGTATGGAATTCGTTGACCTGGGAGCGTAGTGGGATGAAGGTGAGACTTTTACTGAGGACCGATTGTTCATCCTCAGTGAGGGGGTGTGGTAAAAACACGGCAGGGGTGGGGCCTGGTGTAGAGCTGGAGTTGGGAGTTGGAGCATTCATGTGATCATTGGTGACATTATTGGAGGAAGTGACAGAGTCACAGAGATGTACAGCATGGAAACAGACCCTTCGGTCCAACTCGTCCATGCCGACCAGATATCCCAACCCAATCTAGTCCCACCTGACAGCACCCAGCCCATATCCCTCCAAATCCTTCCTGTTCATATGCCCAACCAAATGACTCTTAAATGTTGCAATTGTACCAGCCTCCACCACTTCCTCTGGCAGCTCATTCCACACACGTACCACACTCTGTGTGAAAAGGTTGCCCCTTAGATCTCTCTTATATCTTTCCCCTCTCACCCTAAACCTATGCCCTCTAGTTCTGGACTCCCCAATCCCAGGGAAAAGACTTTGCCTATTTATTCTATCCATGCCCCTCATAATTTTGTAAACCTCCCCTTCCTAGAACTTTCCATTTCTATCTCGGGCGACCGAATCAACACGGACATTTACTATAAACCGACTGACTCCCACAGCTACCTAGACTGCACCTCCTCCCACCCTGCCCCCTGTAAAAATGCCATCCCATATTCCCAATTCCTTCGTCTCCGCCACATCTGCTCCCAGGAGGACTAGTTCCAATACCGTACAACCCAGATGGCCTCCTTCTTCAAGGACCGCAATTTCCCCCCAGACGTGGTCGACGATGCCCTTCACCACATCTCCTGCACTTCCCGCTTCTCCGCCCTTGAGCCCCGCCCCTCCAACCGCCACCAGGACAGAACCCCACTGGTCCTCACCTACCACCCCACCAACCTCCATATACAGCGTATCATCAGCCGTCATTTCCGCCACCAGGGATATATTTCCCTCCCCTCCCCATCAGCATTCCGAAAAGACCACTCTCTCCGTGACTCCCTTGTCAGGTCCACACCCCCCACCAACCCAACCTCCACTCCCGGCACCTTCCCCTGCAACCGCAAGAAATGCAAAACTTGCGCCCACACCTCCCCTCTTACTTCCCTCCAAGGCCCCAAGGGATACTTCCATATCTGCCACAAATTCACCTGCACCTCCACACACATCATTTATTGCATCCGACACACCCGATGTGGCCTCCTCTATATTGGGGAGACAGGCCGCCTACTTGTGGAACGTTTCAGAGAATACCTCTAGGACACCCGGACCAACCAACCCAACCACCCCGTGGCTCAACACTTCAACTCCCCCTCCCACTCCACCAAGGACATGCAGGTCCTTCGACTCCTCCATCGCCAGACCATAGCAACATGACGGTTGGAGGAAGAACGCCTCATTTTCCGCCTAGGAACCCTCCAACCACATGGGATGAACTCAGATTTCTCCAGTTTCCTCATTTCCCCTCCCCCACCTTGTCTCAATCAAATCCCTCAAACTCAGCACCGCCTTCCTAACCTGCAATCTTCTTCCTGACCTCTCCGCCCCCATCCCCACTCTGGCCTATCACCCTCACCTGGACCTCCTTCCATCTATCGCATTTCCAACGCCCCTCCCCCAAGTCCCTCCTCCCTACCTTTTATTTTAGCCTGCTGGACACATTTTCCTCATTCCTGAAGAAGGGCTCATGCCCGAAACGTCGATTCTCCTGCTCCTTGGATGCTGCCTGACCTGCTGCGCTTTTCCAGCAACACATTTTCAGCTCCATATAGATCACATCTACTGCTCTGCCCTCATCAATCCTCTTTGTTACTTCTTCAAAAAACTCAATCAAGTTAGTGAGACATGATTTCCCACGCACAAAGCCATGTTAACTATCCCTAATCAATCCTTGCCTTTCCAAATACATGTACATCCTGTCCCTCAGGATTCTCTCCAACAACTTGCCCACCACCGAGGTCAGGCTCACCGGTCTATAGTTCCCTGGTTTGTCTTTACCGCTCTTCTTAAACAGTGGCACGTTTGCCAACTTCCAGTCTTCCGGCACCTCACCTGTGACTATCGATGATAGAAATATCTCAGCAAGAGACCCAGCAATCACTTCTCTGGCTTCCCACAGAGCTCTCGGGTGCACCTGATCAGGTCCTGGGGATTTATCCACCTTTACCCGTGTCAAGATATCCAGCACTTCTTCCTCTGTAATCTGGACATTTTGCAAGATGTCACCATCTATTACCCTCAGTCTATATCTTCCATATCCTTTTCCACAGTAAATACTGATGCAAAATATTCATTTCGTATCTCCCCCATTTTCTGGCTCCACACAAAGGCTGCCTTGCTGATCTTTGAGGGGCCCTATTCTCTCCATAGTTACCCTTTTGTCCTTAATATATTTGTAAAAATCCTTTGGATTCTCCTTAATTCTATTTGCCAAAGCTATCTCATGTCCCCTTTTTGCCCTCCTGATTTCCCTCTTAAGTATACTCCTACTTCCTTTATACTCTTCTAAGGATTCACTCGATCTATCCTGTCTATACCTGACAAATGCTTCCTTCTTTTTCTTAACCAAACCCTCAATTTCTTTAGTCATCTAGCATTCCCTATACCTACCAGCCTTTCCTTTCACCCTGACAAGAATATACTTTTTCTGGATTCTTGTTATCTCATTTAGAACATAGAACATAGAAGAATACAGCGCAGTACAGGTCCTTTGGCCCTCGATGTTGCGCCGATCCAAGCCCACCTAACCTACACTAACCCACTATCCTCCATATACCTATCCAATGCCCGCTTAAATGCCCATAAAGAGGGAGAGTCCACCACTGCTACTGGCAGGGCATTCCATGAACTTACGACTCGCTGAGTGAAGAACCTACCCCTAACTTCAGTCCTATATCTACCCTCCCTTAATTTAAAGCTATGCCCCCTTGTAATACCTGACTCCATACGCGGGAAAAGGCTCACACTGTCAACCCTATCTAACCCCCTAATCATCTTGTACACCTCAATCAAGTCACCCCTAAACCTTCTTTTCTCTAATGAAAACAGCCCCAAGTGTCTCAGTCTTTCCTCATACGATCTTCCTTCCATACCAGGCAACATCCTGGTAAACCTCCTCTGCACCCGTTCCAGTGCCTCCACATCCTTCCTATAGTATGGCGACCAAAACTGCACACAATATTCCAGATGCGGCCGCACCAGAGTCTTATACAACTGCATCATGACCTCAGGACTCCGGAACTCAGTTCCTCTACCAATAAAAGCCAGTACGCCATATGCCTTCCTCACCGCACTATTTACCTGGGTGGCAACTTTCAGAGATCTGTGTACATGGACACCAAGATCCCTCTGCTCATCCACACTACCAAATATCCGACCATTAGCCCAGTACCCCATTTTTTTGTTATTCTTCCCAAAGTAAATCACCTCACACTTAGCTACATTGAATTCCATTTGCCACCTTTCTGCCCAGCTCTGCAGCTTCTCTATATCCTGCTGTAACCTGCCACATCCTTCCTCACTGTCAACAACTCCTCCGACTTTCGTATCATCCGCAAACTTGCTCACCCAACCTTCTAACCCCTCTTCCAGGTCATTTATAAAAATGACAAACAGCAATGGTCCCAAAACAGATCCTTGCGGAACACCGCTAGTGACGGCACTCCATGAAGAAACTTTGCCATCAACTACTACCCTCTGTCTTCTTCCATCCAGCCAATTCCTAATCCAAACCTCCAACTCACCCTCAATACCATATCTCCGTATTTTCTGCAGTAGCCTACCATGGGGAACCTTATCAAACGCCTTACTAAAATCCATATATACCACATCTACCGCTTTCCCCTCATCAACCTCCTTCGTCATCTTTTCAAAGAATTCAATAAGGTTTGTGAGGCACGACCTGCCCTTCACAAAACCATGCTGACTATCCTTGATCACATTATTCCTATCCAGATGTGCATAAATCCTATCCCTTACAATTCTCTCTAAGACTTTGCCCACAACAGAAGTGAGACTCACCGGCCTATAGTTACTAGGGTTATCCCTACTCCCCTTTTTGAACAAGGGAACCACATTTGCTATCCTCCAGTCTTCTGGCACTACTCCTGTAGACAAAGAGGACATAAAAATCAAGGCCAATGGCTCTGCAATCTCCTCCCTTGCTTCCCAGAGAATCCTAGGATAAATGCCATCAGGCCCAGGGGACTTATCTATTTTCACCTTTTCCAGGATTTCCAACACCTCTTCTCTACATACCTCAAAGCCATCAATTCTACTTATTTGTGACTCAGAAATTTCTGAAGGCTTCTCATTTTCCAGCCGTCCCTTTACCTACGAACATCTGCCTCCAATCAGCTTTCGAAAGTTCCTGCCTAATACCGTCAAAATTGGCCTTTCTCCAATTGAGAACTTCAACTTTTAGATCTGGTCTATCCTTTTCTATCACTGTTTTAAAACAAATAGAATTACGGTTGCTGGTCCCAAAGTGCTCCCCCACTGACACCTCAGTCACCTGCCCTGTCTTATTTCCCAAGATTAGGTCAAGTTTTGCACCTTCTCTTGTAGGTACATCCACATACTGAATCAGAAAATTGTCTTGTCCGCACTTAACAAATTTGTCTCCATCTAAACCTTTAACACTTAGGCAATCCTAGTCTATGTTTGCAAGTTAAAATCCTGTACCATAGCTACCCTATTATTCTTACAGATAGCTGAGATCTCCTTACAAGTTTGTTTCTCAATTTCCCTCTGACTATTAGGGGGTCCATAATACAATCCCAATAAGGTAATCATCCCTTTCTTATTTCTCAGTTCCACCCAAATAACTTCCCTGGATGTATTTCCGGGAATATCCTCCCTCTGCACAGCTGTAATGCTATCCCTTATCAAAAATGCACTCCCCTTCATCTCTTGCCTCCCTTTCTATCCTTCCTGTAGCATTTGTATCATGGAACATTAAGCTGCCAGTCCTGCCCATCCCTGAGCCATGTTTCTGTAATTGCTATGATATCCCAGTCCCATGTTCCTAACCATGCCCTGAGTTCATCTGCCTTCCCTGTTAGGCCCCTTGCATTGAAATAAATGCAGTTTAATTTATTAGTCCAACTTTGTCCCTGCCTGCCCTGTTTAGAACATAGAACATAGAAAGATGCAGCACAGAACAGGCCCTTAGGCCCACGATGTTGTGCCGAGATTTAATCCTAATGTAAAATATAGTAACAACCTACGCACCCCTCAACTCACTGCTATCCATGTGCACGTCCAGCAGTCGCTTAAATGTCCCCAATGACTCTGCTTCCACCACCACCGTCGGTAACATATTCCATGCATTCACAACTCTCTGTGTAAAGAACCTACCTCTGATGTCTCCTTTATACCTTCCTTCTAATATCTTCAAACTATGACTTCTCGTACCAGTTAATCCTGCCCTGGGAAAAGTCTCTAGCTATTGACTCTATTTATTCCAATCATTATTTTGTACACCTCTATCAGGTCTCCTCTCTTCCTCCTTCTCTCCAGAGAGAAAAGTCCGAGCTTATTCAACTGCTCTTCATAAGGCAAGCCCTCCAGTCCAGGCAGCATCCTGGTAAACCTTCTTTGCACCCTCTCCAAAGCCTCTGTATCTTTCCTATAGTAGGGCGACCAGAACTGAACACAATATTCCAAGTGTGGCCTCACCAGGGACTTGTAGAGCTGCAGCAAAACCTCGTGGCTCTTAAACCCGATCACCCTGTTAATGAAAGCCAAAACACCATATGCTTTCTCAACAACCCTATCCAGTTGGGTGGCAACTTTGCGGGATCTATGTACTTGCACATCCAGATCCCTCTGTTCCTCCACACTGCCAATAATCCTGTCATTAATCCTATGTTCAACATTCCAAAATGCATCACTTCACATTTATCCAGATTGAACTCCATCTGCCATTTCTCAGTCCAGCTCTGCATTCAATCTATGTCACGCTGCAGCAGCCCACTATACTATCGATGACACCTCCAACCTTTGTGTCATCTGCAAATTTACTAACCTACCCCTCAACCTCCTCATCCAAGTCATTTATAAAGACTACAAAGAGCAGAGGCCCAAGAACAGAGCCCTGTGGGACACTACTCACCACTGACCTCCTGGCAGAATACTTTCCATCTGCAACCACTCTCTGCCTTCTGTTAGTCAGCCAATTCTGAATCCAGATAGCCAAATCTCCCTGTATCCCATACTTCCTGACTTTATGAATGAGCCTACCATGGGGAACCCTATCAAATGCCTTGCTGAAATCCATATACACTACATCCACTGCTCGACTGTTGTCGACCTGTCTTGACACCTCCTCAAAGAACTCAATAAGATTTGTGAGGCATGACCTGCCCCTCACAAAGCCATGCTGACTGCTTTTAGTGACACTATGCTTTGCCAAATAGTCAAAAATCCTATCCCTCAGAATTCTTTCCACAACTTTGCTGACCATAGACATAAGACTGACTGGTCTTTAATTGCCAGTGATTTCCCTATTACCCTTCTTGAAAAGAGGAACAACATTTGCCTCCTTCCAATCCTCCGGTACGATTCCCGTGGAGAGTGAGGAGGCAAATATCCTCGCCAATGGCTTAGCAACCTCCTTTCTCGCTTCTCGGAGCAGCCTAGGATAAATCTGGTCTGGCCCAGGGGAATTATCAATCTTAATGATTTCCAAAATTTCTAGCACATCAACTTCATTCAATCTTGATCTGGTCAAGATGTATCCCAGCTCCTCTACGTTTTCATTTACAATAAGTTCCCTTTCCTTGGTGAAAACCGAAGCAAAAAACTCATTTAGGGCTTCCCCTATCTGCTCAGACTCCACGCACAAGTTCCCTCCGTTATCCCTGATCGGCCTTCTCCCTGATCATTTTCTTACTCACTTCTGTTCTCAACTAAACCAGTCAGATTGATCTCTTTCCTCACTATCTCCCTGGGTCCCACCCCCCACCTTATTAGTTTAAATCCTCCCGAGCAGCTCTAGCAAATTTCCCTGCCAGTATATTAGTCACCTTCCAATTTAGGTGCAATCCGTCCTTCTTGTATAGGTCACTTCTATCCCAAAAGAGATTCCAATGATCCAAAAATGTGAGTCCTTCTCCCATACACCAGCTCCTCAGCCATGCATTCATCTGCTTTATCCTCTTATTCCTGCCCTCACTAGCTCGTAGCACGGGGAGTAATCCAGATATTACTCCCCTTGAGGACCTCCATTTTAAGTTTCTGCCTAACTCTTTGTAATCTCCCTTCAGAATCTCAACCTTTTCCCTTCCTATATTGTTGGTTCCAATGTGGACAATGACCTCCTGCTGGCCCCTCTCCCCCGTGAGAGCATTCTGCACTCTCTCTGAGACATCCTTGATCCTGGCACCAGGGAAACAAAACACCATTCTGCTTTTGCTCTGCTGGCCACAGAAACGTCTGTCCGTACCTCTGACTACAGAATCCTCTAACACAATTGATCTCCTAGAACCCGATGTACCCTTCATTGCATTAGAGCCAGTCTCAATACCAAAAACTTGGCTGTTCGTGCTACGTTCCCGAGAATCCATCAACCCCTACATTTTCCAAAACAGCATCCTGTTTGAAATAGGTGTATCCACAAAAGGCTCCTGCCCTAGGTGCCTACCTCTCTTACCCTTCCTGGAGTTAACCCATCTATGTGACTGTATCTGAGACTTCCCCCCCGTTCCTAGAACTGCCATCCATCACATACTGTTGCTGTTGCAAATTCCTCATCGCTTCTAACTGTCTCTCCAACCGATCCATTCGATCTGATAAGATTTGCATCCAACAGCATTTATGGTCGATATAATCTGCAGTAACCCTTAAACTCCCACATCTGACAAGAAGTACATATCACTGCAAAGGCCATTTTTAGTCCTTCACAATCTACACTGTCTTATTCCTCTACAAAGCACTGCACCAGGTTAAATTAATAGTTATGGCTTATATTTTAAGTTTAATCAAGAGACTTATATCCAAAAACGTATACTCACTACTGCAGCCTTTCTATTGGACAAACTTAAAACAATGATTAACTTATCTGATTCTGTGTTGTGAACTTTGCCCAAAAAGGTTCTTCCAAGATTAGTTGTGAAATTCACTGTTTGTTAATTTTCCCAGACCCACTCCGATGTCCAGCGATACATGAATTCAAAAACAGGAAAGACAATAACTGTGCAGGTTCTCTCTCTCTTTCTCTCTCTCTCTCCTGCACTGTCCTCACCATGTGCTTCCTTTGTCTGTTCTTCTCCCTTTTAAAACTGCTGTTGTTTTGACTATTTTTCCCCCAAAGTTCCAAAACAATGCAACAGCATATAAAACAGTAATTGCTGCTCCTGGAATTCGAGGAACTCATCTCCAGCACCTAAAATACCTCAAAAAAAAGGAGCAGCTGTTACAGCCAGAAATTTTTCCCATCCTCCATCTTGGATTACCTAGAAACCTTACACATAAATGGTGGCAGTCTAGGGGCAGAGGTGGTGCGTCAGTGGCACCTGGTGGTGGGGGGAGCGGAAGTGATGTCCCGACAGGTGTTTGTGGAAGTGGTGGCTACATGGTCGACAGGGCTGGGGTAAATGACGTCAGTGGGGGCGACAACCACGGAGATGGAAGTGACGTGGTAGGCAGCTTTCATGGAGGTTTTGGCGGCAGAGGTTTCAGTGGCATTTGTGGATGCAGTCGTTCTGGCAGTGGCCATGGCCAGTTTGATGGCAGGGACGGAAGTGACGCCATCATTGAGGCAGTAGTGGTGGCCGTAGCAGCCACATGGATAATGGTGTCTGACCAGGTTTGGAGGTATGTACGTGAGAATTTGGTGTACTTATGTTCCTGATGTCCAGTAAGCTCAAGAAAAAGCATTTGTTGAGTTTATATATCCTTCTCCCTGAGCTGGGACAGGGCTGCCTGCAGGGAAAGTAGATGGCAGCACATGGCTGCGAGCGTGGAGCAGAGGATCTGGAGGGAGAACCATTTCTGGAGTCTTTGGATTTGCTGTAGGTAATGGTTGTTCCGGTCAGGCTGACAAATGGCAAGTAACATTTATGTCACACAAATGCATAACAATGATCATTCCAAAGAAGGGATAATCTCATCACTGTCCCATCAATGGTGCTATGATCACTGAATTTCCCAATGTCAACCCAAATGAACTCATCACATAAACACAGTTATGGGCATTTATATGTACAAGTCTGGAATAACGTAGTAAGAAACACACCACCTGACTCCCTAAAGCCTGTCCACCATCTATAAGGCACGTGAAAAGTGTGATGGAATATTCCCCAATTGCTTGTATAGGTGTAGTTCCAATAACACTCAAGCAGCTAAACACTATCCATGACAATGCAGTCCAGTTAATTGGCACCACACGCATAAGCATCCACTCGCTCCACCACCGAAGCTCAGTAGCAGAAGTGTGTACCATTTACAAGATGCAGTGCAGAAATTCAACAAAGATCCTTTAACACCTTTCAAAGCCACGATCACTTCCATCTGGAAGAACAAGAGCAACACATACTTGGGAACACTACCATCTGCACATTCCTCTTGAAGCCATTCACCATACTGACTTAGAAATATATTGCTGTTCCTTCTCTGTTGTTAGGTTAAAGTCCTGGAATTCAATCCACTAACGGATCAAACTACAGCACATGGACTACAGCGGTTCAGACAGATAGCCCACCACCTTCTCAAGGACAACTGGGAATGGGCAATAAAGTGCTGATCAGCCAGCGACTTCCATGTCCCACAAGTGAGTAAACAAGTGTTGGGTCTTTTAAAAATCATTAAGGTAGACTAGTTCCCAAGACCTGATGGGGTCTGTCCCACAAAGCTGAGGGTGGCAGGTGAAGAAAATGCTGGAGCCACATATATCCACTTTTTTCTTTATTTCCTCTTTAGTCACAGGAGAGGTTCTAGAAGACTGGAGAATAGCTAGCTTTGTTCTTTTGTTTAAGAAGGCAATGGGGATAATCCAGGAAATTACATACTGGCGAGCCTTATATCACATTTACAAAAATATGGACTTACTAGCGATAGGGAGCATAGCTTTGTCCAGGGAAGGTCAAGCCTCACAAACTCGATTGTTTTTTTTTGAGAAAGTGACAAAGATGATTGATGATGGCAAGGCAGTGGATGAAATCTATATGGACTTTAGCAAGGCACCTCATGGTAGGCTGATACAAAAGGTGAAGTCACATTGAATCTGCAGTGACCAAGTAAGATAGATACAGAACTGATTTAGTCACAGAAGGCAGGCAGTAGTGATGGAAGGGTATTTTTCTGACTGGAGATCTGTGACTAATGGCAATCTGCTATAGCAGCCCTGTTTGTAATATATATAAATGAAGGAGAATGTAGGTGACCTGATTACTAAGTTTACAGGTGACACAAAGGAGAGGCTGTGAGTAGTGAACAGAATTGCCAGAGGATACAGAATGGTTGAAAACTTGGGCAGAAAAATGGCAGATGGATGGAGTTTAATCAGGGCAAATGTGAGGTGATACATTTTGGAAGGTCTAATGCAGGAGGGATGTATACAGTAAATGGCAGAATACTTAGCAGTATCAACATATGGAGAAATCTTGGTGTACAGGTCCGCAGTTCCCTGAAAGTGGCAACATAAGTGGATAAGGTGGGCAAGATATAGAGCATGCTTCCCTTCATCATTTGGGGCATAGGGTATAAAAATTGGCAAGTTGCATTGCAGCTGTATAGTACTTTAATAAGGCCATATTTGGAATATTATGTACAGTTCTGTTCACCACACGAGGAGGAGGATGTGGAGGCTTTGGAGAGGATACAGAAATCGTTTACCAGGGTGTTGCCTGGTTCAGAGGGTATTAACTATGAGGAGAGGTTGGACAATCTGGTTTGTTTTATTTGAACGTCAAAGAATGAGGGCGACCTGGTAGAAGTTTACACAATTATGAGAGACATGGATAGAATGAATAGACTAAGTCTTTTTCCCAGAATAAAAACTTCAATCATTCGGGGATATAGGTTTAACTTAAAAGGGGTTAAGTTTAAAGAGATATGACAGGCAAGTTTTTTTTTGTACACAGAGGGTGGTAAGTGCTTGGACTGCACTGCCAGAGGAGGTGGAGGAGTGGGATTCAATAGCAACTTTAAGAGACATCTTGAGAGATACATGGATAGGGAGGGAATAGAGGGAAATGCACTGCATAGAGGCAAAAAGATTTTAGTTTAGAAAGGGATAATGTGTCAATGCGGTCTTGGTCAGCCAAAGGGCCTGTTCCTGTGCCGTACTGTTCTTGGTACCTTTGTAAGTATTTAGATGTGCACGTGTGATGCCAAGGCAGACAAGGCTCTGACCAAATGTTGAAAAATTAGATTAGAATAGTTAGGTGGTTGTTTCTGACTGGTGCAGAATCGATGGGCCAAATGCTCTTTTTCTGTGCTGTGGACTTTTGAGTCTGGCGTCCGACAAGGATCCCCATGGGAGGCTGATTAGCAAGGTTAGATCTCACGGAATACAGGAAGACTAGCCATTTGGATACAGAACTGGCTCAAAGGTAGAAGACAGAGGGTGGTGGTAGAAGGTTGTTTTTCAGACTGGAGGCCTGTGACCAGTGGAGTGCCACAAGGATCGACACTGGGTCCACTACTTTTTGTCATTTACATAAATGATTTGGATGTGAGCAGAAGAAGTACAGTTAGTAAGTTTGCAGATGATACCAAAATTAGAGGTGTAGTGGACAGCGAAGGAGGTTACCTCAGATTACAACAGGATCTTGACCAGATGGGCCAATGGGCTGAGAATTGGCAGATGGAGTTTAATTGAGATAAATGCGAGGTGCTGCATTTTGGAAAAGCAAATCTTAGCAGGACTTATACATTTAATGGTAAGGTCCTAGGGAGTGTTGCTGAACAGAGAGACCTTGGAGTGCAGGTTCATAACTCCTTGAAAGTGGAGTCTCAGGTAGCTAGGATAGTGAAGAAGGCGTTTGGTATGCTTTCCTTTATTGGTCAGAGTATTGAGTACAGGAGTTGGGAGGTCATTTTGCGGCTGTACAGGACATTGGTTAGGCCACTGTTGGAATATTGCGGGCTGTTCTGGTCTCCTTCCTATTGGAAAGATGTGAAACTTGAAAGGGTTCAGAAAAGATTTACAAGGATGTTGCCAGGGTTGGAGGATTTGAGCTATAGGGAGAGACTGAAGGGGCTGGGGCTGTTTTCCTTGGAGCGCCAGAGGTTGAGAGGTGACCTTATAGAGGTTTACAAAATCATGAGGAGCATGGTCAGGATAAATAGACAAAGTCTTTTCCCTGAGGTGGGGGAGTCCGCAATTAGAGGGTATAAGTTTAGGATGAGAGGGGGAAAGATATAAAAGAGACCTAAGGGGCAACGTTTTCACACAGAGTGTGGTACACGTATGGAATGAGCTGCCAGAGGAAATGGTGGAGGCTTGTACAATTACAACATTTATGTCATTTGGATGGTTATATGAATAGGAAGGGTTTGGAGGGGTATGGGCCGGGTGCTGGCAGGTTGGACAAGATTGGGTTGGGATATCTGGTCGGCGTGGATGGGTTGGACTGAAGGGTCTGTTTCTATGACTCTATGATTTATGAACCTCAGAAATAAATTAAATAATCCCTGTTTTAGATAGACCAATTCTCTATTCTCAAAAAGTGACCCCTGGTGCTAGAAGGAACAGCCTCCCCCCATCTACTCTGTCAAAATCGGACAGGATCTTACGTTTCACCTCTTGTAAATATCAATGGATACAAGCCAACCCTTTTAAACTTCTTCTCCCAAGTCAATCCTCTCATTCCAGGTATTAGTCTGGTAAACTTTCTCTGGTAAACTTTCTCTGGACTGCCTCCAATGCATTTATATCCATCCTTAAATAAGGTAACCAATACTGTACACAGTACTCCAGATGCATTCCCACCAGTGCTCGCTGTAACTGAAGCATAAACCCTCTATTTTTGTATTAAATTCCTCTCACAATAAATGCTAAAGTTTTATTCACTTTCAAAACAGAAATTACAAAAAAAGATCAGCCGGTCTAGCAGCACCTGTGAAGAGAAATCAGAGTGAACCTTTCTGAGGAAGGGTTACTTGAACCAAAACGGCCAGGTGTTAGATTTGGAAGTAGGTGTGCACTTTGGTGATCATGACCACAATTTGGTTATGTTTACTTTAGTGATGGAAAGGGGCAGGTATTTATCGCAGGGCGAGAGTTATAGCTGGAGGAAAGGCAATTATGATGCAATTAGGCAAAAATTAGGATGCATAGAATGGGGAAAGGAAACTGCAAGGGATGGGCACAGTTGAAATGTGGAGCTTAATTCAAGGACCAACTACTGCAGGTCCTTGATAAGTACGTGCTGGTCAGGCAGGGAGCAAGTTATCGAGCACAGGAGCCGTGGTTGACTAAGAAGTTAAATCTCTTGTCAAGAGGAAGAAGGAGGCTTATGTTAGGATGAGATGTGATGGCTCAGTTAGGATGCTTAAGAGTTACAAGTTAGCCAGGAAAGACCTAAAGAGAGAGTTAAGAGGAGCCAGGAGGGGTCATGAGAATTTGTTGGCGGATAGGATAAAAAAAAACCCTAAAGTTTTCTTAACCTGATTAGAGTAGTAGGAAGCTGAAAATGTGTTGCTGGAACAGCGCAGCAGGTCAGGCAGCATCCAGGGAACAGGAGAATCGACGTTTCGGGCATAAGCCCTTCTTCAGGAATAGTAGGAAGTTGTGCGTGGAGTCAGAGGAGATGGGGAAAGAGCTAACTTTTTATCAGTGTTCACACTGGAAAAAAGACAATGTGGTCGAGATACTGAGATACAGGTAACTAGACTAGATGGGATTAAGATACATAAGGAGGAGATGTCAACAATTCTGGAAGGTGTAAAAATAGCTAAGTCCTCTGGGCCAGATGGGATATATCCTAGGATTCTCTGAGAAGCCAGGGATGAGATTGCAGGGCCTTTTGGCTTTGATCTTTATGTCATCATTGTCTACAGGAATAGTGCCAAAAGACTGGAGGATAGCAAATGCTGTTCCCTTGCTCAAGAAGGGGAGTAGAGACAACTCCAGTAATTACATGAAATTCCTCAGCATAGAAAGATTCATAACCTTCACTCAAAAGACATCTAGACTCACGTTATCACTGACACTCGAAGTATTACAACTCTTCAGTGATAAGTGAGCAAACTACTGTTAACCGGCTCTGGCTGGAGACTAAGACCGGCCAACTGCCACCAAAAAAATGAAATAAAAATAGAAATAAAAAACGGGGGTGCTGGTCCACCTAAACCACGATCAGTCTGACACCAGACTGATGGAAGACCACCAATACCACCCGGCCCTTGGCCTGTGGTGATGCTAGAGAGTACAAAATGTTGACAGGCGATGTAAAGACTCGAAAAAGGCACTCCTGTGACTGTTTCAAAATAGATCAGTAGCCTTACTTTGGTTGTGGGTAAAGTGCTAGAAAGGGTTATAAGAGATAGGATTTATAATCATCTAGAGAGGAATAAATTGATTAGGGATAGTCAACACAGTTTTGTGAAGGGTAGGCCGTGCCTCACAAACCTTATTGAGTTATTTGAGAAGGTGACCAAACAGGTGGATGAGGGTAAAGCGGTTGTTGTGGTGTATGTGGATTTCAGTAAGGCATTTGTTAAGGTTCCCCACGGTAGGCTATTGCACAAAATATGGATGCATGGGATTGAGGGTGAATTAGTGGTTTGGATCAGAAATTGGCTAGCTGAAAGAAGACAGAGTGGTGGTTGATGGAGTTCAGTTATTTGTGGGGTACTGCAAGGATGTGTTTTGGGCCCACTGTTGTTTGTCATTTTTATAAATGACCTGGATGTGGGCATAGAAGTATAGGTTAGTAAATTTGCAGATGACACGAAGGTCAGTAGACTTGTGGGCAGTGCGGAAGAATGTTGTAGGTTACAGAGGGACATAGATAAGCTGCAGAGCTAGGCTAACAGGTGGCAAATGGAGTATAATGTGGAAAAGTGTAAGGTGATTACTTGGGAATGAGTAAGAGGAATGCACAGCACTGGGTTAATGGTGAGATTAGCATCGATGAGCAGAGAGATCTCGGTGTCTAGGAACATAGATTCTTGAAAGTTGCCACCCAGGTAGATAGGGTTGTTAAGAAGGCATATGGCGTGTTAGCTTTTATTGGTAGAAGGATTGAGTTTCGGAACCATGAGATCATGCTGCAGCTGTACAAAACTCTGGTGCGGCCTCACTTGGACTAATACGTATAGTTCTAGTCACCGCATTACAGGAAGGATGTGGAAGCTTTTGAAAGGGTTCAGAGATTTATGAGGATGTTGCCTGGTATGGTGGGAAGATCGTATGCAGAAAAGCTGAGGGATTTGAGGCTGTTTTCATTAAAGAGAAGGTTGAGGGGTGACTTAATTGAGACATAGAACAATACAGCGCAGAACAAGCCCGTCAGCCCTTGATGTTGCGCCGACCTGTGAACTATTCTCAGCTTGTCCCCCTACACTATTCCATCATCATCCATGTGCTTATCCAAGGATTGTTTAAATATCCCTAATGTGGCTGAGTTAACTACATTGGCAGGTAGAGCATTCCACACCCTTACCATTCTCTAAGAACCTGCCTCTGACATCTGTCTTAAATTTATCACCCCTCAATTTGTAGTTATGCCCCCTCGTACAAGCTTATAAGACATATAAGATAATCAGGGGGTTAGATAGGTTGGACAGTGAGAGCCTTTTTCCTCAGATGGTGATGGCTAGCACGAGGGGACATAGTTTTAAATTGAGGGGTGATAGATATAGGACAGATGTCAGAGGTACTTTCTTCACTCAGAGAGCAGTAGGGGTGTCGAATGCACCACCTGCAACAGTAATAGGCTCGCCAAACTTAAGGGCATTTAAATGGTTATTAGCTAGGCATATGGATGAGAATGGAATAGTACAGGTTAGATGGGCTTCAGATTGGTTCCACAGGTCAGTGCAAAATCAAGGGCCAAAGGACCTGTACTGTGTTGTAATGTTCTATGTTCCACATTAACTCTGATTTCTCTCCACAGATCTTACCAGATCTGCTGAACTTTTCCAGCAATTTTAGTTTTTGTTTCCGATTTACAGCATCTGTAATTCTTAGGTTTATTCACTTTCTAATTATGTACTGTACCTGCATGCTAATTATTTGTGCTGCAACACTCAGATCCCTTTGCTTCTCAGAGCTCCAGAATCTTTCACCATTTAGATTAATTGTTTTTTTATTCAGTGTGTCAGGAGCAGGAGAATCAGCGTTTTGGGCAAAAGCCCTTCATCAGGAATCTAGCACAGTTGAATCCAGAATCTGGTTTCCAGCATCGGCAGTCATTGTTTTTACTCAGTATGTAGGCAGGCCAAGGAGGAGAGAGGCCAGTTTGAATTTGGTGCTCGGCAATGAGCCAGGACAGATGTCAGATCTCATGGTGGGAGAGCACTTTGGTGACAGTGACCACAGCTGCCTCACATTTACCATAGTCTTGGAGAGGGAAAGAAGCAGTTACCAAGAGATGACATTTAATTGGGGAAAAGGAAATTATGACGCTATCAGACAGGAGTTGAGAAGTACAGATTGGGAGCAATTGCTCCACAGAAAGGGCACAACAGACATGTGGAGACTGTTTAAGGAGCAGTTGTTGCTCGTGATGCATAAATTTGTTCCTCTGAGACAGGCAAGGGTTAAGATTAAGGAGCCTTGGATGACGAGAACAGAGGAAATTCTCGTCAAAAGGAAGAAGGCAACTTACGTAAGGTGGAGGAAGCAAGGATCTAGCACAGCTTTAGAGGATTACAGGCTTGCTTGAAAGGAGCTCAGAAATGGACTGAGGAGAACCAGGAGGGGGCACGAGAAAGTCTTGGCAGGAAGAATTAGGGAGAACCCAAAGGCATTTTACTCATACAAGAGGAATAAGAGAATGAGCAGGGAGAAGGTAGGGCTGGTCAGGGACAGTGTAGGGAACTTGTGTGTGGAGTCTGAGCAGATAGGTGCAAGGAAGGAGTGAAGGAATTCTGGAAAGGTGAGACTAATGGTTTAAAAGACTTACCTCAGGCATCGGGGCCTCCATTTCTGAGCGGTGCAAGGAGGAGCAAAGAATTCTGGGAAGTTTTTAAGTGGGAGAGCTCTAAACTAGAGTCTCTACAGCATAGGGCCTCCCTCTCACCCACCTCCTCTAACCTTACTAAGAGTCTGTAAACCAGGTAAGTTTTCAGGTTTCTCTTTTTTTTCTTCTTTTCCTTTGTTTAGTCCTGTGCGGGCTTTCAGAGCAGCGGGATATGGATGTCAGGGCAGTTGCACGTTCCTCCTGCAGAATGTGGCAGGTGAGAGACACTTCACATGTCACTGCCGACTACATCTGCGGAAAGTGCACCCAACTCCAGCTCCTCGAAAACCGAGTTAGGGAACTGGAGCTGGAGCAACTTCGGATCATCCGGGAGTCTGAGGGAGAAATTGAGAGGATGCTCAGGGAGGTGGTCACTCCCCAGACACAGGATAAGGGCAGGCTTGGTTACTGTCAGAGGGAGGAAAGGGAACCGACGATAAGAGCAGGGATCCCCTGTGACCGTTCCCCTCAGCAATAAGTATACCATTTTAGATACTGCTGGTGTGGACAGCCTACCAGGGGAAAGCCATAGAACATAGACGAATACAGCGCAGTACAGGCCCTTCGGCCCTCGATGTTGCGCCGATCCAAGCCCACCTAACCTACACTAGCCCACTATCCTCCATATGCCTATCCAATGCCCGCTTAAATGCCCATAATGAGGGAGAGTCCACCACTGCTACTGGCAGGGCATTCCATGAACTCACGACTCGCTGAGTAAAGAACCTACCCCTAACATCTGTCCTATACCTACCCCCCCTTAATTTAAAGCTATGCCCCCTTGTAATAGCTGACTCCACACGTGGAAAACGATTCTCATTGTCGACCCTATCTAAACCCCTAATCATCTTGTACACCTCTATCAAGTCACCCCTAAACCTTCTTTTCTCCAATAAAAACAACCCCAAGTGCCTCAGCCTTTCCTCATACGATCTTTCTACCATATCAGGCAACATCCTGGTAAACCTCCTCTGCACCCGTTCCAGTGCCTCCACATCCTTCCTATGATATGGCGACCAAAACTGCACACAATACTCCAGATGCGGCCGCACCAGAGTCTTATACAACTGCAACATGACCTCAGTACTCCGGAACTCAATTCCTCTACCAATAAAAGTCAGTATGCTATATGCCTTCTTCACCGCACTATTTACCTGGGTGGCAACTTTCAAAGATCTGTGTACAAATCATAGTTGTCAGGTCTCTGGCATTGAGGCTCAGAAGGGAAGGGGGGAAAATAGAAAAGCTCTAGTGATAGGAACTCAATAGTTAGACGGATTAACAGGAGATTTTGTGGTCAGGAACTGGACTCCCGGAAAGTATGTTGCCTCCCTGGTGCCAGAGTCCGGGATGTCGCCGATCGGGTTTACAAGATTCTGAAGGGGGAGAGTAAGCAGCCAGAAATTGTGGTACCTAATGGCACCAATGATATAGCCAGAAAAGGAATGGAGGATCTGAAAAGTGACTACAGAGAGTTAGGTTGGAAGCTGAAGAGCAGGACGAGTAGAGTAGTGATCTCAGGTTTGCTACCGGTGCCACAAGATAGTTAGATGAGGAACAGTCAGCGAATGTACCTTAACATGTGGCTGTGAGGCTGGTGCAGGAGGGAGGGCCTTCAGATACCTTGATCATTGGGATACCTTCTGGGCAAGGTTGGACCTGTACATCAAGGATGGGTTGCACCTGAACTGGAGGGGCACAAATGTCCTGGGTGGGAGATTTGCTCATGTGTTTCGGGAGGGGGCTTTAAACTAGTTTGGCGGGGGGGGTAGGAATCAGAGCCACACGTCTGAGGAGGGGAAAGTTGCATATGGGACAGTGACAGGATACACTGAATCTATCAGGAAGGTTTCTCACACGACGAAACAAAGGGATCGGTCAGTGTGTCTGCTTTAATGCAAGGAGTGTCCGAAATAACTTAAAGCATGGATCAGTACTTGGGCCTACAATGTGGCCATAACAGGGAAGTGGGTTTCTCTGGGGTAGGAATGGTTGCTTGATGTTCCAGGGTTTAGAACATTTAGACCGTGCGGGCGGCACGGTGGTTAGCACTGCTGCCTCACAGCGCCAGAGACCTGGATTCAATTCCCGCCTCAGGCGACTCTCTGTGTGGAGTTTGCACATTCTCCCCGTGACTGCGTGGGTTTCCTCTGGGTGCTCCGGTTTCCTCCCACAATCCAAAAACGTGCAGGTTAGTTGGATTGGTCATGCTAAATTGCCCATAGTGTTAGGTAAATGTAGGGGAATGGGTCTGGGTGGGTTGCGCTTCGGCGGGTCGGTGTGGACTTGTTGGGCCAAAGGGCCTGTTTCCACACTGTAAGTAAGTAATCTAAGTAAACGTTTAAAAAGAACAGGGAGGGTGGAAAAAGAGGAGGGGGTGTAGCATTGCTAATCAGATTGTGCATCACAGCTACAAAAACGAAGGTTGTTGAGGAAGGTTTGTCTACTGAGTCAGTATGGGTGGGAGTTAGGAATAGCAAGGGAACAGCCACCGCATTGGGGATTTTCTACAGACCACCTAATAGCAGTAGAGAGATTGAAGATCTCATAGGAGGGCAGATTCTGGAAAAATGCAAAAGTAGAAGGGTTGTTGTAATGGGTGATTTGAACTTTACAATATCGACTGGAACCTCCTAAGTATAGATGGTTTGGATGGAGCCGTTTTTGTCAGGTGTGTTCAGGAGGGTTTCCTTACTCAGTGTGTCAACAGACCGACGAGGGGAGAGGCCATTTTGGATTTGGTGCTCGGCAATGAGCCAGGACAGGTGTCAGATCTTGTGGTGGGAGAACACTTTGGTGAAAGTGATCACAACTGCCTCACATTTAGCATAGCCTTGGAGAGGGAAAGGAGCAGTT
Source organism: Chiloscyllium plagiosum (assembly GCF_037043375.1). Classification (NCBI taxonomy): domain Eukaryota; kingdom Metazoa; phylum Chordata; class Chondrichthyes; order Orectolobiformes; family Hemiscylliidae; genus Chiloscyllium; species Chiloscyllium plagiosum. The sequence goes on from NW_028270147.1 coordinate 1,331,779, forward strand.
ACCGAGGGAAGATATTTAATTGGAGAAAAGGAAATTATAATGCTATCAGACAGGAGTTGGGAAGTACAGACTGGGAGCAATTGTTCCACAGAAAGGGCACAGCAGACATGTTGAGACTATTTAAGGTGCAGATGTTGCGAGTGGTGCACAAATTTGTTCCTCTGAGACAGGTAAGAAGGGGTAAGATTAAGGAACCGTGGATGATGAGAACAGAGGAACTTCTCATCAAAAGGAAGAAGCAGCTTATGTAAGGTGGAGGAAGCAAGGATCTAGCACAGCTTTAGAGGGTTACAGGCTTGTTAGAAAGGAGCTCAGAATCGGACGGAGGAGAGCCAGGAGGGGACACGAAAAAGGCTTGGCAATAAGGATTATGGACAACCAAAAGGCATTTTACTCATACGTGAGGAATAAGAGAATGATCAGGGAGAAGGTAGGGCCGATCAGGGATAGCGTAGGGAACTTGTGGAGTCTGAGCAGATAGGGGAAGCCCTAAATGGTTTTTTTTGTTTCGGTTTTCACCAAGGAAAGGGAACTTATTGTAAATGAAAACTTAGAGGAGCTGGGATAAGGCTTGAACAGATCAAGATTGATGAAGTTGATGTGCTAGAAATTTGGAAAACATTAAGATTGCTAAGTCTCCTGGGCCAGACCAGATTTATCCTAGGCTGCTCCGGGAAATGAGAAAGGCGGTTGCTAAGCCGCTGGCGAGGATATTTGCCTCCTCACTCTCCACAGGAGTTGTACCGGAGGATTGGAAGGAGGCAAATGTTGTTTCTCTTTTCAAGAAGGGTAATAGGGAAATCCCTGGCAATTACAGACCAGTCAGTCTTACGTCTGTGGTCAGCAAAGTTTTGGAAAGAATTCTGAGGGATAGGATTTATGACTACTTGGCAAAGCATAGTGAGATTAAAAGCAGTCAGCATGGCTTTGAGGGGCAGGTCATGCCTCACAAATCTTATTGAGTTCTTTGAGGAGTTATCAAGACAGGTCGACGACGATCGAGCAGTAGATATGGTGTATATGGACTTCAGCAAGGCATCTGATAGGCTCATCCATAAAGTTAGGAAATATGGGATACAGGGATATTTGGCTATCTGGATTCAGAATTGGCTGGCTGACAAAAGGCAGAGTGTGGTTGTAGATGGAAAGTATTCTGCCAGGAGGTCAGTGTTGAGTGGGGTCCCGCAGGGCTCTGTTCTGGGGCCTCTGCTCCTTTTAGTTTTTATAAATGACTTGGATGAGGAGGTTGAGGGGTGGGTTAGTAAATTTGCAGATGGCACAATAGTTGGACGTGTCATCAATAGTATAGAGGGCTACTGCAGGCTGCAGCACGACATAGACAGGATGCAGAGCTGGGCTGAGAAATGGCAGATGGAGTTCAACCTGGATAAATGCGAAGTGATGTATTTTGGAAGTTCGAAATCAAATGCTGAACAAAGGGATCTGGGTGTGCAAGTACATAGATCCCTTAAAGTTGCCACCCAAGTGGATAGGGTTGTTAAGAAAGCATATAGTGTTTTGGCTTTCATTAACAGGGTGACCGAGTTTAAGAGCCATGAGGTTTTGCTGCAGCTCTACAAGTCCCTGGAGAGACCACACTTGGAATATTGTGTGCAGTTCTGGTCGCCCTACTATAGGAAAGATACAGAGGCTTTGGAGAGGGTGCAAAGAAGGTTTACCAGAATCCTGCCTGGATTGGAAGCCTTATCTTACGAAGAGAGGTTGACTGAGCTTAGACGTTTCTCGCTGGAGAGAAAGAGGAAGAGAAGTGAATTGATTGAGGTATACAAGATAATGAGCTGCATCGAGAGAGTCAATAGCCAGAGATTTTTCCCCAGGGCAGGACTGACTGGCACAAGGGGTCATAGCTTTAAGATATTAGGAGCAAGGTCTAGTAGGTTCTTTATGCAGATAGCTTTAAGATATTAGGAGCAAGGTCTAGTAGGTTCTTTATGCAGAGAGTTGTGAATGCAAGGAATGCATTTCCAGCAGTGGTGGTAGGGACATTTAGGCAACTGCTGGACATGCACATGGATAGCAGTGAGTTGAGAGGTGCGTAGGTTAAGTTATTATATTTTAGATCAGGAATAATCCTCGGCACAACATCGTGGGCCAAAGGACCTGTTCTGTGCTGTACTTTTCTTTGTTTAAACATCAAAGACCCCTCGTACTCTAATGTTGCTCTCCTACAACCTCTTCCGTCCGGCAGAAGATGTAGAAGCTTCAACATATGCACCAACAAGTTCAAGAATTTCTTCCTTCCTGCTGTTATTAGACTGATGAATGGACTCTCTAACTTCAAATAATGTTGATCTTGCTTCGTGCACGCCCTGTGCAGTTGTAACCTGTATGCTTTCTCTGTCTAAATATCCTATGATATTTATGTCATTGTTTGCCATAATCTGCCGGTACCCCTCTCAAAACAAAGCTTTTCACTGTATTTAGGTAAATGTAACTTACAATAAATCCAATCAAAGCACTAGACTATTAATCCGGAGACTAAGGTAATTTTTGGGACCTATGTCTAAATACTGCCATGGCAGATGGTGGAATCTGAATTCAATAAAAATCTGGAATTAAGAATCTGATGATGACTATGAAACCACTGTCAATTGTCAGAAAAAAACCATCTGAATCACGAATGCCTTTTAGAACACAGAACAGTACAGCACAGAACAGGCCCTTCAGCCCACGATATTGTGCCGACCATTGATCCTCATGTATGCACCCTCAAATTTCTGTGACCATATGCATGTTCAGTAGTCTCTTAAATGTCCCCAATGACCTTGCTTCCACAACTGCTGCTGGCAACGCATTCCATGCTCTCACAACTCTCTGTGTAAAGAACCCGCCTCTGAAATCCCCTCTATACTTTCCTCCAACCAGCTTAAAACTATGACCCCTCGTGTTAGTCATTTCTGCCCTGGGAAATAGTCTCTGGCTATCGACTCTATCTATGCCTCTCATTATCTTGTATACCTCAATTAGGTCCCCTCTCCTCCTCCTTTTCTCCAATGAAAAAAGTCCGAGCTCAGTCAACCTCTCTTCGTAAGATAAGCCCTCCAGTCCAGGCAGCATCCTGGTAAACCTCCTCTGAACCCTCTATAATAGTGCGATCAGAACTGGACGCAGTATTCCAAGTGCGGTCTAACCAAAGCTTTACAGAGCTGCAACAAGATCTCACGACTCTTAAACTCAATCCCCCTGTTAATGAAAGCCAAAACACCATATGCTTTCTTAACAACCCTGTCCACTTGGGTGGCCATTTTAAGGGATCTATGTACCTGCACACCAAGATCCCTCTGTTCCTCCACACTGCCAAGAATCCTATCCTTAATCCTGTACTCAGCTTTCAAATTCGACCTTCCAAAATGCATCACCTTGCATTTATCCAGGTTTAACTCCATCTGCCACCTCTCAGCCCATCTCTGCATCCTGTCAATGTCCCGCTGCAGCCTACAACGACACCTCCAACCTTTGTGTCGTCTGCAAACTTGCTGACCCATCCTTCAATCCCCTCATCCAAGTCATTAATAAAAATTACAAACAGTAGAGGCCCAAGGATAGAGCCCTGTAGAACACCACTCACCACAGACTTCCAGGCAGAATATTTTCCCCCCTCACCTCCCTCCAAGGCCCCAAAGGAAACTTCCATATCGCCACAGATTCACCTGCACTTCCACACACATCATCTATTGCATCTTCTGCACCCGATGTGGCCTCCTCTATATTGGGGAGGCAGGCCGCCTACTTGCGGAGCGTTTCAGAGAACATCTCTGGGACACCCGGACCAACCAACCCAACCACCTTGTGGCTCAACACTTCAACTCCCCCTCCCACTCCACCAGGTCTTTGGACTCCTCCATCGCCAGACCACAACAACACGACGGTTGGAGGAAGAGCGCCTCATCTTCCGCCTAGAAACCCTCCAACCACAAGGGATGAACTCGGATTTCACCAGTTTCCTCATTTCCCCTCCCCGCACCTTGTCTCAGTCAAATCCATTGAACTCAGCACCGCCTTCCTAACCTGCAATCTTCTTCCTGACCTCTCCGCCCCCACCCCAGTCTGACCTATCACCCTCACCTTGACCTCTTTCCACCTATCGCATTTCCGACGCCACTCCCCCCAAGTCCCTCCTCCCTACCTTTTATCTTAGCCTGCTGGACAAACTTTCCTCATTCCTGAAGAAGGGCTTATGCCCGAAACGTCGATTCTCCTGTTCCCTGGATGGTGCCTGACCTGCTGTGCTTTTCCAGCAAGACATTTTAGCTCTGATCTCCAGCATCTGCAGACCTCACTTTCTCCATCACCATCACCATCCCTGGCTATGGCTTTTTGACTCTTGAGCTAATGCCGCCTTTGAGTACAATCATGTCCTGTCCTTTCCTTCAACAGGATAGGTTCAGCAGAGGTGGAAGCACATTGGTATGTAACTGCGAGGGAGTTGGACCACATGACATCTGGTCAAATATGGGCAAGGAAACCACTTGCTGTTTACCATGTACCATCCTCCATCAGCTGAGGAATCAGTACTTTTCAATTTTGAACAACACTTGGAGGAAGCACCGAGAGTGATGAGTCCAGAGTGTACTTTGGTGGAGGATTTCACCATTTTTATAAATGACCTGGAAGAGGGGTTAGAAGGTTGGGTGAGCAAGTTTGCGGATGATACGAAAGTCGGAGGAGTTGTTGACAGTGAGGAAGCATGTGGCAGGTTACAGCAGGATATAGAGAAGCTGCAGAGCTGGGCAGAAAGGTGGCAGATGGAATTCAATGTAGCTAAGTGCGAGGTGATTCACTTTGGGAAGAATAACAAAAAGATGGGGTACTGGGCTAATGGTCGGATACTTGGTAGTGTGGATGAGCAGAGGGATCTTGGTGTCCATGTACACAGATCTCTGAAAGTTGCCACCCAGGTAAATAGTGCGGTGAGGAAGGCATATGGCGTACTGGCTTTTATTGGTAGAGGAATTGAGTTCCGGAGTCCTGAGGTCATGATGCAGTTGTATAAGACTCTGGTACGGCCGCATCTGGAATATTGTGTGCAGTTTTGGTCGCCATACTATAGGAAGGATGTGGAGGCATTGGAACGGGTGCAGAGGAGGTTTACCAGGATGTTGCCTGGTATGGAAGGAAAATCGTATGAGGAAAGACTGAGGCACTTGGGGCTGTTTTCACTAGAGAAAAGAAGGTTTAGGGGTGACTTGATTGAGGTGTACAAGATGATTAGGGGGTTAGATAGGGTAGACAGTATGAACCTTTTCCCGCGTATGGAGTCGGGTATTACAAGGGGGCATAGCTTTAAATTAAGGGGGGGTAGATATAGGACTGATGTTAGGGGTAGGTTCTTCACTCAGCGAGTCGTTAGTTCATGGAATGCCCTGCCAGTAACAGTGGTGGACTCTCCCTCTTTATGGGCATTTAAGAGGGCATTGGATAGGTATATGGAGGATAGTGGGTTAGTGTAGTTTAGGTGGGCTTGGATCGGCGCAACATCGAGGGCCCAAGGGCCTGTACTGCGCTGTATTCTTCTATGTTCTATGTTCTATGTTCTATTTCAAATGTCCACCACAAGAGTGGCTCAGCAGCAGCAGCAATAGCACGACTTACCGAGTTGTCGAGTCCTAAAGGATATAGCTCCTAGACTGGGATCTGCAGCAGATGAGAGAACCAACAAGAGTGAAAATATAGGTGACCTCATCCTCACCAATCTGTCTGCCACAGATGTATCTGTCCACAACAACATTGATAAGAGTGACCATTTCACAGCTTTGGAAACAAAATTTCACCTTCACACTGAGATTACCCGCTATTGTGTTGTGTGGCACTATCATCATGCTAAATGGGACAAACTTCTAACAGATCCAGCAATTCAAGACTGGACATACATGAAGTGCTGTAGACCAGTAGCAGTGGCAGAATCATACTCCAACACAATCTATAATTTCATGGCCTAGCATATCAACCATTTCTGAAGCCAGGTGAACAACCCTGGTTCAATAAAGAATGCAGGAGTTTATGCCAGGTGGCACCAGGCATACCTACATTTGAGGCGCCAACCTGGTAAAGCTATCAAACAGGACTACTTGCATGCCTAACTGCATAAGCAATAAGTTGTAGACAAAGTCATCCACAATCAACAGATCAGATTTAAAATCTGCAGTCCTGCCATATCCAGTCAACAATGGTGATGGATTATTAAACAACACATTGGAGGAGGAAGCTTCACAAATATCCCCATCCTCAATGATGGGTGAGTTTAGCACATCACTGCAAAAGATAAGATTGAAGCATTTGCAGCAATCTTCACTACAAGTGCTAAGTGGATGATCTGTCTCCTCCAAAGAGTGCCAGCATCACCCATGCCAACCTTCAGCCGATTTGATTCACTTTGTGACATCACGAAATATCTGAAGATGGATACTGCAAAAGTCTACAGACCCTGACCACTTTCCAGCAATAGTGTTGAAACCTTGTATTCCAGAACTTGCCACACCCGTGGCCAGTACTGTTACAACATTTGTATCTACCTGACAATATGGAAAATTGCCCAGGTATATAAAAAGTACATAAAAAGCAGGACAAGTTCAGTCCAATCAATTACAACCCCACCAGTCCATTTTTGATCATCAGTGAAGTGTAGAAGGGGTCATCAACAGTGCTATCAAGCAGCATAACCTGCCCAGTGATGCCTAGTTTGAGTTCTGCCAGGGCCATTCCTCTTCTGACTTCATTACAGCCTTAGTTCAAACATGTGCAAAGAGCTGAATTCTGGAGGTGAGGTGAGAATGACTGCCCTTGAAACAAAGGCCGCATTTGACTGTGTGCGATGTCAAGGAGTCATGGCAAAACCACAGTCATTGGGAATCAAGGGATTCTACTGATTGGAATTATACCTATCACTTTGGAAGATGGTTGTGGTTGTTAGAGGTCAGTCATCTAAGCTCCGACATCTCTGCAGGACTTCCTAAGAAAGTGTCATAGGCCCAACCATCTTTAGCTATTTCATCAATGACTGTCCCTCCATCATAGGGTCAGAAGTGGGGATGTTCATCCAATGACTGCACAATGTTCAGTACCACTTCCGACTCCTCAGATTACTGAAGCAATCCATGTCCAAATACAACAAAATCTAAACAATATCTAGGCATGATCTCACAAATGGCAAAATATTTGCATCACTCAAATGCCAGGAATTGACGATCTCCAATAAGAGACATGACATCAACTGCCCCAAGACAGTCAACAGTGTTACCATCACTGAATCTTCCACTATCAACAGTTGAGGGATTGCCATTGACTCAACTGGATTTGCCATATAAATACAGTGGCTACATAAGGAAGTCAGAGGCTAGGAATACTGCAGCGAGTAATTTACCCAAGTCCCTGAAGCCTATCATCTAAAGGCACAAATCAGAAGCATGATGGAATATCTCTACTTGCTTGGATGGGTACAGCTCCAACCACACTCAAAAGGCTTGACACTGTCCAGGACAAGTAGCCCACTTGATTGGCACCGCTCCTTCCACCACTGATGCTCAGTAACAACAATGTGCACTGTAGAAACTCACTAAAGATCCTGAGCCCACATTTTCCAAACCTACAAACTCTGCCATCTAGAAGGACAGGGGCAGCAGATATATGAGAATACCATCACCCACAAGCTACTCATTATCCTGACTTTGAAACATATCACTGTTCCTTCACTGTCATAAGGTCAGAATCCTGGAGTTCCTTCCCGAATGACATTATAGGTGCACCCACAGCTCATAAACTGCAGCAGTTCAAGAAGGCTGCTTGCCACTAATGTCTCAAGGATAACTTAGGACAGGCAATAGATGCTGATCCAGCCAGTGACACTTACATTCCACAAGTGAATAAAACAAGTGACATAAGCATGATGTCATCACCTCCCCCATCAGAGGGGGAGCAAGCTACCTGACGAAGGAACAGTGCTCCGAAAGCATGTATTTCCAAACAAACCTGTTGGACTATAACCTAATGTGTGATTTTTAACTTCACTACTATAAGACACTATTTAACTCCAACTTCTTTACTAAGTACTTGCCCATCTGCCTAAATACGGTCTAGAGTGGACATGCAGGAGGCAGTGGTAGTGTCACTGGACTAGCAATCCAGATCACTGTGTTAATATTCTAGGGACAGAGTTTGAATCCCACTATATTTGAATCCCAGATGGTGAAATTTAAATTCAATAAAATCTGGAATACAGAGCTGGACACATGGTAACCATGTAACCTGGAAAATCCTGGCTCACTAATGTCTTTAAGCAAAGGAAATCTGTCATCTTTGTGTGGTCTTGCTTGCATATGACTCAAGTTTAACTGTAATACTATAATAATTGGAACAGGAGTAAGCTATTTGGACTCCTGAGCCTGCTCCAGCATTCAAAAGGGCAGTGGCTGATCGATAGTCCTGACATCCACTTTTCTGCCCTGTCTTCATAAATCTTGGTTCCCCTACTGATCAAAAAAATCTATATCTCTCAACCTTAAATACACACAAGGACTCTTCCCCACAGTGCTCTGCAGCAAGGAGAGGGTAATAGTGGAAGGGTACTTGTCAGACTGGAAGCCTGTGAGTAGTGGAGTGCCTCAGGAGTCAGTGCTGGCCCATAACTGGTTGTTATTTATATCAATAATTTGGATGAGACTATACAAAGCATGATTAGTAAGCTTGCAGATGACACTAAAATAGCCGTTATTGTGTACAGTGAAGATTGTCAGAAATGTTTTACAACATTTTTACATAGAGGGTGGTAGGCATGTGGATTGAGCTGCCAGCGTAAATTGTTGAGGTTTAGAAGTATAGGGGCTAAGTGCAGGAAAATGGGGTTAATGTGGTTGGATATTTTGGTCGACATGGACCAGTTTGGGTCAAAGAGCCTGTCTCTGTGCTGTAGGACTCTATGACTCTAGAAGAAATGCCTCATCTCGGGTCTTAAACTGTTACCCCTTTACTCTAAGACTATATCCTCTGGTCTTAGATTTGCCCATGAGTTTTGAGAAGATTTATAGCTCAGGTTGAGGTTCTGGATGTAAGTCTGCTCGCTGAGCTGGAAGGTTCATTTTCAGACCATACTAGGTAACATCTTCAGTGAGCCTCTGGACGAAGCACTGCTGATGTTTCCTGCTTTCTATTTATATGATTGGGTTTCTTTGGGTTGGTGATATCATTTCCTGTGGTGCTGACATTTCCTGTTCTTCTTTTCAAGGGGTGGTAAATGGGGTCCAAGTCAATGTGTTTGTTGATAGAGTTTCAGTTAGAATGCCATGCTTCTAGGAATTCTCGTGTGTGTCTCTGTTTGGCTTGTCCTAGAATAGATGTGTTGACCCAGTTGAAGTGGTGTCCTTCCTCATCTGTATGTGCGGATACGAGTGAGAGAGGGTCATGTCGTTTTGTGGCCAGCTGATGTTTGTGTATCCTGGTGGCTAGTTTTCTGCCTGTTTGTCCACTAAAGAAGAGGAAAACAACAAACTGCCATTCCTAGATGTCACGGTAGAGCAAACAGCCAATGGGGAGCTTCAAATCAGTGTCTACAGGAAAACAACTCATACGGACCAAATATTGAAATACAGAAGCAATCAGCCCAATATCCACAAACAAAGCTGCATCAGAACATTATTTCAATGAGACAACACAGGCTGCAGCACAGAGGAACTACGCAGAGCAGAGGAATATCATCTATACAGTGTACTAAAAAAAAGGGTACCCAATGAACATAGTCTACCGATTTCTCAGCAAAAAACCCAAACAAGCAGACAAAACACGTCCAGAAACCCTAGCCACCCTCCCCTATATCAAAGACATCTCAGAAATGACTGCCCAACAACTCAGACCCCTTGGCATCATGGTAGTCCACAAACCTACCAACACACTAAAACAGCAGCTACTGAACTTGAAAGACCCTATACAGACAACAAGCAAAACTAATGTCATTTTCAAAACTACTGAGCAAGAACTGTTACAAACACTTCATTGAACAAACAGGGCAGAAAGTACCCATCAGGATACATGAACATCAACTAGCCACAAAAGGACATGACCCTCTCTCACTAGTATCCTTACATACAGATAATGAAGGACACCACTTCGACTGGGATAACACATCCACCCAAGGACAAGCCAAACAAAGATACGCACAAGAATTCCGAGAAGCATGACATTTCAACCGGAACTCTATCAACAAACACATTGATTTGGACCCCTTTTGCCACCCCCTGAGAAAAAGAACAGGAAATGACATCACCACAGGATTTGACATCACCAACCCAAAGGAACCCAAGCATATAAATAGAAAGCAGGAATTATCAACAGTGCTTTGTCCAGAGGCCCACTGAAGGTGTTACCTAGTAGGGTGACGAAACGTGGGGAAATGAACCTTCCAGATCAGCAAGCAAACCTATATCCAGAATACAAGGCGTTGGCCAAGTGCTGGAAAATGGCTTAAAATGCACAAATGTTTGGTGACTGGTACAGACATGATGGGACAAAGGTGCATTTCCCATTCAGTAATAAATCTATGACTCATTTTATACTTCGCACTTGACAAACCCAAAAACTTGAGAGTAAGTTCTACATTTTCAGAGTATAATCTGTCCTCCATTTTTGATATAAATCAACCACCCTCCCCAAGTCGTGTCTTGTTTAAGTTAACTCTGCTTTCAACTGAGTGCATCCATTTTCATCACACCCATTTCACACTTACGGCTCACCTTTACCACCAATAGCACTATCGTTGTCTTTTGCTTTGGGTGACCTCAATCTTTGCCACTCTCTCATTTTCCATCTCCGTAAACAGCATTAAAACCATTACTTTCTGAAGAAAAGTCACATTGGACTTGCAACATTAACTTTGTTCACTCCATAGATGCTGCCAAACCTGTTGAGTTTCTCTAGCATTTCCTGTTCTCATGCCTTTTGTCTAAGTTCATTTAGAACAGACAAACGGATGCATAGACTTTACATCAAACCTGTTTCTATAGAAAGTTATAACTTGTCAATCCTTTTATTGATTTCCCAGCTCCTTCAATCAGAAACTGTAACTAAGCATGTTCCCATATTTGCACACACTTTGTATTTTGATTTGAATGTTTCCCTTTTTTTTGGACAGTCTATAGCTGGTATCAACTGATTGTGAAAATCCATCAATTAGTCCTCATTTCTGTCATCATCAGCAGGATATAGGAGAAAGGCCCCACATCTACTCAGCACTACTCGATCAGTCATCTGTAGGATCTCTTCCAGACGCTGGAAAGAGCCACTGAGCTGTTGCACTTTAGGCATGGAGAATAAATTAATTAAGGGTATGTGAAGTTTACCATCAATCTTACACACTTCCAGCCTTTTACTATCTTTCGGCTTAAAAGTTTTCTCTCGTTTACTGTCATCAGTTTGTGCAGATCCCCTTTCATTCTGGTTCCAATTCTCAGCCCCTTGCCCCTCATTGTCATAACGAGTGTTAATGATCTGTCTTCTCACACATTCTGCTGCGTAGATAACTTCATTAAGGACAATATCCTGCTGGATTTTCTTATCTTTCAGACTTGGGTAAACAACTTCATACACCTTGGAAATAAAGGAAAGAAATTTGTAAATCAGTATAAAATCTGTAGCAGGATTATACAGTTTTGAATTAATCCAAATTTAAAGTAAGTATTATTCCTTGTGAATGATTGGAATAAATAAAGATTTCTGAAGGCGATCATGAAAAACAACTGTTGAAACAAGGTTGTTTCTGCTTGGGAATGGAACTGGGACAGAACAACCTGGGATGGATTAATGTGGGTCTGATTAGCATGGGAATGAATAACTGTGATTGATTATTGATTATTTTCTTTGCATTTTACATTATTTTTGACTGCAAACTGAAAGGGGAAAACCCAGGGTTGTGGAAGGAATTGTTGCATTTTAAAAAGCAAGTTACTGAAACACATTATAAGTCATGTTTACACTGCTGTTTTGCTCAAGCTGTTTGCAGACAGGCCTGCACTAGCAGATGTGTACAATGTGAGATATAGTTATTAACAGGTTGCTGATTAGTTTGTAAAGTTATGACCAATTGTTGTTGCCAAAGGCCACTAGTCTGGCAAGAACTATCTGACTGTCTCCTGGGTAACGAAACAGCTTGTGAGGGTGAATGATACAGGAAGTAGTCTTCCAACATATGCACTGACAAATGATGCGTCTCTCTCCCTCTCCAGAAAAATACCTAAAAGCCCGAAGAAAGCTAGTTACTTTCTTTCACCACTTACTGTAGCTGTGATCTTTAATCAGTAATTAAGAGACTTTGCAGTTAATGTACCAATCACCTGTACATGCTGCAAAGAAATGAAAAGAACCAGAAAAACAGGGATTGTAGAACAGAAATTAGATAGGAGTTCTAAATTTAAAAAAAGAGAATAAGAAATACATTAAATGAGCTGCAGGCACAAATTCAAATTGGAGATTACAATATAATAACCATTAATGAGATATGGCTACAGCATGGCTGCAACTAGGAACTAAATATACCGGGGGTTACAGGATGGGCAGGGAGTCCAGAGAGTCGAATCCTTTTATAATCTTACATGTCTCAATCAGATCCCCTCTCATCCTTCTGAACCCAAGTGTATACAAGCCTAGTCCCTCCAATCTTTCAACATATGACAGTCCCGCCATTCAAGGAATTGACCTTGTGAACCCAAGCTGCACTCACTCAATAGCCAGAATATCCTTCCTCAAATTTGGAGACAAAAACTGCACATCATACCGGGGCCCACTACAGCTGCAGAAGGACCTCTTTGCTCCTATACTCAATTCCTCTTGTTGTGAAGGTCAGCATGTCATTAGCTTTCTTCACTGCCTGCTGTACCTGCATGTTTGCTTTCATTGACTGATGTACAAGAACACCTGGATCTCGTTTTACTTCCCCTTTACCTAACTTGACTCCATTTAGGTAGTAATCTGCCTTCCTGTTCTTGCCAAAGTGGATAACCACACATTTATTCACATTAAACTGCATCTGCCATGCATCCATCCACTTACCTAGCCTGTCCAAGTCACCCTGTATTCTCATAACATCTTCCTCACATTTCACCCTGCCACCCAGTTTTGTGTCATCAGTAAATTTGCTAATATTACTTTTAATCCCTTCATCTATATCATTAATGTATATTGTAAACAGCTGCGGTCCCAGCACTGAACCTTGTGGTACCCCACTGGTCACCGCCTGCCATGCTGAAAGGGACCCATTTATCACTACTCTTTGCTTCCTGTCAGCCAGCCAATTTTCAATCCAAGTCAGTATTTTGCCCCCAGTGCCATGTGCCCTAATTTTGCTCACTGATCTCTTATGTGGGACTTTATCAAAGGCTTTCTGAAAGTCCAGATACACTACATCACTGGCTCTCCCTTGTCCATCTTCGTAGTTACATCCTCAAAATAATTCCACAAAATTAGTCAAGCACAATTTCCCCTTTGTAAATCCATGCTGACTCTACCTATCCTGTTAATGCTATTCAATTGAGTCATAATTCTATCTTTAATAATTGATTCTATCTTGGGTGGCATGGTGGCACAGTGGTTAGCACTGCTGCCTCATAGCGCCAGAGACCCAGGTTCAATTCCCGCCTCAGGGATTCTCTGTGTGGAGTTAGTACATTCTCCCCGTGTCTGCGTGGGTTTCCTCCGGGTGCTCCGGTTTCCTCCCACAATCCAAAAATGTGCAGGTTAGGTGAATTGGCCATGCTAAATTGCCCATAGTGTTAGGTGAAAGGGTAAATGTAGGGGATTGGGTCTGGGTGGGTTGCGCTTCGGTGGGTCGGTGTGGACTTGTTGGGCCGAAGGGTCTGTTTCCACACTGTAACTAATCTAATCTAAGTAATCTAATCTAATCTAATCTAATCTAATCTAATCTTTCCCACCACTGACGTCAGGCTAACCGGTCTATAATTCCCTGTTTTCACTCTCTCTCCTTTCTTGAAAAGTGGGACAACATTTGCCACCCTCCAATCAGCAGGAACTGATCCTGAATCTAGAGAATCCTGGACTAGCACTCCCAGATCCCTGTGTACTTTGGCTTTATGAATTTTCTCACCGTTTAAAAAATAGTCCATGCCTGTATTCTTTTTTCCAAAGTGCAAGACCTCACACTTCCTCATGTTGAATTTCATCAGCCATTTCCTGGACCACTCACCTAAACTGTCTAAATATTTTTGCAGCCTCCCCACCTCCTCAGTACTACCTGCCTGTCTGCCTAACTTTGTATCATTGGCGAACTTCACCAGAATGCCCCCGTCCTTTCATCCAGATCATTAATATATAAAGTGAACAGCTGTGGCCCCAACACTGAGCCCTGCGGGACCCATGTCACCAGCTGAACCTTTTATCCCAACTCTCTGCCTTCTGTCAGACAGCCAATCCTCAATCCATGCCAGTAGCTCATCTCGAACACCATGGGCCCTCACCTTACTCAGCAGCCTCCCGTGAGGCATCTTATCAAAGGCCTTTGGAAGTTTAGATAGATAACATCCACTGGGTTTCCCTGGTCTAATCTACTTGTTACTTCTTCAAAGAATTCTAACAGGTTTGTCAGGCATGACCTCCCCTTACTAAATCCATGTTGATTTGTTCTAATCCGATCTTGCATTTGCAAGAATTTAGAAATCACATCTTTAACGATGGATTCTACAATTTTACCTACAACTGAGGTTAGGTTAATCGGCCTATAATTTTCCATCTTTTGTCTTGATCCTTTCTTGAATAAGGGGTTACAACAGCGATTTCCAATCATCTGGGACTTTCCCTGGGCAGCATTGGGGGGGGGGGGGGAGGGATACCCAAGGCGCAAGGTGGCACGGGATCATCCGAGTCCCGGCATGGCATGGGGGAGCCAGAATCCCTGGGCAGCGTGGGGGGAAAACCCATATCCTGGCGTGACACAGGGGGAAACCAGAGTCCCAGGTTGGCACAGGGGTAATACTGAGTTCCGGAGGATGTGGGGGGAAACCAGAGGACTCAGGGTAGCACGGAGGTAAACCAGAATCCCAAGGTGGCACGGGGTGATCCCGAGTCCCGTGGTGGCACAGGGGTAGTCCCGAGGTGGCATGTGGTAATCCTGAGTCCCGGGGTGACGCGGAGGGATAGCCGAGTGCAGGTGCAGCATGAGGGAAGCGAGTCCTGGTACAGCAGCATCAAGGTAAGTTGTGCTGAGTGCCAGTGAGGAGCAAACTGGAGACTAGAGAGAAGCAGGACAGTTGTTGGACTTGTTCCAGGCGCAGGTGGCCTGACCATGTGCTGAGCTGCTGCTATCTAAAACTATTTACCAGGCTGTAATATAAATCCTTTAACTCTGTTCTAACTATCTTATTTCTAACTTATTTTTTATTCACTGTAATAATGCTACCATCTCTTCTTTTAATCCACTTTTGTATCTAAGATTTGTACCTAGATACTTGTACCTAAGATGGCACCATTAAAGGCAGCTATTGTAAAAAACTTTTCATTGTACCCTCTGTATTTCTGTACAAGAGTACATGACAACAAAGGATATTCTATCCTACATATTTCTACCAGTATAGCTTGCTGTCTGGTTGGCATCAGACCATGTTCTATAAAACCATTCTTTGAACTCTTCAACTAAGCGACCTTTACCTCTCTTATTTTTCCAGTCAATAGGTAGAGTATTACAGAATTGATGAACATGAAATTGTCTAACAAGGCTACGAGCCAGCATCAGATTTAAAGAAGAATCTAAGGAAACAAAGTGATCTCTATAGCTGGGTGACTGCCTCTTCAAATTAAATAGAAAATATAGAGATTGATTTCTCACGACTCACCATTTTATATAGCTGTTTGGAATGTTTAGTCTCTATTTGAGGTGCTTTTGATAGCTGTCTCAGAAATATAGATACTTGAGTGCAGAATCCCAACTGCTCTGTCCCGAGAGGTCCTTTTCCTACACCAGTGAATTCCACTTTATAACCAAATTTATTTCCAATGTTCAAAGACCTGAATGTGAAACAGAAAGTTTAAATTACATAGAATGCAATTAACAGTTCCCATTTTAAATAGAAGATAGTCTTCAACTGCATTGTCATGCACAAGAACTGAAATTCAGATAACTTGTTGCCATTGACCCTGTGCTCCACTGCCCTGCTCAGTCACTCCGTAATGAGCCCAGCTGATTTTCTTACTAGTCACATCATATCCCAGAGAGAAACCTGCTTGATGGATCATATTTTGTTTTGTTTCAGTTTTAACAAAGTGGTCTCTCACTGAACCATAAGTATACAATGCTTCAGATTTGGTTTTAATAATAAAACAGAAGCTTAACAAAACAACAAGAAATGAAGACATCAAGACATTGGAGCAGAAGTGGGTCATTCCTTCAGAGGTTACCCAGTGAGTCTATTCTGCCATTTAATAAGATCATGGCATATCTTATAAGTATAATCTTTACTAATGCTGGGCTCTCACTATCTAAATGACACATTTTGCCTCTCAGGCAAAATGAGCAGAGAGTCTGTGAACATTGGGATTACTTTGGTGAAAACAAGGGCTAAATCAGTCCTGTATTATTACCACATACATATGTTTGAACATCTGGTTTAGTCTGCATTTTTAGTCCTAGTGACTTCTTTGCTGGTAGAGATTAAAACACACCACCTTTTGGATGAATGCCTCTGAGAATATACTACTTGCTGAAGACTGCACCAATACTCAAAGTGCTTCAGAAAGTCTTCCAACATATATAAAAGTCCTCTTCAACTTTCCAGGAACAATTGAATAATCGAAGATGATGCAACATCTTTAAGTAACACTCCAGGTCCTCAGCTACTTGGAAGGAAGCAAAGGATACCAGAGAGGGTTCAGAAAAGCTTTACCAGGATGTTGTTGGGAATGGAGGATTTGAGTTTAGATTAGATTAGATTAGATTAGATTAGATTAGAGTGTGGAAACAGGCCCTTCGGCCCAACAAGTCCACACCGACCCGCCGAAGCAAAACCCACCCATACCCCTACATTTACCCCTTACCTAACACTACAGGCAATTTAGTATGGCCAATTCACCTGACCCTGCACATCTTTGGATGGTGGGAGGAAACCGGAGCACCTGGAGGAAACCCACGCAGACACGGGGAGAACGTGCAAACTCCACACAGTCAGTCGCCTGAGGCGGGAATTGAACCCGGGTCTCTGGCGCTGTGAGGCGGCAGTGCTAACCACTGTGCCACCGTGCCGCCCACCGTGCCGTTATAAGGACAGACTGGATAGTCTGGGACTGTTTTCCACTGCAGCATACGAGGTTGAGAGGTGACCTTTATAGGGGGTTTATAAAATCATGAAGGGTATAGATAAGGTGTGTTTTCCCTATGATTGGGAATTTCAAGACTAGGGTGCATATTTGTAATGAGAGAGTGGTAAAATTTTAAAGTCATGAGGGGCAACTTTATTTACAAAGTAGTTCCTGTGTGGAATGAACTTCCAGAGGAAGTGGTGGATTCGAGTACAGTTACAATGTTTAAAAAAACATTTTGTAAGGGCATGAATAAGAAATGTTTGGAAGGATATGGGCCAAGCGAAGGCCATAGTTTAGTTTGGGATTATGGTCGGCATAGATTGGTTGGACCAAAGGGTCTGTGTTCGTGCTGTATGATTCTTAAATATCTGATAATCCTCATTTCCACTTTGCTATCGTTTTGCCACGACCCTTGATTTCCTTAACGATTAAAAATCAATCTCAGCATTCAATATACTTAATGACCCAGCCTAGACAGACCTCTGTGATAAACATCTCCAGAGTTTTAATATCCTCTGACAGAAGAACTCCTCTGTCTTCTCTGTCCTCATCTTTGTCTAAACAAGATAACCCCTTATTCTGAGATTGTGCCCTCTGCTCCTCGACTCTTCCATAAGGGGAAAGAACCTTGTCACACTAACACTATCAAGTCCCCTAATAATTCTTTGTTTCAATAAAGCTGTCTCTCATTCTTCTGAATTCCAATAAGTACAGGCCCAACTGGCTCAAACTCGTCACAAAGCAGTCCTTCTATATTACATATCAGGCTATCGAAACTTCTCTGGACTGCTTCCAATTACAATACATCTTTAATCAGATAAGAGACCCAAACTAATCACAATATTCCAACTTTGGTCTGACCAGTGCTTTAGGAAAACCTTATGACTTTTACACTCCATTACCTTTGAAATAAAATCTAACATCCTCTGTGCCTTCCCTCTTATACACTGAATTTTAATGCTAGACGTGATTCATGACAAAGACTCCCAAACTTCTCTGTTCCATAGCTTCCTGCCGTTTTTGTTCAATGAAATAATATTCAGCTCCACCATTCGTTTCGCCAAAGTGTGAAATTTCACATTTTCCCACATTATATTCCATTTACCAAGTCTTTGCCTCCTCATTTCACCTGTTTATGTCCCTCTGTATCATCTTCACCATTTGACTTCCTCCTTATTTATCTGTCATCCACAAACTTGACTTTAGTACATTCACTTTCTGAATCCTAACTCAATTAATATACATTGCAAATATTGTGATCCCAACACTGATCCCTGCAGCACACCACTTGTTTTAGGTTGCCATCCTGAAGATTCCCCCCCATTATCCCAAATCTCTGTCTTTTACTAATTAGCCAATTCTCTACCCAAGCTAATATACTGCCTTCAACACCATGGCATTTATCTTACTAAGTAGCATCTTTTAAAATGCCTTCTCAAAATCTAAATCTATTACATCCACTGCTTTCTTTTATCTGCTTGAATCTGTGAGACATGACTTCAATTTCCTGAAGCCATGCTGACTTTGATTAAACCCTATCTCTGCCATTTGATCTTTATGGATGTTAAAATTTTCTCAATAATTGATGTTTAGCTAATTGGCCTACAGCTATTTGCATTTTGTTTCCTTCCCTTTTAAATGGAGGCATTACATTGGCAGGTTTCCAAACCTCTGAGGCTTTCACAGAATCTAAGGATTCCTGGAAGATAAGAGTCATAGAATCATGAAATTATCAATACAGAATTCTATAGTCCTTAAAGAATATAGAGAAAGTAGGAATGAGGTCAAACAAGGAGTTAGGAGGGCTAAAAGGAGCAGAGTTAAGGAGAATCCCAAGGCAATTTATACATATATTAGAAACAAGAAGGTAGGTAAAGAAAGAGTAAGCCTACTCAAAGATAGAGGAGGAGATTTTGTGTAGAGCCAAAGGAAATGGGTGAGATCCTTAGTATTCACCAAACAGAAGGACATGAAGAATGTTGAGGTGAGGAAAAGATGTGTGAATACTCTCAGGCAAGTCGACATAATGAAACTTGAAGTGTTGGGTGTCTTAAAATGCATTAAGGTAGACAAGTCCCTATGTAAAAACAATGACTGCAGATGCTGGAAACCAGATTCTGGATTGGTGGTGCTGGAAAAGCACAGAAGTTCAGGCAGCATCCGAGGAGCAGTAAAATCGACGTTTTGGGCAAAAGCCCTTTATGGCCAGATGGGAGCTATCATCAGATATTGCTGGAGACAAGGGACAAAACAGGTGTATTTGCATCCTCTTTGGTGTCAGGTGAGGTTTCAGAGGACTGGAGAATGGTCAATGTTGTTTTCTTTGGTTTAAGAAGGGAAACAGAGATAATCCAAGTAATGTCAGGACAGTGACCCTGAAGACAGTGGTAGGAATGCCATTGGAGAAAATACGGAGAGTCAGGATTTATTCACATTTAGAAGTGAATATACATGTTAAACATAGGCAGCAAGGGTTTGTACGGGGAAGGTTGTGTCTTACCAATTTGATTAGATTAGATTAGATTACAGTGTGGAAACAGGCCCTTCGGCCCAACAAGTCCACACCGACCCGCCGAAGCGAAACCCAACCATACCCCTACATTTACCCCTTACCTAACACTATGGGCAATTTAGTATGGCCAATTCACCTGACCCTGCACATCTTTGGACTGTGGGAGGAAACCGGAGCACCCGGAGGAAACCCACGCAGACACGGGGAGAACGTGCAAACTCCACACAGTCAGTCGCCTGAGGCGGGAATTGAACCCGGATCTCTGGCGCTGTGAGGCAGCAGTGCTAACCACTGTGCCACCGTGCCGCCCACTTTTTTGAGGTGGTGACAAGAATGATTGATGTGGGAAGGTCAGTGGAAACAGTCTACATGACTTCACTAAGGCACATGATAAGGTACCTCATGGCAGGTTGGAACAGAAGTTAAACTCGCAAGGAATCAGAGATGAGCTGGCCAAGTGAATACAAAACTTGGTCATAGAACATAGAACAGTACAGCGCAGAACAGGCCCTTCGGCCCTCAAAGTTGCGCTGACCTGTGCACTAATCTAAGCTCCTCTGCCTACACTATCTCATCATCACACTCTCTGAGTAAAGATCCTGCCTCTGGCATCTGTCTTAAATCTATTACTCTTCAATTTGTAACGATGACACAAAGGTTGGAGGTGCCATTGATAGTATCGAGGGCTATTGCAGGCTGCTGCTCGACACAGACGAGATGCAGAGCTGGGCTGAGAAATGGCAGATGGAGTTCAACCTGGATAAATGCGAAGTGATGCATTTTGGAAGGTCAAACTCAAATGCTGAATATAGGATGAAAGACAGGATTCTTGGAAGTGTGGAGGAACAGAGGGATCTGGGTGTGCAAGTACATAGATCCCTCAAGGTTGCCACCCAAGTGGATAGGGTTGTTAAAAAAGCATATGGTGTTTTGGCTTTCATTAACAGGGTGACCGAGTTTAAGAGATGTGAGGTTTTGCTACAGTTCTACAAGTCCCTGGTGAGACCACACTTGGAATATTGTGTCCAGTTCTGGTTGCCCTACTATAGGAAAGATACAGAGGCTTTGGAGAGGGTGCAAAGAAGGTTTACCCAGGATGCTGCCTGGACTGGAGGGCTTGCCTTATGAAGAAAGGTTGAATAAGCTTGGACTTTTCTCTCTGGAGAGAAGGAGGAAGAGAGGAGATCTGATTGAGGTATACAAGATAATGAGAGGAATAGATAGTCAATAGCCAGAGACTTTTCCCCAGGGCAGGATTGACTGGTACAAGGGGTCATAGTTTGAAGATATTAGGAGGAAAGTATAGAGGAGACGTCAGAGTAGGTTCTTTACGCAGAGAGTTGTGAATGTATGGAATGCATTGCCAGCTGTGGTGGTGGAAGCAGAGTCATTAGGAACATTTAAGCGACTGCTGGACATGCACATGGATAGCAGTGAGCTGAAGGGTGTGTAGGTTAAGTCATTATATTTTACATTAGGATTAAACCTTGGACAAACATCATGTGCCTAAGGGCCTGTTCTGTGCTGTACTGTTCTATGTTAAATGCGTGGCTACAGGGATGGTGCAGGAGGGAGGGATTCCGGTATTTGGATAACTGGGGTTCTTTCTGGGGAAGGTGAGACCTCTATAAACAGGATGGTCTGCAGCTGAACCTGAGGGGCACCAGTATCCTTGGTGGGAGGTTTGCTAGTGCTCTTGGCGGGGGGGGGGGGTTTAACCTAACTCTGCAGGGGCATGGGAACCCAGACTGTAGCTTTAGGGTGCAGGACCTGGAGTGTAGGGAGGTTAGGAACATGGCATCAATTTCAAAGGAGGGTGTCTGTAAACAGGAAAGTGGCTTGAAGTGTGTATACTTCAATGCAAGAAGTATACGAAATAAGGTAGGTGAACTTCCAGCGTGGGTTGGTACCTGGGACTTCGATGTTGTGGCTATTACGGAGACATGGGTAGAACAGGGACAGGATTGGCTGTTGCAGGTCCCAGGGTTTAAATGTTTTAGTAGGGTCAGAGGTGGGGGTAAAAGAGGGGGAGGTGTGGCATTGCTTGTCAAAGATAGTATTACAGCGGTGGAAAGGACGATGGATGAAGACTCGCCATCTGAGGTAGTTTGGGCTGAGGTTAGGAATAGGAAAGGTGAGCTCACCCTATTAAGAGTCTTTTACAGGCCTCCTAATAGTCCTAGAATCGTAGAAGAAAGGATTCAAGAGAAGAGTGAAAGTAATAGGGTGGTTGTTATGGGGGACTTTAACTTTCCTGATATTGATTGGGAAAGCTATAGCTCAAGTTCGTTAGATGGGTCGGTGTTTGTCCAATGTGTGCAGGAGGGTTTCCTGACACAATATGTAGATAGGCCAACAAGAGGTGAGGCCATACTGGATTTGGTTCTGGGTAACGAACCAGGCCAGGTGTTAGAATTAGAGGTAGGTGAGCACTTTGGGGACAGTGACCACAATTCGGTGACTTTTACTCTAGTGATGGAGAGGGATAAGTGTGCACTACAGGTCAAGAGTTATAGCTGGGGGAAGGGAAATTATGATGCGGTGAGGCATGACTTAGGATGTGTGGCTTGGAAAAGTAAGCTTCAAGGCAAGGGCGTAATTGATATGTGGAGCTTGTTCAAGGAGCAACTATTGAGTGTCCTTGATAAGTATGTACTTGTCAGGCAGATAGGAAAGGGTCGTGTGAGGGAGCCGTGGTTTAATAAGGAATTGGAATCCCTTGTTAAATGGAAGAGGGCGGCCTATGTAAAGATGAGGCGTGAAGGTTCAATTGGGGCGATTGAGAGTTATAAGGTAGCCAGGAAAGACCTGAAGAGAGAGCTAAGAGCAGCAAGGAGGGGACATGAAAGGTCCTTAGTTGGTAGGATTAGGGAAAACCCTAAGGCTTTCTATAGGTATGTCAGGAATAAAAGAATGACTAGGGTAGGAATAGGTCCAGTCAAGGATAGCAGTGGGAAGTTGCGTGTGGAGGCTGAAGAGATTGGGGAGACACTGAATGAATACATTTCGTCAGCATTCACTCAGGAACAGGACATTGTTGTCGATGTGAATACTGAGTCACAATTAAGGAGAATGGATGGTTTTGAGGTATGTAGAGAAGAGGTGTTGGAAATTCTGGAAAGGGTGAAAATAGATAAGTCCCTTGGGCCTGATGGCATTTATCCTAGGATTCTCTGGGAAGCAAGGGAGGAGATTGCAGAGCCATTGGCCTTGATTTTTATGTCCTCGTTGTCCACAGGAGTAGTGCCAGAAGATTGGAGGCTAGCAAATGTGGTTCCCTTCTTCAAGAAGGGGAGTAGGGATAACCCTAGTAACTATAGGCCGGTGAGTCTCACTTCTGTTGTGGGCAAAGTCTTAGACAGAATTGTAAGGGATAGGATTTATGAACATCTGGATAGGAATAATGTGATCAAGGATAGTCAGCAGGGTTTTGTGAAGGGCAGGTCGTGCCTCACAAACCTTATTGAATTCTTTGAGAAGGTGACTAAGGGGGTAGACGAGGGTAAAGCGGTAGATGTGGTGTATATGGATTTTAGTAAGGCGTTTGATAAGGTTCCCCATGGTAGACTACTGCAAAAAATACGGAGGTATGGCATTGAGGGGGAGTTGGAGGTTTGGATTAGGAGTTGGCTGGCTGGAAGACGACAGAGGGTAGTAGTTGATGGCAAAGGTTCATCTTGGAGTGCCGTCACTAGCGGTGTTCTACAAGGATCTGTTTTGGGACCATTGCTGTTTATCATTTTTATAAATGACCTGGAGGGGTTAGAAGGTTGGGTGAGCAAGTTTGCGGATGATACGAAAGTCGGAGGAGTTGTAGACAGTGAGGAAGGATGTGGCAGGTTACAGCGGGATATAGATAAGCTGCAGAACTGGGCAGAAAGGTGGCAAATGGAGTTCAATGTAGCTAAGTGTGAGGTGATTCACTTTGGTAAGAGTAACAAAAAGATGGGGTACTGGGCTAATGGTCAGATACTTGGTAGTGTGGATGAGCAGAGGGATCTTGGTGTCCATGTACACAGATCTTTGAAAGTTGCCACCCGGGTAAATAGTGCGGTGAAGAAGGCATATGGCGTACTGGCTTTTATTGGTAGAGTAATTGAGTTCCGGAGTACTGAGGTCATGTTGCAGTTGTATAAGACTCTGGTGCGGCCACATCTGGAGTATTGTGTGCAGTTATGGTCACCATATTATAGGAAGGATGTGGAGGCACTGGAACGGGTGCAGAGAAGGTTTACCAGGATGTTGCCTGGTATGGTAGGAAGATCGTATGAGGAAAGGCTGAGGCACTTGGGGTTGTTTTCATTGGAGAAAAGAAGGTTTAGGAGTGACTTGATAGAGGTGTACAAGATGATTAGGGGTTTAGATTGGGTTGACAGTGAGAATCTTTTTCCACGTATGGAGTCAGCTATTACAAGGGGGCATAGCTTTAAATTAAGGGGGGGTAGGTATAGGACAGATGTTAGGGGTAGGTTCTTTACTTAGCGAGTCGTGAGTTCATGGAATGCCCTGCCAGTAGCAGTGGTGGACTCTCCCTCATTATGGGCATTTAAGTGGGCATTGGATAGGCATATGGAGGATAGTGGGCTAATGTAAGTTAGGTGGGCTTGGATCGGTGCAACATCGAGGGCCGAAGGGCCTGTACTGCGCTGTATTCTTCTATGTTCTGTGTTCCCTCATACAAGCTGACGTCATCATCCTAGGAAAAAGACTTTCACTGTCTACCCTATCTAATAATTTTGTATGCCTCTATCAAATACCCTCTTAGCCCTCTTCTTTCCAATGAGAACAGACCCAAGTCTCTCAGCCTTTCCTCATAAGACCTTCTCTCCAGACCAGACAACATCCTGGTAAATCTCCTCTGCACCTTTACCAATGCTTCCATATCCCGCTTGTAATGGGGCGACCAGAACTGTACATAATATTCCAAGTGTGGCCACACTAGTGTTTTGTATAGTTGCAGCATGACAACTGGAATTCAATCCCTCTACCAATAAACCCTAACACACCGTATTCCTTCTTAACAAAACTATCAACCTGGGTGGCAACTTTCAGGGATCTATGTACATGGACTCCAAAACCCCTCTGCACATCCACACTGCCAAGAATCTTTTCATTGACCCAGTATTCTGCCTTCCTGTTATTCTTCCCAAAGTGAAACACCTCACATTTATCTGTATTGAACTCCATGTGCCATCTTTCAGCCCAATTCTACAGTTTATCCAAGTTCCCCCTGCAACATTCTTCCACACTGTCCACAACTCCACCGACTTTAGTGTCATCTGCAAACTTACTAACCCATCCACCTATGCTTGTATCCAAGTCATTTATAAAATTGACAAACAGCAGTGCTCCCAAAACAGATCCTCGTGGCACACCAGTAGTCACTGTCCAGACAGAATATTTTGCATCAACCACCACTTGCTGCCTTCTTAAAGAAAGCCAGTTCCTAACCCTAACTGCTAAATCACCCTCAATTCCATGCCTCTGCATTTACTCCAACAACCTACCAAGTGGAACCTCATCAAAGGCCGCCTTATTGAAATCCATGTACACCACATCAAATGCCCTACCCTCATCCACATGCTTGGTCACCTTCTCAAAAAACTCAATGAGGTTTGTGAGACATGACTTGCCCTTGATGAAATCATGTTGACGATCTGAAATCAAATTGGTGCTTGCTAGATGATTATAAATCCTATCTCTTTTAATCCTTTCCCAAACCTTTTGTACAACAGACATAAGGCTCACTGGTCTACAATTACTTGGGTCATCTCTAGTGCCCTTCTTGAACAAGGGAATAACATTTGCAATCCTCCAGTCCTCTGGTACTAAACCTGTAGTCAATGACGACTCAAGTATCAAAGCCAAAGACTCTACTATCTCCTCCCTAGCTTTCCAGAGAATCCTTGGATAAATCCTATCCGGCCCAGGGACTTGTGTACTTTTACGTCTTCAAGAATTGATAACATCTCTTCCTTACGAACCTCGATCCTTTCTAGTCCAGTATCTCGTATCTCATTCTTCTCTACAATATTCTCCTTTTTCTGAGTGAAAACCGATGAGAAATATTCGTTTAGCACCTCTCCGATCTCCACAGAGTCCACACACAATTTCCCACTTCTGTTTTTGATTGGCCCTATTCTTACCCTAGTCATCCTTTTATTCCTCACATACCTATAGAAAGCTTTAAGATTCTCCTTTATTCTACCTTCTAAAGGTTGGTCATGCTCCCTCTTTGCTCTTCTTAAATCTCTTTAAATCCTTCCTTGCTAATCTGTAACTCTCCATCACCTCATCTGAGCCACCTCGTCTCAGCATCACATAAGTCTCCTTCATCTGCTTAACAAGATATGCAATTTCTGTAGCAAACCATGGTTCCCTTACCTTATCACTTCCTCTCTGTCTGACAAGGACATAGCTATCAAGGACACGCAATATCTATTCCTTAAACCAGCTCCACATTTCGATTGTCCCCATCCCCTGCATTTTGCTACCCCATTCTATGCATCCTAAGTCTTGCCTAGTCACATTTTAATTGCCACTCCCTGGGGCATGTACCTATCTCTTTCCATCGCTAAACTAAACGTAGCTGAATTATGGTCACTCTCTCCAAAGTGCTCACCTACCACTAATCAAACACCTGGCCTGGTTCATTACCAAGCACCAGATCCAGTGTGGCCTCCCCTCTTGTCGGCCTTTCAACATACTGTGTCTGGAAACCCTCCTGTACACATTGAACAAAAACTGATCCATCCAACGTACTGGAGTTATAGCATTTCCAGTCAATGTTGGGGAAGTTAAAGTTCCCTCATAATGACCACCCTTTTCCTTTCACTCCTACCAAGAATCATTTTGCCAATCCTCTCCTCCACGTCCACAGAACTCTGCAGAGGCCTATAAAAAACTCCCAGCAGTGTTACCTCTTCTCTCCTGTTTCTAACCTCAGCCCATACTACCTCAATAGAAGAGTTCTTGTCAAAAGTTCTTTCAGCCACCGTTAAACTATCTTTGACTAACAAGGCCACACCTTCCCCTGTTTTACCACCTTGCCTGTTCTTAATGAAAGATCTAATCCCTGGAATCTGCAACACTGATTCCTGACCCTGCTCTATCCATGTCTCAGAAATGGCCACAACATCAAAGTCCCAGGTACCTATCCATGCTGCAAGCTCACCTACCTTATTTCGGATACTTCTGGCTTTGAAGTAGACACGCTTCAAACCAGCTTGCTGTCTGCCAGCACATTCCTGTGACCATGAGAAGATGGAGAATGGAAAGGTGCCTTTCAGAATGGAGGTAACTAGTGGTTTGCCGCTGTTCACCTTTGTTGTTTCTAATATATAAATGATGTGCAGGAAAATGTAGGTGGTCTGATCAGTAAGCTTGCGGATGACACCAAAATTGGCAAAGTTGCAGATAGTGAGGAGGACTGTCAAAGGCTGCAGTGGGATATAGACAGATTGCAAGCTGGGGCAGGAAAAAGGTGTTGTGCGTCTTAAACAGTATTAAGGGAGAAAAGACCCCAGGTCCTGATGGGAACTATCCCAAAATATTGAGGGATGGAAGAGAACAAATTACTGGAGCATTGACAGACATCTTTGTTTTCTCTGTGGCCAGAGGGGAGGTCGCAGAGGACTGGAGAATACTGAATGTTGTCCCATTGTTTAAGAAGGGTATCAGGGATAATCCTGGAAATTACAGAGCTGTGAACCTCACATCAGTGATAGGGAAATTATTGGAAAAGGTTCTCAGAGGCACAAAAAGACATGACCCACTCTCACGAGTATCCTTACATACAGATGAGGAAGGACACCACTTCAACTGGGACAACACATCCATCAGAGGACAAGCCAAACAGAGACACACATGAGAATTCGTAGAAGTGTGGCATTCCAGCTGGAACTCTTATCAACAAATACTTTGACTTGGATCTCATTTACCAACCCATGAGAAAAAGACCAGGAAATGACATCACCACAGGCAATGATATTACCAACCCAAGGAAACCTAAACACATAATAGAAAGTGGGCCATGCCACCAGTGCTTCATCCGGAGGCTCACTGATGATGTTACCTCAAATGGTGACGAAACATCTGAAAATGAACCTTCCAGTTCAGTGAGCAAACCTATATCCAGAATCTCACTTTGAGCTACAAATCTTCTCAAAACTTGCTAGTGCTGAAGAATGTTGCAGGTTACACAGGGACAATCGATAAACTGCAGAGCTGGGCTGAGGAGTGGCAAATGGAGTTTAAAATGGAAAAGTGTGAGGTGATTCACTTTGGAAGGAACAGCAGGAATAAAGAGTACTGGGCTAATGGTAAGATTCTTGCATTGTAGATGAGCAACAAGATCTCGGTGTTCATGTGCATAAATCCATGAAAGTTGCCACCCAGGTGGATAGGGTTGTTAAGGCAGCATACGGTATGTTGGTTTTTATTGGTGGACAGATTCAGTTTCGGCGCCACGAGGTCATGCTGCAGCTGTACAAAACTCTGGTGCGGCTGCACTTGGAGTATTGCGTACAGTTCTGGTTACCGCATTACAGAAAGGATGTGGAAGGGTCAAAAAGGGTTCAGAGGCAATTTACTAGGATGTTGCCTGGTATTGAGGGGAGGTTTTGAGGAAAGGCTAAGGGACTTGAGGCTGTTTTCATTAGAAAGAAGAAGTTTGAGAGATGACTTAATTGAGATATGTAAGATAATCAGAGGGTTAGGTAGGGTGGACAGGGAGAGCCTTTTTCCTTGCATGGTGATGGCTAGCACAAGGGGATATAGTTTTAAATTGAGGGGTGATAGACATAGGACAGATGTCAGAGTTTCTTTACTCAGAGCACAGTCAGGGCATGAAATGCTCTGCCTGCAACAGTTATAGACTCACCAACTTTAAGGGCATTTAAATGGTCATTGGATAAACATACGAATGAAAAGGGAATAGTGTAGGACAGATAGGCTTCAGATTGGTTCCACAGGTCCATGCAACATCAAGGGCTGAAGGGCCTGACCTGTGCTGTTATGTTCTATCCTTTTGGCTAGTTTTCTGCCTCTCTGTCTGATGTAGTGTTTGTTACAGTCCTTGCATGCTATTTGTAAATGACATTCGTTTTGCTGATTGTTGATACAGGATTCTTTAGGTTCGTCAGTAGGTGTTCGTGTATTGGCAGGTTTGTGGGCTACCATGATGCCAAGGGGTCAGAGTAGTTTGGTAGTCATCTCCAAGATGTCTTTGATGTTAGGTAGTGTGGCTAGAGTTTCTGGGCTTGTTGTATCTAGTTGTTTGGGTTTGTTGTTTAAGAATCGGCAGACAAAAAGGATGCAGAGGATACAGAAACAGCTAACAAAATGTTACCTGGTTTGCAGCATATTACATATGAGGAGAGATTGGACAAACTTGGCTTGTTTCACTTGAACACAGAAGGATGAGGCGCAACCTAATAGAAGTTTACAAAATTATGAGAGGCATTGTTAGAATGGTTACGGGAGTATTTTTCCCATGGTAGAAATGTCAATTACTAGGGGACATAGGTTTAAGGTAAAAGGGAGTAAATTTAACAGAGAAGTGAGACACAGATTTTTTTTAAACAGAGGATAGTAAGTCCTGGAATGCACTTTCATAGGTGGTAGTGGTTAGCCAGATAAAATAGCAAAGTTTAAGAGGCATCTTAACAGACACATGAATAGACAGCAAATAGAGGAATACAGATTGCATAGAGGCAAAAAGGCTTTTAATTTAGAAAGGCATTATGTGTCAATGCAGTATCGGTGGGCCGAAGGGCCTGTTCCTGTGCTGTAACGTTCTTTGTCCAGCACTATTCACAACTTCTCAATTACTGAAGCAGCACAAGATAACGTGCAACAAAACCTTGACAACATCCAGGCTTGGGTAGAAGTGGAAAATAACATTTGCACCACTTAATTACCATGCATTGACCATCTCCAATAAGACAGAATCTAACCATCTGCCCTTGACAATCAACAGCATTATCATTGCTGAGTCCCCTATCAACATCCTGGTGTTTAACCACTGATCATGAAAGAAATGGGCCAACCATTCAAGTACTGTGGCTGCAAGAGTAGGTCAGAGGCTAGGCATTTTGTGTTGAGTAACTCACCTCTTACATCCTCTCTATTTGCAGCTCCAAAAAACACTCAGAAGCTTGATACAAAGCCAGAATTATTTTAAACATTCATGAACTCCACCACCAATGCACAATGACAGCAATATGTATGATCCACAAGATGGACTGTAGTAACGAAAGCATCCCATGATACCATTTTCCAAACCCTCAATCTCTACCATTCAGACCAAGGATTGAAAATGCGTGAGAATCCACCAACTGTAAGTTCCCTTCAAAATCATGCACCATCTGACTTGGAACCAAGTCACTGTTACTTCATTGTAGCTGGGTCAAAATCCTTGAACTCCTTAACAACATTGCGTGCATCAACATTACATGGACAATAGCAGTCCAAGAAGGCAGCTCATATTCTCCAGGGTAATTAGGGATGGGTAATAAACACCCTCATGTCATGAATAAATAAAACAAAATGAGAATACTGCCACAGAATTGAAGAATTGTAAATTTAAAACAAAAGCAAAATATCATAAATGCTGGAAATTTGAACAATAAGCTAAAAATACTGCAAGCACTGTGCAGGTTAGAGACAGTTTTGTGAAGAGAAAATCAGAATTAATGATTCAGGATTGTAACCGTTCACAATAATACATTGTAGTCCAGCTAAAGTTGTGTGGAGGGACTTTCAAAAGACTTTCAAATAAAGTGTTACATTATAAGCTTATAATGGTATAAATTGATTCAGCCATTGTAAAAGGTCCTGAACTCTAAATCAAGGCAGCTTTAATTTCAGTTCGTACTCTCCATTGAAATCCAATAAGAATGACCAACCAGACCAAATGACTCCTTGAATTATCTCCTCTATTATTTTCTATTCCATCCAATAGTCATTGGCTTACTCATTTATTTTGTTTCGAGATCTACATTTAAAGTGACACGCAAATGAAGCAAAGGTGATGTGAGAAAAACACCGTTTCAAATAGTGAGTAGTTGGTGTATGGAATGCCTGGAATTGTGATGGAGACAGGTTCAACTGATGCATTCAACATTTTCTTTTATAGGAGTGGGTGCGCACAGACATGGAAAAAAAAGGCAGGAGATTAGCACTAGATAGAACCAGACAAGACAACAGAGCTAGTGTAGGTGCGATCAGTTGAATGCCATCCATCTGCTTTGTAATAATTCTGAGATTCTGTGACTCTCTGATATTTGTATGCCTCTATTTAGCTTGGTTCCTTATTTTATAATCGACAATAGTATGGGATATTTGCAGCCCTCTACACTCACCAAGCTTGGAATTCTGCCCTGCTCCACTCAAATTTATGGTCCCAGTGTCTGAATCGCATTATTCCTGGAAGTAAGGGGTTGAAATCTGCATTTGGAGTTGTAATTACAACTACTGCTGGATTCATGTATCCAAACACCACCTCTGAAAATCTCTCAACCTCTGAGATGTTTAGGTGTTCTACTCTGAAATGGAAACAGAAAATGAGCAAAGTCAGATGAAAGGAATTTGACTTTAACATGAATAGTTAAACTGAGAAATATATCTCTTATTCCTTTATAGAAAAAGTGCACATTGCTGGTAAGGTCAGTATTTTGTGCTCATCCCCATTGGCTCTTGCTAAGGTGACAAAATCATAAGACATAAAATTGGTGTAGACCATTCAGTCCTTTGAGTCTGCTCTGCCATTCAAAGAAACAGAGAAACTTAGAAAACAGGAATAGGAGTAGGCCATTCGGACGTTCAAAGTGTTTCACAATTCAATATGATCATGGCTGATCTTTCACCTCAGTATCCAGATCCCACTTTCTTTCCATCTCCTTTGATTGCTTTAGCCATCAGAATTGCCTCTCTTTCTGGTAAACATTGAATGTTTTGGCCTCAATTGCTTTCTATGACAGAGAATTCCACAGGCTAACCACATTCTGGGTGAAGAGATTTCTCCTCATCTCAGTTCTAAACTGCCATCCTGTATTCTCAGACTGTGAAGCCAGGTTCTGGACCCAAGGTCATCAGGAACATCCTTTCTGCATATATCTTGTCCAGTCCTGTTAGAACTTCATAGGTTTCTAGGAGAACTCCTCCTCATTCTTCTAAACTCAAGTGAATATATTCCTAACGGATCTAGCAACTCTTTATATGTCAGTCGTGCCATCTCAGGAATCAGTTTGGTAATCCTTTATTACATTCAGTCCAATAGGAAAAATATCCTTCCTCAGGTAAGACAAAACATAGAACAATACAGTGCAGAACAGGCCCTTCAGCCCTCGATGTTGCGCCGACCTGTGGAGTATTCTCAGCTCGTCCCCCTACACTATCCCAAAATCATCCATGAGCTTATCTAAAGATTGTTTAAATCTCCCTAATGTGGCTGAGTTGGCTACCTTAGCAGGTAGGGCATTCCACGCCCTTACCACTCTCTGCGAAAGGAACTTGACTCTGACATCAGTCTTAAATCTATCACCCCTCAAGTTGTAGTTATGCCTTCTCACACAAGCTGACGTTATCATCCCAGGAAAATGTCTTTCTCTGTCTACCCTATCTAATCCTCTGATCATAGAACATTACAGCGCAGTACAGGCCCTTCGGCCCTCGATGTTGCACCGACTTGTCATACCAATCTGAAGCCCATCTAACCTACACTATTCCATGTACGTCCATATGCTTGTCCAATGACGACTTAAATGTATTTAAAGTTGGCGAATCTACTACCATTGCAGGCAAAGCATTCCATACCCTTACTACTCTCTGAGTAAAGAAACTACCTCTGACATCTGTCCTACATCTATCACCCCTCAATTTAAAGCTATGCCCCCTCGTGCTCGCCGTCACCATTCTTGGAAAAGGCTCTCCCTGTCAACCCTATCTAACCCTCTGATTATCTTATATGTCTCTATTAAGTCACCTATCAACCTTCTTCTCTCTAACAAAAACAGCCTCAAGTCCCTCAGCCTTTCCTCATAAGACCTTCCCTCCATACCAGGCAACATCCTAGTAATACTCCTCTGCACCCTTTCCAAAGCTTCCACATCCTTCTTGTAATGTGGTGACCAGAACTGTACACAATACTCCAAGTGCGGATCGAGTTCTGGAACCATGAGGTTATGCTGCAGCTGTACAAAACTCATGGTTCCAGAACTCGATCCCTCTATTAATAAAAACTAAAACACTGTATGCCTTCTTAACAACCCTGTCAACCTGGGTGGCAACTTTCAAGGATCTGTGTACCTGGACACCAAGATCTCTCTGCTCATTTACACTACCAAGAATCTTACCATTAGCCCAGTACTTTGTATTCCGGTTACTCTGACCAAAGTGAAACACCTCACACTTGTCCGCATTAAACTCCATTTGCCACCTCTCAGCCCAGCTCTGCAGCTTATCTATGACTCTCTGTAACCTATAACATCCTTCGTCACTATCCACCAACCTTAGTGTCGTCTGCAAATTTACTAACCCACCCTTCTATGCCTTCATCCAGGTCGTTTATAAAAATGACGAACAGCAGTGGACCCAACACCGATCCTTGTGGTACACTACTGGTAACTGGACTCCAGGATGAACATTTTCCATCAACCACCACCCTCTGTTTTCTTTCAGCAAGCCAATTACTGATCCAAACTGCTATATCTCCCACAATCCCATTCCTCCACGTTTTGTACAATAGCCTACTGTGGGGGACCTTATCGAACGCCTTGCTGAAATCCATATACACCGCATCAACCGGTTTACTCTCATCTACCGGTTTGGTCACCTTCTCAAAGAACTCAATAAGGTTTGTTAGGCACGACCTACCCTTCACAAAACCGTGCTGACTACCCCTAATCAAATTATTCTTTGAGATGATTATAAATCCTATCTCCTATAACCTTTTCCAACACTTTACCAACAACTGAAGTAAGGCTCACTGGTCTATAATTACTGGGATTGTCTCTACTCCCCTTCTTGAACAGGGGAATCACATTTGCTTTCCTCCAGTCTTCTGGCACTATTCCTGTAGACTATAACGATTTAAAGACAAATGCCAAAGGCTCGACAATCTCTTCCGTGGCTTCCCAGAGGATCCTAGGATAAATCCCATCCGGCCCAGGGGACTTATCTATTTTCACACTCTGCAGGATTTCTAATACCTCTTCCTTGTGAACCTCAAACACACCTAGTCAAGTAGCCTGTATCTCAGTAATCTCTTCGACAACATTGTCGTTTTCTAGAGTGAATATTGTTGAAAAATATTCATTTAGTGCTTCCCCTACCTCCTCTGACTCCACACACAACTTCCCACTACTATCCTTGATTGGCCCTAATCTTACTCGCGTCATTCTTTTATTCCTTAAATACCTATAGAAAGCCTTAGGGTTTACCCTGATCCTATCCAGCAACAACCTGTCATGTCTCCTCTTGGCTCTTCTGAGCTCTCTCTTTAGGTCTTCCCTGGCTACCTTGTAACCCTCAAGCGCCCTAACTGAGCCTTCACATCTCATCCTAACATAAGCCTTCTTCTTCCTCTTGACCAGAGATTCCACTTCCTTTGTAAACCACGGCTCCCGGGCTCTACAGTTTTCTCTTGCCCGACAGGTACATACTTATCTAGGACACACAGTAGCTTTTCCTTGAACAAGCTCCACATTTCTAATGTGCCTATCCCCTGCAGTTTCCTTCTCCATTCTATGCTTCCTAAATCTTTCCTAATCGCGTCGTAATTGCCTTTCCCCCAGCTGTAACTCTTGCCCAGTGGTATACACCTATTCCTTTCTATCACTAAAGTGCTCACCTACCTCCAAGTCTAACACCTGGCCGGGCTCATTACCCAGTACCAAATCTAATGTGGCTTCACCCCTGGTTGGCCTGACTACATACTGTGTCAGGAAGCCCTCCTGCACACACTGGTAAAAAACTGACCCATCTATAGTACTCGTACTATAGTGTTCCCAGTCAGAAATGAGAAAAGACCCAAGTCTCTCAGCATTTCAAAACTTCGCATAATACTCCAGATCTGGTCTCACCAAGGCATTGTACAACTGCAGCAATACATCTCCGATCCTGTACTCGAATCGTTCATGATGAACAGAGTCATAGAGGTCTATTGCACATAAAAAAGCCCTTTGGTCAATTAAGTCCCAAGCTATTTTAAACCCATTTTTCAGCACTTGCTTATTGGACTTGTAGAACATAGAACATTTTGGCGCAGTACAGGCTCTTCGGCCCTCAATGTTGCGCCAATCTGTGGAACCAATCTGAAGCTCATCTAACCTATGCTATTCCATTCTCGTCCATATGCCTATCCAATAACCATTTAAATGCCCTTAAATTTGTCGAGTCTACTACTGTTGCAGGCAGTGTGTTCCACGCCCCTACTGCTCTGAGTAAAGAAACTACCTCTGTCCTATATCTATCACCCCTCAATTTAAAACTATGGCCCATTGTGCTAGCCATCGCTGTCTGAGGAAAAAGGCTCTCACTGTCCAACTTATCTAACCCTCTGATTATCTTATATTGTATGTTTTAGCATTGCAAGTGCACATCTAAATATTTCTTGAAGTTTTTTTTAGTGTTTTGGCCTCTATTTCTATCAGGCAGTTAGCTCCAGATTCCCACTATCCTCTGAATGAAATATTTTTCCTCAATTTCCTCTAAACCTCCTGCCCGTTACGTTAAATACATGCCTCCTGGTCATTGATCCCTTCACCATGGGAGAGTAGCTTCCAGTCTAAACACCCACGGCAATATAATTTCATATATCTCAATCATGCCTCCCCCCCAACAACCTTCTCTGCTCCAAGGAAAACAACTCAAATCTATCCTATTTCAGACTATCAACAGTTTAGAGGGGACAGATTTTGCACGGTATTCAGGAGAGTTTATAATACCAACTCCCAGAAGGCTTTACAAGTTGCTGGACTTAATTATGGGGAGCAAAGTCAGGCACATATTCGAAGTGGAAGTGGGAGGGCATTTCAGTGATAGCAACTACAACACTATATTTGCTATGAAATATGAAAAAAGATGGTCTGCAAAAAAGGGTTTTGATTTGGGGGCAAGGAAGATTTCATTAAAATTATACATGATGTGGCCAGAGTGGATTAGGAACACCTGATTCTGGGTAAATTCACAGCACAACAGTGGGGTTGTCAGATCAACAAGCTCTGCATGCACAGGAACGAGAGACCACATCCGGTGTGAGAGATAGACTGACTGCGTGAATATATAATTTGGGGATTAGATTAGATTCCCTACTGTATGAAAACAGGCCCTTCGGCCCAACAAGTCCACACCGACCCTCCGAAGAGTAACCCACCTGCACCCATTCCCTTACCCTGTATTTACCCCTGAATAATGCACCTAACACTATGGGGCAATTTAGCATGGCCAATTCACCTGGCTAGCACATCTTTGGACTGTGGGAGGAAACCGGAGCACCCGGAGAAAACCCACGCAGACACGGGAGAATGTGCAAACTCCACACAGACAGTTACCCGAGGCAGGAATTGAACTCGGGTCCCTTGTGCTGTGAGGCCGAAGTGCTTACCACTGAGCTACCATGCCACCCTACAGATTGCCAATCTGAAAAGAATCCCTTATTCCCACTTGCTGTTTCCTGCCCATTAGCCATTTCTCTACCCATGCCAATATATTACCTCCAACACCACTGGCTCTTATCTTGTGACATCTCTTTGTGAGGTTAGAAACAGCATGGGAATTAGGCGCAGAGGGGAAGCAGTGCTTTT
The DNA here is from genome assembly GCF_037043375.1 of Chiloscyllium plagiosum. NCBI lineage: Eukaryota > Metazoa > Chordata > Chondrichthyes > Orectolobiformes > Hemiscylliidae > Chiloscyllium > Chiloscyllium plagiosum. The sequence goes on from NW_028270147.1 coordinate 1,368,400, forward strand.
TCCTTGCTTATTTTTTGAACAGTATAAACTGAAGCAATGGGTCTGGGACCCAGTCAGAACAAAAAAAGTGATATCACAGGAAAATCACAAGTTCATTGGTTGGTAAAAGCTGCTAATTTGACTCTTACGGGTTACTTTCAGTGTGAAAGTAAATAGGAGAAATATGAACTAAAAGAGCTGTAGGAACTTTTTTAAGAACTAAGTAAATAAAACAGAGATGCAGGGTCAGGGCAGTGTGCTTCATAGTGATCACATCTGTAGAAAGCTGTTAGCTTAAGAAATTCCAGCTAAGAGAACCATGATATTTGCATGGCTGGTTTGTATTGAGGTTTGACCTGAGCAGAAAACCTGGTCATCAGGTGTGAGGCACTGTCATTGCTGTTATACGTGGCACAGGTCTGGCCTATTCCTAGAACCTGTGCCGCTGCAGTCACCCGGGCCATTTTCCAATTTATATGGAGGTCAAAGATGGACCGGGTCCGAAGGGACTCTATATATAAAGATCTGGCCAACGGGGGAAAAAACACACCCAATGCCCCCACCATCATCCTGATGGCCACCTTTGTGTGTGGTTGAATCAAGCTGTGCGTGGATCCCCGGTATGCAAACGCCAAGTGTCACTACGTACTGAGGTTCTACCTGTCCCCGGTGTTGCGATGGATGGGCCTGGCCTCGCTGCCGCTGAACTCTCCGAGTAGTTGGACCGCAAGTGGCAGGTCAGGGTAACCCTGAAGGTCGCTGCCAGTGGGAACATCCTCCACCCACCCTCCAGCTTACCTGACATACGCAGGGCAGCCGAACGTAGGCCGAACCTGCAGGAGGTCAGGCCACATGGCGACGGATTGTAAGGTGACCATCTGTCAAAACTGCAAGCAGGAAGGCCACCTGACCAAGGAATGTAAAGAGGCCAAGAACTGTAACGTGTGCGGAGAGGCAGGCCACATGTACAAGGCCTGCCCAAGACGAGGGGCCACCACCTATGCCCAGATGGCCGGAAGTGGCAACACAAGCCGAGAACCGCATAAGACCAGCAAGGTACCACAAAACAGCATGGGAACGGTGTCTGGTGGCATCCAGAAGGAAGGGCAGACTGGAGCGGAGCAGATGGCAGACAGCGGGGACGTGCAGCAGCCGATCCAAGCTCCTTCAAGACGGAGGAAATGGAAGAGGAGGGAACAAAGGAGGCAGAGGATTGGATTACTGTCAAAAACAGGAAGAAGAAACCTTGCCAGGCTCCCAAAGCCACCCAGCAAAAGGGGAAACGACATCTACACGACGAGGATACAGGCAACTCTTCGGATGGTGAGGGTAGGCACAAGGAGGGTTGTCCCCAGAGGAAGAGACAGAGCGCCATGGGGAAAAAGGAGGGCAGCACCGCCCAAACAGGAAAAGACGATCCCTCTGAGAGAACGGGTAAAGACCACTCCCCCACCCAGTGAGAACCAAGAGGTACCCACAGCCCCACAGCTCCAGGTAACTGGGAGCAGCGGTCCTGTGACAGCCCCGCTGTCAGACAGAGAACTGGACTGTGTGGGCCCTGGGCCCAACCCGAAGACACCAGAGCGGGGAAATGGCCCCAGCGTGAAGCAGGACAGCTACCTCAGCCCCGGGAGGGTCCAGCAGTTTGCTGTCACCACGGGGATGCACACAGCTATCCCAGAGAGGCAAGACCAGCAGCAAATGGACACTGGTAACCTCGTAAACTGTTAAAATGGGGATAAAAACTGCCAGTATCAATGTGCTACGCGATGTGTTTTCTACAATGGCCTTCCTGGCCAACGTTAAAGCCAACATCCTGTTTCTGCAGGAGTGTGGGATACCGCACCTCAGCAGCTACAGGAGATGGTCGAGCTTGAGGCCCCATGGGCCGTCAGTTTGGTCGGGGGGCAACGATAGCTGCGCCTCCGGCCTGGATATCCTGTTGTGAGGAGGCAACTTCACCATCTCCGAGGTTAAGGAGATGGTGGGCGGGCGCCTCCTCGTCAATGACGTCATGTACAGGAATGCTCCCCTGAGACTGATTAATGTGTATGCCCCAGTGGGTAAGAGTGAATGGTTGGCCGTCCTGCAGCAGCTTCCACTGTTGCTGGCTACATCCAGACCAGTCATTCTGGCCGGAGACTTCAACTGTATCATTGATGCAGATGGACGATCCGGCGGGGGAGACAGTAAACTGGACTCCGCATCCAGAGCCCTGATGGAAACGGTCAAAGATGCCAAGCTGCACAACGTCTTCAGCACCCCTGCAGACTGAGCACAGCGTAGATACACCTGGTCATGGGCAGACGGGTCTATCTGCTCAAGGACAGATTACCTGTTTGTGTCCCGAACGCTCTCAGTCAGCTCCACCGACGTCAAGCCTGTGCTCTTTTCTGACCACTACCTCCTGCTGGCCGACTGTCACCTATAGGATGAGCAGCGGGCTGGTAAGGGAACGTGGAAGCTGAACACAAAGCTGTTGACCCCAGGAAACATGGAGGAGCTCGAGAGGGACTACGCAGGTTGGAGAACTGTGAAGCCCCTCTTTGAGTCCCCAGCGGACTGGTGGGTAACAGTAAAAGGGAACATCAAAAGGTTCTTCATCCTCAAAGGTGTTCAGGAGGCGAGAGAGGGGCAGGGAAAACTGTCCCAGCTCCAGGAAAGTATGCAGAATCTGCTCCTGCTGCAGACGATGGGGGTCAATGTCACGGAGGACCTCAAGGAGGTGAAGGGCCAGCAAGCCTCGCACTTTGCCTTGGAGGCCTCCAAGATAATCTTCTGGTCCAGGGTCTGCTCCGTGGAGAAAGACAAAACTGCTTACATTTCTTCTTCCAGAAAGTGCACAAAGAGAGCTCCTTGCTCAGCAGCCTGAAGGAAGAAGATGGCTCGATAACTTCATCTCAGGCTGACACTATGAGGATCAATAAATCCTTCTATGCCAGTCTGTATGACTCGAAGCCAACCGACAGCGTGGCCTCCCAGTCGTTCCTGTCCTCTATCACAGAGGTCTTAGACGACAGAACACGGGAGTGGCTGGACCAGCCGCTATCTCTGGAAGAGCTGACCAAGGTCCTCAAGTCCTTCGAAAAGAATAAAACTCCCGGAAGCGACGGCTTACTGGTCGAGCTCTATTCCGCTCTGTGGGACTTGATTGGCCAGGACCTGCTTGAGGTGTATGACAGTATGCTTCTGGCAGGTACCATGAGTGAATCCATGAGGAAAGGCATCATCACCCTCATCTACAAGCGGAAGGGGGAGAGGGAGGAAATTAGAAATTGGAGATCAATCTCACGATTGAATGTGGATTACAAAATTTTGTCAAAGGTTACGCCAAACGGGTCAGGTCTGCTCTGGGGTCAGTGATTCACCCTGACCAAACCTGTACTGTATCGGGCAGGAAGATCGCTGAGAGTCTCGCACTCCTCATGGATACAATCGCCTACGTGCAGGACAGAGGGTTGGACACCTGCCTCATCAGCCTGGACCAGGAGAAAGCCTTTGACAGGATATCACACATGTATATGAGAGATGTTCTCTCCAAAATGGGCTTTGGGAGGGAATCTGCAATTGGATCAAAATGCTCTACACCAACATTGTCAGTGCAGTCTCAATCAATGGGTGGGAATCAGATAGCTTCCCAGTCAGATCTGGAGTCAGGCAGGGCTGCCCTCTCTCTCCTGCCTTGTTCGTGTTCTGCATAGAGCCATTTGCCGAATCCATCAGGAAGGATGCGAGCCTGAGAGGGGTGACTATTCCTGGAAGCGGGGGCCTACAAGTTAAGGCCTCCCTGTACATGGATGACGTCACCGTTTTTTGCTCGGATCCGCTGTCCGTGCACAGACTCATGTGCATATGTGACCAGTTCGAATGGGCCTCGGGGGCCAAGATAAACCGAGGCAAGAGCAAGGCCATGCTCTTCGGGAACTGGGCCGACCAATCCTCGATCCCCTTCACCGTCAGGACTGACCACCTGAAGATGCTGGGTATTTGGCACGGGGGGGGGGGGTGGGGGGTCTGGGGCGTGCGCCAAGTCTTGGGAGGAGCATATCAACAAAGTGAGGCAGAAACTGGGCAGATGGAAGCTACGGTTGCTCTCCATCGTGGGAAAAAAACGTGGTCATCAGGTGTGAGGCACTGTCATTGCTGTTATACGTGGCACAGATCTGGCCTATTCTCAGAACTTGTGCCGCTGCAGTCACCTGAGCCATCTTCCATTTTATATGGAGATCAAAGATGGACCGGTCCGAAGGGACTTGATGTATAAAGATCTGGCCAACGGGGGAAAAAACACACCCAATGCCACCCTCACCCTGATGGCCACCTTTGTGTGTGGCTGCATCAAGCTGTGCGTGGATCCCCGGTAGGCAAACACCAAGTGTCACTATGTACTGAGGTTCTACCTGTCCCAGGGTTTGCGAAGGAGCCTGGCCTCGCTGCTGTGGAACGCTCCAAGTAGTTGGACCGTTCCGTATCAGCTAACCTTCGTGGAGAAGTTTATGAAGAAAAACACCTTTGACCACAAGTCCATCACGAAGTGGTCAGCACGTAGTGTCACTGAGACCCTTCGGGAAAAGGAAAGCGCGGATCCTATCAAGCAATTCCCTGAGCAGACTGTCAAAGTCATTTGGCAGAATGCCTCATCGCCAGAACTTTCCAACAAGCACCAAGACATGACTTAGCTGGTGGTGAGAAGGACTCTGCCTGTGAGATCCTTAATGCACACCCGGACTTTCTGCCGCTCCGCATGCTGTCCTCGAAGCGGCTGCGGGGGGGGGGAAAACGAGACGGTCACACACCTCCTTCTGGAATGTGCCTCTGCAGAAGAAGTCTGGAGAGGAATGCAGTGGTGTTTGTCGAGGTTCGTCCCGAGCAGCGCCGTGACGCGGGACTCCGTGCTCTACGGTCTGTTCCCCGGGACGCACACCGAGACGAACATCAACTGTGCCTGGAGGATCATCAACTCGGTGAAAGACGCTCTTTGGGCAGTCCGAACCTGTTGATCTTCCAGCTGAAGGAGTTGACCCCAACTGAGTGTTGCAGACTGGCACATTCCAAGGTCCAAGACTACGTGTTGAGGGACGCGCTGAAGCTTGGGGCAGCTGCCGCCAAGGTGCGGTGGGGAAAGACCACCGTGTAACATCTGCCTGCCTAAAAAGAACAGGGGGGCCACCCAGTCATTTGGGCTCCGTTGACGCCTCAGCAGAAGAGCTGGATAGTAAATGTACAGATGTGTATACAGGAAAAATAAATTTCGATGTCTGTATGTAAAGCAATGTAATGTGTGCACAAGAATGGCATGACCGATTGTATAGAGATCCAAATAATTTTATAAAGTATATATTTGAAATAAAAAAAAGCTCCATGATACAAGACTCTGTGCTATTTGGTTTGTTCCCTGGAATACACACCGAGACAAACATCAACTGCACCTGAAGGACCATCAACTCAGTGAAAAATGCTCTTTGGTCTACCCAAAACCTGTTGGTTCTCCAGAACAAGGAGTTGACCCCAACTGAGTGTTGCAGACTGGCACATTCCAAGGTCCTCGACTATGTGCTGAGGGATGCACTAAAGCTTGGGGCAGCTACTGCCAAGGTGCAGTGAGGAAGGACCACTGTCTGAGATCTTCCTCCAGAAGATGAATGGGGGGTCAGTTCAGTTGCTGGACCATTCTAGTTCCTTAAGCATTTTGTTTCATGCAAGATGGTAGCAGAGTAAGACGTTCAGCTGGAGCTCCTTTGCTCCACCCATTCTTTTTCCTTTCTTTTCCTTTTTTTACTCTCCTGCTTTTTTTTTCCCAATAATGACTTTGATTTACCTCGAGGAGAGTGGAGGAGCTGGCAAGCCCCAGAGGTGAATCCTGGAGTAGAGGCCAGTGAGGGAAATTGAATCCCGGAGCAGAGGCCACCGAGGAGAATAGAGTCCCAGAAAAAAACTTACCTTGGAGCACCTGAGATCCAGTGCAGAGTAGACTGGAGGTTTGGAGCGAAGCGGGGACAATTGTTGGACTGGAGTCTGGTATGACCTGCTGTGCTTTTCCAGCACTACTCTAATTCAGATTCTGATCTCCAGCATCTGCAGTCCTCACTTTTGCCTAATTTCTAGGATAGCAGGACTGATATATGAAGGAAGACTGGATTAATTGGGCTTGTACTCACTGAAATTTAGAAAAATGAAGAGGGATCTCATAGAAGCATACAAAATTCTGTTGGGATTTGACAGACTAGAGGCAGGAAGAATGCACCCGATGTGGGGGAGGTCCAGAACTAGGGGTCACATAAAAATATGGGAAAAGCCATTCAGGACTGAGATGAGGAAGAATCTCTTCATTCAAAGAATTGTGAATCTGTGGAATTCCCTACCACAGAAAAATGCTGGGGCCAATTCGGGAGATATAATCAAGAGGGACCTGGACATAGCCTTGCGGCCAAAGAGATCAAATGATATGGAGAGAAAGTGGAAGTGGGACACTGAAATTTTATGATTATGGTGGTGCAGGCTCAAAGGGCCTAATGGCCTGCTCCTTCAACCGTGTTCTATGTTTCCATGTTTTACCTCTCCAAATGCATGTAAATTCTATCTCTCAGAATCCACTTCAACAACTTACCCAGTACTGATGTCAAACTCACCAATTTATAGTTCCCATGCTTCTCCTTACATCTTTTATGAAATAAAAGTACAACATTAGCCAATCTCCAGTCCTCTGGCACCTCATCTATGACTATAGATGATACTAATATCTGTGCAAGAAGCCCCGAATTTTGGAAAGTTATATTAATAAATTTTCATCTCACAGGAAATTATTAGAGAAGATTTTTAGGGTCAGGATTTACTCACATTTACAAGAATGTATACTTATCAGGGATAGGTAGAATGGCTGGCAGCATCTGTAAGGAGAGTAAAGAGCTGACGTTTCGAGTCTAACTGACCCTTTGTCAAAGCTTTGACCAATTTTGACAAAGGGTCAGTTAGACTCGAAACTTCAGCTCTTTTCTCTCCTTACAGATGCTGCCAGACCTGCTGAGATTTTCCAGCATTTTATCTTTTGGTTTCAGATTCCAGCATCCGCAGCAATTTGCTTTTATCGCTTATTATAGGTAGAATGGCTTTGTGCAGAGAACGTTGTGGCTCATAAACCTGAATGATGAAGGAAGGTTGGTAACTGTTGTCTATATGGACTTTAGTAAGACTGTTGACATGGTCTCCTCATGGCAGGCAAATAGAAAAAGTGAAGTCACATGAGCTCTGCAGTGAGCTAGTAAGATGAATACAGAACTGGCTTAGTCACAGAAGACAGAGTCGCAGTGGAAGGATGGGGCTTTTCAGACTATAGATCTGTGACAATGGTGTTCTGCAGGGATCAGTACTGGTGCCTGGAATGTAGGTGGCCTGATTAGTAAGTTTGCAGGCAACACAAAGATTGGGGGAGCTGCTGATAGTGAGGGGGAATGCTAAAGGATATAGCATGATATAGATAGGCTGGAGACTTGGGCAGAGAAATGGCAGACAGAGTTTAATTCAGACAAATGTGAGGTGATATAGTTTGGAAGATCAAATACAGGAGGGAAGTATACAGTAAATGGCAGAACACTTAGGAGCATCAAGAGGGATCTTGGCATTCAGGTCCACAGTTCCCTAACAGTGGCAGCACAAGTAGCTAAGGTGATCAAGAAGGATTATAGTAAACTTGCCTTCATCAGTCAGGGCACAGAGCATAAAAACTGGCAAGTCCTTTTGTTTAACAGGATGATGCTTGATTTGAAAGTTATTAGCAATGAGAGATTGGAGAAACTTGGTTTGTTTTCACTTGAACATCAAAGGATGAGGAGCAACCTGACTGAGTTCACAAAGTTATGAGAGGTATGTGTAGAATGGGTAGTTGGAGTCTTTCTCCAGGGTAGAAACATAAGTTATGAGGGGAGATGAATTTGAGGTAAAAGGGGGTATGTTTAAAAAAGATGTCAGAAGCAAGTTTTAGAGAGGCTGGTTAAATGCCTGAAATGCGCTGACAGAAGTGGTGGCAGAGGGGAATACAATAGTAGTGTTTAAGAGGAATCTTAACAAATATATGAATGGCCAAGGAATAGAGGGATATGCACAGCGTAGAGGAAAAGAAAGGGTTTTAGTTTAGAAAGGCATCTTGATGGGCCATAGGGCCTGTTCTTGTGCTGTACAGTTCTTGGTTTCTACCACCAGTTGCTTTACTATGCTGAATAAACCCTAAACATTTACCAGATTCTCACCAAATAACTCACTTATTTTCCTGCAATGGGTAAAAACCAATTTCTCAAGGCTGAAATGGCAAGAAAAGGCAAAAACAATGGAACGCCAGTTTCTTTCTTCCTTTAACTCTCTTAATCATTTAACGTGGCACTCCATTGGAAGTAACAGTCAAGTGTTCAGTCTTCCTAAGTGGGTTAGTTTCATATGTTCCGAACACAAAAGGTCTCACAGATCCCCTCATTGAGGAACTGGGTTTGAGCTAATTGTTAATTATGGCTAACTGCTCTTCAACTGAAAGTTTTTTTTAAAATTCTGCTTTAGGTGGAAACTACATAATTTAAACTGTAAATTTCACTTAAATGCCACTTCCAAAATTAAATTTGTAAAGAATCAAAATTTAGATTTTCTTCCCCAGTCAAATTTAGAACTGAGATGAGGAGAAATATTTTTACTCGAGGGGTTGTGGATCTTTTTGGAATTCTCTCCCCAAAGAGTTGTACATTCTATTCTTGAAAATATTTAAGGCTGAGGTGGATATATTTTTGACATAAAAAGAAACACATATTGGAAAAACTCAGCAAATCTGACAGCATCTGTGGAGAGAGAAGCAGAGTTAACATTTTAAGTTCAATTTGATTCTTCTTCAAATCAGAATTTTTTTTCTGGATTTCTAAGGAAATCAGTGACTGGAAGAGTGGGTGGGGAAATGGAATTGAGGCTCAAGGTCTCCACTACCACAGATCATATGGCCTTCTCCCACTCCTATTTCTTATATTCTCATGTTACCATTATCATCCATTTCACAAATTGCTTAAAGCTAACCTAATGGCAATCATGTAATTATCGTTAATTGCTGTAAAAGCCCAAGTCATTCACGAAGTCTTTTATGGAGGGAAATCTGCAATTCTTATCTGGACTGGCCTAAATGTGACTTTAGATCCACAGCAATGTGGTTGGCCCCCAAATAGCCAGCTGTTACTAGCGGAGCAGACGTGTAGAGAGATTGCAGATACCTGGAGGAATAATAAAATAGCATTGGTTGGAGATTTTAATTTCTATAAGATCATAAGACATAGGAGCAGAAAGTAGGCCATTCAGCCCATCGAGCCTGCTCTGCCATTCAGTCATGGCTGCTAAGTTTCACAACCCCATTCTCCCACATTCTCCATGCAACCCTTGATCCCTTGACAAACAAGAACCTATCTATCTCTATCTTAAATATACTCAATGGTCTGCCCTCCACAGTCTTCTGTGGCAGTGAATTCCATAGATTCACCACTCTCGAGCTGAAGAAGTTTCTCCTTATCTCCATTCTAAGGATGTGCTCTCAGGTCCTCGTCTCTCCTACTAATGGAAACATCTTCACAACATCCACTCTGTCCAGGCCATTCAGTATTCTGTCAGTTTCAATGAGATTCTCCCCTCATCCTTCTAAACTGCATCGACTATAGGCCTACAGTCCTCAGGCATTCCTCAAATTTAAGCTATTCGTTTCTGGGACCATTCTCGTGAACCTCCCCTGAGCACATTCTAGGGCCAGTACATCCTAGAGTGTGGGGCCCAAAACTGTGCACAATAGTCCAAAGGTAGTCTAACCAGAGCCTTATAAAGCCTCAGAAGTACATCTCTGCTTTTATAAAGAACATAGAAAAATACAGTGCAGTACAGGCCCTTTGGCCCTCGATGTTGCGCCGATCCAAGCCCACCTAACCTACACTAACCCACTATCCTCCATATGCCTATCTAATGCCGGTTTAAATGCCCATAAAGAGGGAGAGTCTACCACTGCTACTGGCAGGGCATTCCATGAACTCACAACTCGCTGAGTAAAGAAACTACCCCTAACATCTGTCCTATACCTACCACCCCTTAATTTAAAGCTATGCCCCCTCATAATAGCTGACTCCATACGTGGAAAAAGGTTCTCATGGTCAACCCTATCTAAACCCCTAATCATCTTGTACACCTCTATCAAGTCATCCCTAAACCTTCTTTTCTATAATGAAAACAGCCCCAAGTGCCTCAGCCTTTCCTCATATGATCTTCCTACCATACCAGGCAACATCCTGGTAAACCTCCTCTGCACCCGTTCCAGTGCCTCCACATCCTTCCTATAGTATGGCGACCAAAACTGCACACAATGCTCCAGATGCGGCCGCACCAGAGTCTTATACAACTGCAACATGACCTCAGGGCTCGGGAACTCAATTCCTCTCCCAATAAAATCCATATGCTTTCTTCACCGCACTATTTACCTGGGTGGCAACTTACCCATCTTTTTGTTACTCTTACCAAAGTGAATCACCTCACACTTACCTACATTTGCCACCTTTCTGCCCAGCTCTGCAATTTATCTATATCCCGCTGTAAACTGACACATCCTTCCTCACTGTCAACAACTCCACCGACTTTCGTATCATCCGCAAACTTGCTCACCCAACCTTCTAGCCCCGCCTCCAGGTCATTTATAAAAATGACAAACAGCAATGGTCCCAAAACAGATCCTTGCGGAACTTATATTCAAGTGCTCTCAAAATAAATGCCAACATTGCATTTTCCTTCCTAACTATTGACTAATCGACTGTGGCATCCAGAGTGTAAAAGGCTCTAATAGGGTGGAATTTGTCTAAGAAAGTTTCCTAAATCAATACATAGAGGGCTCTGCTTAGGAGGGTGAACCCTGGACGACTACTTCAGAAACGAGGGTGGGCAAGTGACTGCAGCGAGAGTCGTGGAGCATTTTGGGATCAGTGACCGTAAATCTCCTAGTTCTAACACTGTTACGAATAAAGATAGGACAGGTCCACAGGTTAAGGTGCTAAACTGGAGCACAGCTAATTTTGGGGCTCACACAGGATCTAGTAGAGGTCAACTGGGAGAGTCTGCTTGAAGGAAAAGGAACGACTGGCAAATGGGAAGCTTTTAGAAGTGTGATATCAAGAATCCAGTGATAGTATGCCCAGTAGGGTGAAGGGAAAAGCAGGCAGGTTTAGGGATCCTTGGCTGACAAGGGATATTGAGGCTCTGGTCAGGAAAAGGTAGGCATATATAAAGTTTAGGCTATCGGGCTCAAGTTAATCTCTGGATGATATAAAAAGTGTCAGAGCACACTTAAAAGGAAAATCAGAAGAGCAAAAAGAGGGTATGAGATGGATCTGGTAGATAAGGTTAAAGATAATCCCAAGAGGTTCTATTGCTTTACTGAGGAGAGAATCAAGGTTGCGAAGGAAATAAGGGAAGCAAGTAGGGATGTTTTGACCACATACAATTACGAGAGGAGGTGTTTGCAGCCTTAGAGCACATTGAGATGGATAACTAACCCTGGGCCTGATCAAGTCCATCCTCTGACATTGTGGGAGGCTAGAGAACACATTGCAGAGGCCCTTGCAGAGATGTTTGCCTCATCTTTAACCATTGGTGAAGTTCCGGAAGACTGAAGGGTGGCTAATGTTGTTCCACTGTTTAAGAAAGGTAGCAAAGACAAGCCAGTGAACTACAGGCTAGTTAGCCTGACATCAGTGGTTGGCATGTTGTTGGAGAGGATACTGAGGAACAGGATCAACCAACATTTGGATAGTCAAGGTCTGATTAGGGATATTCAGCATGGATTTGTGCATGGAAAGTCATGTCTGACAAATCTTTTAGAGTTTTCCGTAGAGGTAACCAAGAGGATAGATGAGGGTAGGGCAGTGGTTGTTGTCAAAATGGGCTTTAGTAAGGCCTTTGACAAGATCCCGGATGACAGGCTAGTCATGAAGGTTCGGTCATATAGAATCCGGGAAGCACTAGATAAATGGATTCAAAATTGGCTCAATTGTAGGAAGCAGAAGTTGATGATTTAAAGTTGTTTCTCAGACTGGAGGCATGTGACTAGTGGTGTGCCACAGGGTTGGCGCTGGGATCTTTGTTATTTGTTACTTATATAAATGATCTGGGTGCGAATGTACAAGGCACGATTACTAAGTTTGCGGATGATACAAAATTAGGGTGTTTCGTTAACAGCGAGGAAGGTTATCAAAAATTACAGATGGATCTTGATCAGATGGGGAAATGAGCTGAGGATTGGCAAATGCAATTCAATACGGAGAAGTGCGAGGTGTTGCACTTTGGAAAGTCAAACCAAGGTATGACTTATACAGTAACTGGTAAGATCCTGAGGAGTGCTGTGAAACAGAGGGACCTCGGAGTACAAGTACATAGTTCTTTGAAAGCCACGTCACAGGCAGACAGGGTGATGAAGGTGGCACTTAGCATGCTGGCCTTCATCTGTCGAGGCACTGAGTAAGTATAGGAATTGGGACATTGTGTTATTGTTGTACAACCGTTGGTGAAGCCGGTATTGGAGTATTGTATACAGTTTTGGTCATCCAGTTATAGGAAATACATCATTAAACTGAAAGGAGTGCAAAAAAGATTTACAAGGACATTGCCAGGATTAGTAGGCCTGAGTTATAGGGAGAGGTTGGCCAGGATAGGACTTTATTCCTTTGAACATAGGAGGATGAGGGGTGACCTTATTGAGGTATATAAAATCATGAGGAGCATTGATAGGATTAATGCACATAGTCTTTTTCCTATGGATGGGGAATTGAAAACTAAACGGCATAGGTTTAAAGTGAGAGGGGAAAGCTTTAAGAAGGACCTGAGGGGCAACTTCTTCAGAGAGTGGTGCGTATATGGAATGGGCTGCCAGAGAAAATGATTGAGGTCGGTATAACAGCAACATTTGGAGAGGTACATGGACAGGTTTAGAGGCATATGAACCAACTGAAACTAGCTGAGTGAACACCATGAACAGTGTTATGAAGTTGAAGGCATGTACTGTACCCTTGAGAGTGGATGCTGTTCTGCACTGAGAGCTTACTAGCACCTGTCATACAACTAATGAGCAGTCTCAGAATGTACTAGAAAATTGAAAATATGTACCATTTGGTTGTGAAATGGATACCAGAGATGGTTGCAGTTTTGACAACAATGGGAATTTAGCCAGTTTAAATTATATCCCAGGATATTAAAACCCAAACAAATTTCAATTTATTATTTTACCAACATTGAACCAATGATACAATCCGATGTTAGGGGTATTAAAAAAAAGGCAGGCAGTTTGTAAGTCAGATAGAATAACTGCCATCGAGAAAGACCCAAGATATTGAAACACTCTCTATCAAAGGTACCTTTTCATATGAAACATATTTGCAGCAAAAGAAAGACGACAACACAGGGAGATCTTCAGCTGGAAGGTGGAGGACACCAACAATGACAACTACCGTATGGTTTTGAAATTAAACTCATGTAATTTTAGTAAGTGTTTTACTGGAGCAGTATAGAGTGGAGGCAGATAGTAAGCAGTTAAAAGAAAGGGAGGTTAGAGTTGTGAATAGCTGTTGTTTAATGTTCACTTTTAGAGTTAAAGAATGTGTTGATATTACTTTCCTGAAATAGTGGAATTTGGGAGTTCTCTGTCACTCATATTTTAACAAGTTATGAGACGAGGTGAGTTTTCCAGGCATTTGGTTTAATTAAAAGAAGGGTTCACTGCCGTGTCGTAACAGTCAGCATGGACCAGTTTGGATTGAAGGGCCTGCTTCCATATAGTATTATTCTATGACTCAACTGCTCTCTGAAGTGGCATAGGCAAGCCACAAAAATCAAAGGACAATGGGGTTGGGCAATAAATGCTGGCCCAGCCAGCCACTCGAAGGTCACATGAATTTAAAACCAAAATTCACACATACAATTTCCATTTCAGCTGCTAAATAAATGTACTCAAAATGATTAAAACAAGGTTTACTTGGCAATTATTCCTTTTAGTATAAGTACTTACAATTCAATGCATGACACAAAGTCACAGTCCAACATGCGAGAGTCTTTTACAGTTGCTGATCCATGATACAAACTTACTGTTAACATGGATGCCCGGGGCTGTAGATAGTCGCATGGAAGGGGAGAGACGCGATACCTACCAGGTGGAGAAGTGCAAGGTGAATTTCTCTTATTCATATTTCAGGTATACAGCGATACTGATGCAGCAAAACTATAAGATAATATCCCATTTTGAAACAAGGTTGTTCTGCGATTACAATTAAAATTTTCTTAAAAAGCTTTCTACCACAGAAAGCTGTAGACGCTTAATTGTTGAATGCATTCAAAGCATAGTTTAATACAATCTGGAGCCATCATTTACCTTTGTGGCGAGGATCAGAGAAAGCTGACATAATGCAATTTGGTACCATAGGCAGCTGTGCCATAAAGATGTTTAGCATATTGGACAAGCCAGGGAACTATAGACCGGTGAGCCTGATGTTGGTGGTGAGCAAGTTGTTGGAGGGAATCCTGAGGGACAGGATGTACACGTTTGGAAAGGCAAGGACTGATGAGGGATAGTTAACATAGCTTTATGCATGGGAACTCATGCCTCACCAACTTGATTGAGTTTTGTGAAGAAGTAATGAAGAGGACTGATGAGGGCAGAGTGGTGGATGTGATCTATATGGATTTCAGTAGGGTGTTTGACAAGGTCCTCCAGGGGAGACTGGTTAGTAAGGTTACATCTCATGGAATACAGGGAGAACTAGCCATGTGGATACAGAACTGGCTCAAAGGTAGAAGAGAGGTGGTTGTGGAGGGTGTTTTTTTTTTAGAATGGAGGCCTGTGACCAGTGGAATGTCACAAGGATTGGTGCTGGGTCCACCACTTTTTGTCATTTATATAAATGATTTGGACGTGACATAAGAGGTATAATTAGTAAATTTGCAGATGACACCAAAATTGGAGGTGTAGTGGACAGCAAAGGTGGTTACCTCAGATTACAACGGGTTCTTGATCAGATGGGCCAATGAGCTGAGAAGTACCAGACGGAGTTTAATTTAGATAAATGTGAGGTGCTGCATTTTGGGAAAACAAATCTTAGCAGCGCTTATACACTTAATGATAAGGATCTAGAGAGTGTTGTTGAACAAATAGACCTTGGAGCGCAGGTTCACAGCTCCTTGAAAGTGGAATCACAGATAGATAGGATAGTGAAGGCGGCATTTGGTATAGAACATAGAAAAGTACAGCACAGAACAGGCCCTTTGGCCCACGATGTTGTGCTGAGGTTTAGTCCTAATGTAAAATATAATAACTTAACCTACGCACCCCTCAACTCACTGCTATCCATGTGCATGTCCAGCAGTCATTTAAATGTCTCTAATGACTCTGCTTCCACCACCACAGCTGGCAACACATTCCATGCATTCACAATTCTCTGCGTAAAGAACCTACCTCTGACGGCTCCTTTATACCTTCCTGCTAATATCTTCAAACTATGACCCCTCATACCATTCAATCCTGCCCTGGGGAAATGTCTCTGGCTATTGACTCTATCTGTTCCACTCATTATCTTGTATACCTCGATCAGGTCTCCTCTCTTCCTCCTCCTCTCCAGAGAGAAAAGTCCAAGCTTATTCAACCTTTCTTCATATGGCAAGCCCTCCAATTCAGGCAGCAACCTAGTAAACCTTCTTTGCACCCTCTCCAAAGACTCTATCTTTTCTATAATAGGGTGACCAGAACTGGAGGAGAAAGTGAGGACTGCAGATGCTGGAGATCAGAGCTGAAAATGTGTTGCTGGAAAAGCGCAGCAGGTCAGGCAGCATCCAAGGAATAGGAGAACCGACGTTTCGGGCATAAGCCCTTCTTCAGGAATGAGGAAAGTGTGTCCAACAGGCTAAGATAAAAGGTAGGGAGGAGGGACTTGGGGGAGGGGCCTTGGAAATGCAATACGTGGAAGGAGGTCAAGGTGAGGGTGATAGGCCAGAGTGGGGTGGGGGCGGAGAGGTCAGGAAGAAGATTGCAGGCTAGGAAGGCGGTGCTGAGTTCGAGGGATTTGACTGAGACAAGGTGGGGGGAGGGGAAATGAGGAAACTGGAGAAATCTGAGTTCATCCCTTGTGGTTGGAGGGTTCCTAGGAGGAAGATGAGGCGCTCTTCCTCCAACCGTCGTGTTGCTATGGTCTGGCGATGGAGGAGTCCAAGGACCTGCATGTCCTTGGTGGAGTGGGAGGGGGAGTTGAAGTGTTGAGCCACAGGGTGGTTGGATTGGTTGGTCCGGGTGTCCCAGAGGTGTTCTCTGAAACGTTCCGCAAGTAGGCGGCCTGTCTCCCCAATATAGAGGAGGCCACATCGGGTGCAGCGGATGCAATAAATGATGTGTGTGGAGGTGCAGGTGAATTTGTGGCGGATATGGAAGTATCCCTTGGGGCCTTGAAGGGAAGTAAGGGGGGAGGTGTGGGCGCAAGGTTTGCATTTCTTGCGGTTGCAGGGGAAGGTGCCGGGAGTGGAGGTTGGGTTGGTGGGGGGTGTGGACCTGACTAGGGAGTCACGGAGGGAGTGGTCATTTCAGAACGCTGATAGGGGAGGGGAGGGAAATATATCCCTGGTGGAGGGGTCCGTTTGGAGGTGGCGGAAATGACGGTGGATGATACGCTGTATATGGAGATTGGTGGGATGGTAGGTGAGGACCAGTGGGGTTCTGTCCTGGTGGCGGTTGGAGTGGCGGGGCTCAAGGGCGGAGGAGCGGGAAGTGGAGGAGATGCGGTGGAGGGCATCGTCAACCACGTCTCGGGGGAAATTGCGATCTTTGAAGAAGGAGGCCATCTGGGTTGTACGGTATTGGAATTGTTCCTCCTGGGAGCAGATGCGGCGGAGACGAAGGAATTGGGAATATGGGATGGCGTTTTTACAGGGGGCAGGGTGGGAGGAGGTGTAGTCTAGGTAGCTGTGGGAGTCGGTTGGTTTATAGTAAATGTCCGTGTTGATTCGGTCACCCGAGATAGAAATAGAAAGTTCTAGGAAGGGGAGGTTTACAAAATTATGAGGGGCATGGATAGAATAAATAGGCAAAGTCTTTTCCCTGGGATTGGGGAGTCCAGAACTAGAGGGCATAGGTTGGGGGTGGTGCCAGTGTAAGCGGAGGAAAAGGTGGGGGGTGGTGCTAGTGTAAGCGGAGGAAAAGGTGTTAACTTGACACCCTCCTTCGACTGACTGAACTGGTCCTCACCCTGAAAGACACCCTCCTTCGACTGACTGAACTGGTCCTCACCCTGAAAGACACCCTCCTTCGACTGACTGAACTGGTCCTCACCCTGAATTCTTCCATGATTTTCGCTTTCCCGGTCCCCAATGCCTTATCTTCACCATGGACATCCAGTCCCTGTACACCTCCATCCCCCATCACGAAGGACTCAAAGCCCTCTGCTTCTTCCTTTCCCGCCGTACCAACCGGTACCCTTCAATGACATCCACCTTCGACTGACTGAACTGGTTCTCACCCTGAACTCCCACAAGGAGGTTGAACCGTTCATCCACTTTACCAACACCTTCCACCCGGACCTCAAATTCACCTGGTCCATCTCAGATTCCTCCCTCCCCTTCCTAGACCTTTCCATTTCTATCTCGGGTGACCGAATCAACACGGACATTTACTATAAACCGACCGACTCCCACAGCTACCTAGACTACACCTCCTCCCACCCTGCCCCCTGTAAAAACGCCATCCCATATTCCCAATTCCTTCGTCTCCGCCGCATCTACAACCCAGATGGACAAGAAATGCAAAACTTGCGCCCCACCTCCCCCCTCACTTCCCTCCAAGGCCCCAAGGGATCCTTCCATATCCATCACAAACTCACCAGCACCTCCACACACATCATTTACTGCATCCGCTGCACCCGATGTGGCCTCCTCTACATTGGGGAGACAGGCCGCCTACTTGCAGAACGTTTCAGAGAATACCTCTGGGACACCCGCACCAACCAACCCAACCGCCCCGTGGCTGAACACTTTAACTCCCCCTCCCACTCCACCAAGGACATGAAGGTCCTTGGCCTCCTCCATCACCAGACCATGGCAACACAATGCCTGGAGGAAGAGCGTCTCATCTTCTACCTAGGAACCCTCCAACCACAAGGGATGGAGGGTCAACCCGCGGACTCAGCACCGTCTTCCTGACCTGCAATCTTCTTCCCAACCTCTCTGCCCCCATCCCCTCTCCGGCCTATCACCCTCACCTTAACCTCCTTCACCTATTGCATTCCCAACGCCCCTCCCCCAAGTCCCTCCTCCCTACCTTTTATCTTAACCTGCTTGGCACACCTTCCTCATTCCTGAAGAAGGGATTATGCCTGAAACATCGATTCTCCTGCTCCTTGGATGCTGCCTGACCTGCTGCGCTTTTCCAGGAACACATTTTTCACCTCTTCAAAGAACTCAATAAGATTTGTGAGGCATGACCTGCCCCTCACAAAGCCATGGTGACTGCCTTTATTCGCACTATGCTTTGCCAAATAGTCAAAAATCCTATCCCTCAGAGTTCTTTCCAAAACTTTGCTGACCACAGACTTAAGACTGACTGGTCTGTAATTGCCAGGGATTTCCCTATTACCCTTCTTGAAAAGAGGAACGACATTCGCTTCCTTCCAATCCTCCGATACGACTCCCACGGAGGGTGAGGAGGCAAATATCCTCACCAACGGTTTAGCAACCTCCTTTCTCACTTCCCGGAGCACCCTCGGATAAATCTGGTCTGGCTCTGGGGACTTAGCAATCTTAATGTTTTCCAACATTTCCAGCACATCAACTTCATCGATCTTGATATGGTCAAGACTGTGTCCCAGCTCCTCTAAGTTTTCATTCGCATTAAGGTCCCTTTTCTTGGTGAAAACCGAAGCAAAAAACTCATTTAGGGCTTCCCCTATCTGCTCAAAATCCACGCACAAGTTCCCTCCGCTATCCCTGATCGGCCCTACCTTCTCCATGATCATCCTCTTATTCCTCACGTATGAGTAAAATGCCTTTCGGTTCTCCCTAATCCTTGTTGCCAAACTTTTTTCGTGCCCCCTCCTGGCTCTCCTCAGTCCATTTGAATTCCTTTCTAGCTAGCCTGTAATCCTCTAAAGCTGTACTAGATCCTTGCTACCTCCACATTACATAAGCTGCCTTCTTCCTTTTGATGAGAAGCTCCTCTGTTCTCATCATCCAAGGTTCCTTAATCTTACCCCTTCTTATCAGCCTCAGAGGAACAAATTTGTGCATCACTCGCAACATCTGCACCTTAAGTAGTCTGCACATGTCTGCTGTGCCCTTTCTGTGGAACAATTGCTCCCAGTCTGTACTTCCCAACTCCTGTCTGATAGTGTCACAATTTCCTTTTCCCCAATTAAATATCTTCCTTCGGTAACTGCTCCTTTTCCTCTCCAAATCTATGGTAAATGTGAGGTAGTTGTGATGACTGTCACCAAAGTGTTCTCCCACCACAAGATCTGACACCTGTCCTGGCTCATTGCCGAGCACCAAATCCAAAATGGCCTCTCACCTCGTCAGTCTGTCTACATGCTTTCCTTTATTGGTCAGAGTATTGAGTACAGGAGTTGGGAGGTCATGTTGTGGCTGTACAGGACATTGGTTTGGCCACTTTTGGAATATTGCATGCAATTCTGGTCTCCTTCCTATCGGAAGGATGTTGTGAAACTTGAAAGGATTCAGAAAAGATTTACAAGGATGTTGCCAGGCTTCAAGGATTTGAACTACAGGGAGAGGTTGGATAGGCTGGGGCTGTTTTCCCTGCAGCAGTGAAGGCTGAGGAGTGACCTTATAGAAATTTATAAAATCATGAGGGCATGGATAGGATAAATAGACAAAGTCTTTTCCCTGTGTTGGGGGAGTCCAGAACTAGAAGGCACAGGTTAGGGTGAGAGGGGAAAGATATAAAAGAGACCTAAGGAACAATGTTTTCACGCAGAGGGTGGTATGTGTATGGAACGAGCTGCCAGAGGAAGCGGTGGAGACTGGTGCAATTACAACATTTAAAAATCATCTGGATGGGTATATGAACAGAAAGGGTTTGAAGGGATATGGGCCGGGTGTTGGCAAGTGGGAGTAGATTGGGTTGGGATATCTGGTCAGCATGGATGAGTTGGACTGAAGAGTCTGTTTCCATGCTGTACACCTCTATGACTCTATATTATCATTTGAGAATTTGGATTTTAAAGTACAGGTAATATATTTATCCAATTTTAATTTTATGAAAGCAACTTCCTTCAAAGAGGTCAGGAATACATTTGGAACAATGAGCAAAAGATATTATTTTCAAGGAAGTTCACTGATGCCCACTTTGGGTTTTGCAGGACAACACAGTCCTTCACCTTATTATAGCCTTGGTTCAAACATGCACAAAAGAGCTGAATTTCAGAAGCGAGGTGAGATGAGAGTGACAGTGCCTGACATCAAAGCCGCACTCAACGAGTGTGGCTTCAAGGAGCCTCAGCAAAACTGATGTCGATCTTGCTTTTGTGCACCTCCTGTGCAACTATAACCTTATTTGCTTTGCTCGGTCTAAACACCCCATGATCCTATGTCCTTGTATGTTAAGATCTGAATGGACCGCTCACAAAACAAAACTTTTCACTCTACTTAAGTTCATGCGACAACAATAAATAAATCAAATCTAAAGTTAATTCCATTTCTCTCCACAGATACTGCCAGATCTGCTGAGTTTCTCCAGCTTTGTGTTTGTTTCATTATTTACTATTTCCTCTCTGCTTCTAATTTCAGAAATCAGTCAACAAATTGTGCATTTTTTAGTTAGCTTGCATAACGTCAGAAACGTTCAGATCAGCATTTATCAAAAAGACATTACATTTTTTCCTTCAGCAGTTCTAAGTCAGTATCGACTCCTACAAGAACCTCAACGCAGCTGCAGAATTTTAAACGTGACAGCAGCATACAGTCAGCACATCCCAAATCTGCAACCTGAAAATAATAAAAGATTAAAAAAAGTTCAATAATTAATTGCTCACATTTGGCATTTTACGGAAGTGGCAAACTGTTAAGTCAATAATTTTTCTCAAATTCTCTAAAAGTCAAACTGGAGATCCTTTCATAATTATTTTGCTACATTATAGGTACTGTATGAATGGAAGTCGTTATTACATTTGTAATACTAAATTGTTATATCTACATCTGCTTCAGGACCTATCACTTCTTCAACTACTACACAATAGAACAGCGATACAAGATTTGTATCTGCCTGTCAAAGGCTTGCCATTCACAGGTATCAAAGGAACAGTCATTTCCAGTTTGAATATTTGCTTCTACACAATGAAGTATTAGTTAAAACAGGGATAGGAAGAATAATAAAACATTAACAGATCTGAATCAAACCAATCGCAGTAATTAAGAGATAGGCATCCTCTAAAGGTTTATCATTCCAACGGCAGATTACTTAGTAAAATATAGATCACATTTTAAAAGGAAATACTGTATTTGAAAAGTGAATTAAATCACATAACCCAGAAGGTGAAAAGTTCAAACCAATTCAGCTCAAGTTAGCTATAAAATAATTCTGTGAATGAAGAAGGAAGTGAAATTAATGGGTTGGGCAGGACAGGCATAAAAGATTAAATGGTCTCCTGTGCTGAATCATTTTATGACTATTGACAACAGGAAATGAAAGAAAAACCTTCACTTCTCAATGACATCTCATGGCTTGCAATACCTCAGAAAGTAATTTGGACAACTGCACTTTTGATTGTTCTTTGGAAGAGTTATCAATATAATCCAGCTTCCCTCTCCACCTCATCCCTTTCTCATCAAATGTTCCCTTTCAAGTAATCTATTCAATTCCCTTTTGAAACTTTCACTAAATCCAGCATATGCTCTGCTGGACTTAATCTTTAATATTTAGGAGAGAAAATCAAATATCAACTGCATGAAGGTTGCAGATGATTATATTTTTTAGTTCTGTAGGGAATCAAGGGATATAGGGATACTGCAACAAAATACGACTGAGGAATAAGATCAATCACCATCAAATTGAATGGTGGAACAAACGAATGGCCTAAGTCTCTTGTTTTTATAATCTCAGGGTCTCTGCTAATCGTAACGGGTATGTCTGTTTCTTGTAAAATGTCCTGAAGAAAGCTTCAATGTCAAGATAAAAAGCTTCAACAAAATATGCCTTTTCTCAGCAATAAAAAATCTGACAAGGCCGAACAGACTAGATACAGGGGGACCAGAACAAAAGTTCAAGGCTTCAGGATACAGAGTGGGCTATTCTGGATTGAGATGAGGTGAAATTTATTCACCCAGAAGGTAGTGAATCTGTGAAATTCTCTGCCTCAGAAAGCTGTAGAGGCCAAGTCATTGGATGTAAGCATATATATTGCTGGAGTCTAAAAGTGTCAAGAGTCATTGGGAGAGAGTGGGTATTGAAATTTAGATAATCTGCCGTGATTATGTTGAATAGCGGAGAAGGCTTGAAGAGCCAAATGACCGCATCCTACTGCTATTTTCTATGCTTCTGTTAAGAAATAGAAAGCATTATTTTTGAAACCACCAAGACCAGTGGTTACCGGATTTACCCTAGGCTGTTCTGGGAAGCAAGAAAGGAGTAGCTAAGCCACTGGTGAGGATATTTGCCTCCTCACTCTCCACCGGAGGATTGGAAGGATGTTGTTCCTCTATTCAAGAAGGATAATAGAGAAATCCCTGGCAATTACAAAACAGTCTTACATCTGTGGTCAGCAAAGTTTTGGAAGGAATTCTGAGGGATAGGATTTATGACTATTTGGCAAAGTATAGTGTGATTAAAGGCAATCAGCATGGCTTTGTGAGGGGCAGGTCATGCCTCACAAATCTTATTGAGTTCTTTGAGGTGGTGTCAAGACAGGTCAACGAATGTTGAGCAGTAGATGTGGTGTAAATGGACTTCAGCAAGGCATTTGACAAGGCTCATTCATAAACTCAGGCGTTATAGGATACAGGGAGATTTGGCTATCTGGATTCAGAATTGGCTGGCTGACAGAGGGCAGAGAGTGGTTGTTGATGGAAAGTATTCTGCCTGGAGGTCAGTGTTGAGTGGGGTCCTGCAGGAATGTGTTACATAGATCATAGAACATTACAGCGCAGTACAGGCCCTTTGGCCCTCGATGTTGGGCCAACCTATCATACCAATCTGAAGCCCATCTAACCTACACTATTCTATGTACGTCCATATGCTGGTCCAACGACTACTTAAATGTACTTAAAGTTGCCGAATCTACTACCGTTGCAGGCAAAGCATTCCATACCCTTACTACTCTTTGAGTAAAGAAACTACCTCTGACATCTGTCCTATATCTATCACCCCACAATTTAAAGTTATGCCCCCTCGTGCTCGCCGTCACCATACTTGGAAAAAGGCTCTCCCTGCCCACCCTATCTAACCCTCTGATTATGTTATATGTCTCTATTAAGTCACCTCTCAACCTTCTTCTAACGAAAACAGCCTCAGGTCCCTCAGCCTTTCCTCGTAAGACGTTCCCTCCATACCAAGCAACATCCGAGTAAATCTCTTCTGCACCCTTTCCAAAGCTTCCACATCCTTCTTGTAATGCGGTGACCAGAACTGTACACAATACTCCAAGCGTAGACGCACCAGAGTTTTGTACAGCTGCAGAACTCGATTCCTCTATTAATAAAAGCTAAAACACTGTATGCCTTCTTAACAACCTTGTCAACCTGGGTGGCAACTTTCAAGGATCTGTGTACCTGGACAGCAAGATCTCTCTGCTCACCTACACTACCAATAATCTTACTATTAGCCCAGTACTTTGCATTCCAGTTACTCCAACCAAAGTGAATTGCCTCACACTTATCCGCATTAAAGTGGATAAGTGGATAGTAACTATAGGCCGGTGAGTCTCACTTCTGTTGTGGGCAAAGTCTTAGAGAGAATTGTAAGGGATAGGATTTATGCACATCTGGATAGGAATAATGTGATCAAGGATAGTCAGCATGGTTTTGTGAAGGGCAGGTCGTGCCTCACAAACCTTATTGAATTCTTTGAAAAGGTGACGAAGGAGGTGGACGAGGGGAAAGCGGTAGATGTGGTATATATGGATTTTAGTAAGGCGTTTGATAAGGTTCCCCATGGTAGGCTACTGCAGAAAATACGGAGATATGGCATTGAGGGTGAGTTGGAGGTTTGGATTAGGAATTGGCTGGATGGAAGAAGACAGAGGGTAGCAGTTGATGGCAAAGTTTCTTCATGGAGTGCCGTCACTAGCGGTGTTCCGCAAGGATCTGTTTTGGGACCATTGCTGTTTGTCATTTTTATAAATGACCTGGAAGAGGGGTTAGAAGGTTGGGTGAGCAAGTTTGCGGATGATACGAAAGTCGGAGGAGTTGTTGACAGTGAGGAAGGATGTGGCAGGTTACAGCAGGATATAGAGAAGCTGCAGAGCTGGGCAGAAAGGTGGCAAATGGAATTCAATGTAGCTAAGTGTGAGGTGATTCACTTTGGGAAGAATAACAAAAAGATGGGGTACTGGGCTAATGGTCGGATACTTGGTAGTGTGGATGAGCAGAGGGATCTTGGTGTCCATGTACACAGATCTCTGAAAGTTGCCACCCAGGTAAATAGTACGGTGAGGAAGGCATATGGCGTACTGGCTTTTATTGGTAGAGGAATTGAGTTCCGGAGTCCTGAGGTCATGATGCAGTTGTATAAGACTCTGGTGCGGCCGCATCTGGAATATTGTGTGCAGTTTTGGTCGCCATACTATAGGAAGGATGTGGAGGCACTGGAATGGGTGCAGAGGAGGTTTACCAGGATGTTGCCTGGTATGGAAGGAAGATCGTATGAGGAAAGACTGAGACACTTGGGGCTGTTTTCATTAGAGAAAAGAAGGTTTAGGGGTGACTTGATTGAGGTGTACAAGATGATTAGGGGGTTAGATAGGGTTGACAGTGTGAACCTTTTCCCGCGTATGGAGTCGGGTATTACAAGGGGGCATAGCTTTAAATTAAGGGGGGGTAGATATAGGACTGAAGTTAGGGGTAGGTTCTTCACTCAGCGAGTCGTAAGTTCATGGAATGCCCTGCCAGTAGCAGTGGTGGACTCTCCCTCTTTATGGGCATTTAAACGGGCATTGGATAGGTATATGGAGGATAGTGGGTTAGTATAGGTTAGGTGGGCTTGGATCAGCGCAACATCGAGGGCCAAAGGGCCTGTACTGCGCTGTATTCTTCTATGTTCTATGTTCTAAACTCCATTTGCCACCTCTCAGCCCAGCTCTGCAGCTTATCTATGTCTCTCTGTAACCTACAACATCCTTCGTCACTATCCACAACTCACCGACCTTAGTGTCGTCTGCAAATTTACTAACTCACCCTCTATGCCCTCTTCCAGGCCGTTTATAAAAATGACGAACAGCAGTGGACCCAACACCAACCCTTGCGGTACACCACGAGTAACTGGACTCCAGGATGAACATTTCCTTCAACCACCACCCTCTGTCTTCTTTCAGCAAGCCAATTACTGATTCAAACTGCTATATCTCCCACAATCCCATTCCTCTGCATTTTGTACAATAGCCAACTGTGGGGAACCTTTTCGAATGCCTTGCTGAAATCCATATACACCACATTTACTCTCATCAACCTGTTTGATCACCTTCTCAAAGAACTCAATAAGGTTTGTTAGGCACGACCTACCCTTCACAAAACCGTGCTGATTATCCCTCATCAAATTATTCTTTTCTAGATGATTATAATTCCTATCTCTTATAACCTTTTCCAACACTTTACCAACAACTGAAGTAAGGCTTACTGGTCTATAATTAACAGGATTGTCTCTACTCCCCTTCTTGAACAGGGGAACCACATTTGCTGTCCTCCAGTCTTCTGGCACTATTCCTGTAGACAATGACGATTTAAAGACAAATGCCAAAGGCTCGACAATCTCCTCCCTGGCGTCCCAGAGGATCCTAGGATAAATCCCATCTGGCCCAGGGGACTTATCTATTTTCACAGTCTGCAGGATTTTTAGTACCTCTTCCTTGTGAACCTCAATCACACCTGTTCTTGGGCCTCTGCTCTTCGTAGCTTTTATAAATGATTTGGATGAGGAGGTTGAGGGGTGTGTTAGTAAATTGGCAGATGACACAATGGTTGGAGATGTCGTTGATACCATAGAGGGCTACTACAGGATGCAGAGCTCGGCTGAGAAATGGCAAATGGAGTTCAACCTGGATAAATGCGAAGTGATGCGTTTTGGAAGGTTGAACTTGAATGCTGAATATAGGATTAAAGACAGGATTCTTGGCAGTGTCACGGAACAGAGGGATCTGGCTGAGCAAGTACATAGATCCCTCAAAATTGCCACCTAACTGGATAGGGTTGTAAAGAAAGCATATGGTGTTTTGGCTTTCAATAACAGAGGGATCGAGTTTAAGAGCTGCAAGGTTTTGCTACAAGTCCATGGTGGGACCACACTTGGAATATTGTGTGCGGTTATGTTCGCCCTATTATAGGAAAGATACAAAGGCTTTAAAGAGGGTGCAAAGAAGGTTTACCAGGATGCTGCCTGGACTGGAGTGCTTACCTTATGAAGAAAGGTTGAATAAGCTCGGACTTTTCTCTCTGGAGAGAAAGAGGAAGAGAGACCTGGGCGGCACCTGGGCGGCACGGTGGCACAGTGGTTAGCACTGCTGCCTCACAGCGTCAGAGACCCGGGTTCAATTCCCCCCTCAGGCGACTGACTGTGTGGAGTTTGCACGTTCTCCCCGTGTCTGCGTGGGTTTCCTCCCACCATCCAAAGATGTGCAGGGTCAGGTGAATTGGCCATACTAAATTGCCTGTAGTGTTAGGTAAGGGGTAAATGTAGGGGTATGGGTGGGTTTCGCTTCGGCGGGTCGGTGTGGACTTGTTGGGCCGAAGGGCCTGTTTCCACACTGTAATCTAATCTGTAAATCTGAGACCTGATCGAGGTATACAAGATAATGAGTGGAAAAAATAGAGTCAATAGCAGGAGACTTTTCCCCAGGGCAAGATTGACTGGTACGAGGAGTCATAGTTTGAAGATATTAAGAGGAAGGTATAAAGGAGACGTCAGAGGTAGGTTCTTTACACAGAGAGTTGTGAATGCATGGAATATGCTGCCAGCTGTGGTGGTGGAAGCAGAGTCATTGGGGACATTAAGCGACTGATGGAAATGCACATAGATAGCAGTGAGTTGAGTAGGTTAAGTTATTATATTTTACATTAGGATTAAACCTCGGCACAGCAAAGTGGGCCATGGGCCTGTTCTGTCCTGTACTTTTCTATGTTCTAAAGGCCATCTCTGGATTGAGGTCAAATGAACAAAATCCTCTTTGTTCACAGATTGGTGACTCTCAAAAATGACAACTCCATCCATCAACGCTGGTAGGACATTTCCAATAACTTGTCAATTATGAATTCTCAGTAATAGTCGATACTCTTGGGCTATTCCCAACATCATACAGTAGAATTCAGTTTATTCTTCAATAATTAGCTCATGATTTGGTAACATGTAATTATCAAGCATACGAGGTAATTAATAAATATTATATGGTCTAATAACAGTCAAAATAAGACACTCATATTGCACCACGTGTGCCTATGCCTGTATCTGCATTTCTGCTTGACAAGTGAAATATGCCAAATTTCCCTCGCCCAAAGTAAAGTCATGACGTAATGGTTTTTAACAGAACAAATGTTGCAAAGAGGCCCACTGTTACATGTAATGGCTTGATTATAGAACAAATGTGAGGGCACTTTGTAGTTTCATTGTCAAAGTTGGATATAGTTAAGGATTGTTGGAGTAGTTTTTTAAGGGAAGCATTTTAAAATAAACAGTCATTTTCTTTTAAAGTACGTAACAGGTCTATGTATAAATATGCTACTTTGGAATTTGGTTCTTTAATGAGTTTTGTTTTGCAATTATGGTACCATATTAGCAATCAAGAAGTTATGAGTTTTAAACCCATCAAAGCCATGAAGGGTGGCACAATGGCTCGGTGATTAGCACTGCTGCCTCGCAGTGCCAGGGACCCGGGTTCGATTCCAGCCTCAGGCTGCTTTCCTCCATAGCAGAAATATAGGAGTTGGGAGGTCATATTGAGGCTGTGCAGGACATCGGTTAGGCCACTTTTGGAATACTGCGTGAAATTCTGGTCTCCTCCCTGTCAGAAGGATGTTGTGAAACTTGAAAGGGTTCAGAAAAGATTTAGAAGAATGCTGCCAGGGTGTGCAGATTTGAGCTATAAAGAGAGGATAAATAGGCTGGGACTGTTTTCCCTGGAGCGTCGGAGGCTGAGGGATGACCTTATAGAGGTTTATAAAATCATGAGGATCTTATGGATAAGATAAATAGACAAGGTCTTTTCCCTTGAATGGAGGAGTCCAGAACTAGAGGACATAGGTTTAGGGCGAGAGGAGAAAGATAGAAAAGATACCTAAGGGGCAACTTTTTCACGCAGAGGGTGGTGCATGCATGGAATGAGCTGCCAGAGGAAGTGGTGGAGGCTGGTACAATTATAGCATTTAAAAGGCATCTGGATGGCATATGAATGAGAAAGGTTTAGAGGGATATGGGTCAACTGCTGGCAAATAGGATAATATTAAGTTAGGATATCTGGTTGGCATGGAGAAGTTGGACTGAAGAGTATGTTTCAGTGCTGTACATCTCTCTGATTCTATGACTGTCAGTGTGGAATCTGCACATTCTCCCTGCATCTGTGTGGGTGTCCTCTGGGTGCTCCAGTTTCCTCCCGCAGGTTAGGTAAATTGGCTATGGTAAATTGCCCATAGTGTTCCGGGATGGGTAGGTTAGGTACTATTAGTCACGGGAAATGTAGAGTAATAGGGTAGAGTAATGGGCCTGAGTGTGATACTCTTCGGAGGATCAGTGCGGACTTGTTGGGCCAAATGGCCTGTTTCTACACTGTAGGCATTCTACAATTCAAAACAAATTGCAAAACTAATTAAATTAGTAAAGGTAGGTACAGACACAACATTCAAAGACATTTGGACAAGTACGTGAATAGGCAAGGTTTGTAGGTTATGAGGCAAACGCAGGCAAATGGGACGGGTTTTGGAAATGAACGAGTTGTCATGAACGAGTTGGAGTAAAGGGTCTGTTTTCATGCTGTATGGCTTGGTGACTATGACTCTATAACTCTGGCTGTAGAAATCTCCAGCCATAGAGTCATAGAGATGGAAACAAACCCTTCGGTCTCACTCTTCCATGCCGATCAGATATCGTAAACTAATCTTGGCCCATATCATAGAACAATGCACTGCAAAACATGCCCTTCGGCCCTCGATGTTGCACCAAACTCTGAATTATTCTCAGCTCATCCCCCGACATTATCCCATCATCATCCATGTGCTTATCCAAGGATTGTTTAATCTCCCAAATGTGGCTGAGTTGACTACATTGGCAGATCGGGCATTTCACGCCCTTACCACTCTCTGAGTAAAGAACCTACCTCTGACAACTGTCTGAAATTTATCACCCCTCAATTTGCAGTTATGCCACTCGTACAATCTGACGTCATCATCCTAGGAAAAAGACTTTCACTGTCTACCCTATCTAATCCTCTGATCATCTTGTATGTCTCTATCAAATTCCCTCTTAGCCGCCTTCTTTCCAATGAGAACAGTCCCAAATCTCTCAGCCTTTCCACAAAAGACCTTCCCACCAAACCAGGCAACATCCTGGTAAATCTCCTTTGCACCTTTACCAATGCTTCCACATTCTTCTCGAAATATGTGGGCGGCACGGTGGCATGTGGGCGGCACGGTGGCACAGTGGTTAGCACTGCTGCCTCACAGCGCCAGAGACCCGGGTTCAATTCCCGCCTCAGGCGACTGACTGTGTGGAGTTTGCACGTTCTCCCCGTGTCTGCGTGGGTTTCCTTCGGGTGCTCCGGTTTCCTCCCACAGTCCAAAAGATGTGCAGGGTCAGGTGAATTGGCCATACTAAATTGCCCGTAGTGTTAGATAAGGGGTAAATGTAGGGGTATGGGTGGGTTTCGCTTCGGCGGGTCGGTGTGGACTTGTTGGGCCGAAGGGCCTGTTTCCACACTGTAATCTAATCTAATCTAATCTAATATGGTGACCAGAACTGTTCACAATATTCCAAGTGTGGCCACACTCGCGTTCTGTACAGTTGCAGCATGATATTGCGGCTGCGGAACTCAATCCCTCTACCAATGAATGGTAGA
Organism: Chiloscyllium plagiosum; assembly: GCF_037043375.1. NCBI lineage: Eukaryota > Metazoa > Chordata > Chondrichthyes > Orectolobiformes > Hemiscylliidae > Chiloscyllium > Chiloscyllium plagiosum. The sequence continues at coordinate 1,398,651 of NW_028270147.1, forward strand.
GGCACAACGTATGCCTTCTTAACAGCACTATCAACCTGGGTGGCAACTTTCAGGGATCTATGTACATGGACTTCAAGATCCCTCTGCACATCCACACTACCAAGAATCTTTCCATTGACCCATACTCTCTGCCTTCCTGTTATTCTTCCCAAAGTGCATCACCTCACATTTAGCTGCATTGAACTCCATTTGCCACCTTTCAGCCCAATTCAGTCCAATTTATCCAAGTCCCCCTGCAACGTGTAACATTCTTCCAAACTGTCCACTACTCCACCGACTTTAGTGTCGTCTGCAAATTTACTAATATTTCCACCTATGCCTGCGTCTAAGTCATTTATAAAAATGACAAACGGCAGTGGTCCCAAAACAGATCCTTGGAGTGCACCACTAGTAACCGGACTCCAGGCTGAATATTTTCCATCAACCACCACTCGCTGCCTTCTTTCGGAAAGCCAGTTTCTAAACCAAACTGCTAAATCACCTTCAATTCCATGCTTCTGCATGTTCTCCAACAGCCTACCATGTGGAACCTTATCAAAGGCAAGGTTATAGTCCAACTGGTTTAATAGAAAGCACTAGCTTTCGGAGCGCTGCTCCTTCATCAGGTGGTTCGGAGCAGCACTCCGAAAGCTAGTGCTTCCAATTAAACCTGTTGGACTATAACCTAGTTTGTTAGATTTTTAACTTTGCACACCCCAGTCCAACACCAGCATGTCCAAATCTTTATCAAAGGTTTACTGAAATCCACGTATACCACGTCAACTGCCCTACCCTCATCTACATGCTTGGTCACCTTCTCAAAAAACTCAATGAGGTTTGTGAGACATGACCTGCCCTTGATGAAATCATGTTGACTATCTGAAATCAAATTGTTGCTTGCTAGATGATTATAAATCTTATAATCCTTTCCAAAACCTACAACTAAATCAAACACCTGGCCTGGTTCATTACCAAGCACCAGATCTAGTGTGCCCTCCCCTCTTGTCGGCGCTTCGACATACTGTGTCAGGAAACCCTCCTGGACAAAAACTGATCCATCTAACGTACTAGAGTTATAGCATTTCCAGTCAAAGTTGGGAAAGTGAAAGTCCCCCATAATGACCATCATATTCCTTTCACTACTACCAGGATTAATTTTGCCAATCCTCTCTTCCACCTCCATGGAATTCTGTGGAGGCCTATAAAAACCTCCAAGCAATGTGACCTCTCCTCTCCTGTTTCTAACCTCAGCCCACACTACCTCAGTCGACAAGTCCTCGTCAAAAGTTCTTTCAGCCACCATAATACTATCCTTGGCTAACAAGGCCACACCTCCCCCTCTTTTACTGCCTTGCCTGTTCTTAATAGAGTCATACAGATGTATAGCATGGGAACAGAGCTGTCGGTCCAACCCATCCATGCTGACCAGATATCCCAACCCAATCTAGTCCCACCTGCGAGCATCTGGCCCATATCCCTCCAAACCCTTCCCATTCATATACCCACCCAAATGCCTCTTAAATGTTGCAATTGTACCAGCCTCCACCACCTGCTCTGGTAGCTCATTCCACACACGTACCACCCTCTGTGTGAAAATGTTGCCATGTAGGTCACTTTTACATCTTCCCCCTCTCACCCTAAACCTATGCCCTCTAGTTCTGGACTCACGCACCCCAGGGAAAAGACTTTGCCTATTTACCCTATCCATGCCCCTCATAATTTTGTAAGTTTCTATAAAGTCACCCCTCAGCCTCCGACGCTCCAGAGAAAACAGCCCCAGCCTGTTCAGACTCAAATCCTCCAACCTGGCAACATCCTTGTCAATCTTTTCTGAACCCTTTCAAGTTTCACAACATCTTTCCAATAGGAAGGAGACCAAAATTGCATGCAATATTCCAACAGTGGCCTAACCAATGTCCTGTACAGCCGCAACATGACCTCCCAACTCCAGTATTCAATACTCTGACCAATAAAGGAAAGCATACCAAACGCTGCCTTCACTATCCTATCTACCTGCGACTCCACTTTCAAGGAGCTATGAACCTGCATTCCAAGGTCTCTTTGTTCAGCAACACTCCCAAGGACCTTACCATTAAGTGTATAAGTCCTGCTAAGATTTGCTTTCCCAAAATGCAGCACCTTGCATTTATCTGAATTAAACTCCATTTGCCTCCTCTCAGCCCATTGGCCCATCTGGTCAAGATCCTGTTGTAATCTGAGAAAACCCTCTTCACTGTCCACTACACCTCCAATTTTGGTGTCATCTGTAAACTTACTAACTGTACCTCTTATGCTCGCATCCAAATCATTTATGTAAATGACAAAAAGTAGAGGACCCAGCACCGATCTTTGTGGCACTCCACTGGTCACAGGCCTCCAGTCTGAAAAACAACCCTCCACCATCACCCTCTGTCTTCTACCTTTGAGCCAGTTCTGTATCCAAATGGCTAGTTCTCCCTGTATTCCGTGTCATCTAACCTTGCTAATTAGTCTCCCATGGGGAACCTTGTCGAACGCCTTACTGAAGTCCATATAGATCACATCTACCATTCTGCCTCATCAATCCTCTTTGTTACTTCATCAAAAACCTCAATCAAGTGTATGAGACATGACTTCCCACACACAAAGCCATGTTGACTATCCCTAATCAGTCCTTGCCTTTCCAAATACACGCACATCCTGTCCCTCAGGGTTCCCTCCAACAGCTTGCCCACCACTGACGTCAGGCTCACTGGTCTATAGTTCCCTTACCACCCTTTTTAAACAGTGGCACCATGTTAGCCAGCCTCCAGCCTTCCGGCACCTCACCTGTGACTATCAATGATACAAATATCTCAGCAAGAGGGCCAGCAATCACTTCTCTAGCTTCCCACAGAGTTTAGGGTACACCTGATCAGGGCCTGGGGATTTATCCACTTTTATGCATTTCAAGACATCCAGCACTTCCTCCTCTGTAATATGGACATTTTGGAGGATGTCACCATCTATTTCCCGACAGTCTATATCTTCCACATCCTTTTCCACAGTAAATATTGATGCAAAATACTCGTTTAGTATCTCCCCCATTTTATGTGGCTCCACACATAGAACGCCTTGCTGATCTTTGAGGGGCCCTATTCCCCCCTAGTTACCCTTTTGTCCTTAATATATTTGTAAAAATCCTTTGGATTCTCCTTAATTCTATTTGCCAAAGCTATCTCATGTCCCCTTTTTGCCCTCCTGATTTCCCTCTTAAGTATACTCCTACTTCCTTTATACTCCTCTAAGGATTCACTCAATCTATCCTGTCTATACCTGACATATGCTTCCTTCTTTTTCTTAACCAAACCCTCAATTTCTTTAGGTCAGGCAGCATCCAGGGAACAGGAGAATTGACGTTTCGGGCATAAGCCCTTCTTCAGGAATGGGGAAAGTTTCCCCATTCCTGAAGAAGGGCTTATGCCCGAAACGTCGATTCTCCTGTTCCCTGGATGCTGCCTGACCTGCTGCGCTTTTCCAGCAACACATTTCCAGCTCTGATCTCCAGCATCTGCAGACCTCACTTTCTCCTCAATTTCTTTAGTCATCCAAGCATTCCCAATACCTCCCAACCTTCTCTTTCACCCTGACAGGAATATACTTTCTCTGGATTCTCGTTATCTCATTTCTGAAAGCTTCCCATTTTCCAGCCGTCCCTTTACCTGCGTACCTCTGCCCCCAATAAGCTTTCGAAAGTTCTTGCCTAATACTGTCAAAATTGGCCTTTCTCCGATTTAGAACTTCAACTTTTAGATCTGGTCTATCCTTTTCCATCATTGTTTTAAATCTAATAGAATTATGGTCGCTGGCCCCCAAGTGCTCCCCCACTGACACCTCAGTCACCTGCCCTGCCTTATTTCCTAAGAGTAAGTCAAGTTTTACACGTTCTCTTGTAGGTACATCCATATACTGAATCAAAAAATTGTCTTGTACACACTTAATAAATTCCTCTCCACCTAAACCCTTAACACCATGGCAGTCCCAGTCTATGTTTGGAAAGTTAAAATTCCCTACCATAGCTACCCTATTATTCTTACAGATAGCTGAGATCTCCTTACAAGTTTGTTTCTCAATTTCCCTCTGACTATTAGGGGGTCGAAAATACAATCCCAATAAGGTTATCATCCCTTTCTTATTTCTCAGTTCCACCCAAATAACTTCCCTGGATACATTTCCGGAAATATCCTTCCTCAGCACAGCAGTAACGTTATCCCTTATTAAAAAAATGCCACCCCCCCCTCCTCTCTTGCCTCCCTTTCTATCCTTCCTGTATCATTTGTATCATGGAACATTAAGCTGCCAGTCCTGTCCATACCTGAGCCATGTTTCTGTAATTGCTATGATATCCCAGTCCCATGTTCCTAACCATGCCCTGAGTTCATCTGCCTTCCCTGTTAGGCCCCTTGCATTGAAATAAATGCAGTTTAATTTATTAGTCCTACCTTGCCCCTGCCTGCCCTGATTGTTTGACTCGCTTCTGTTCTCAACTGTACCAGTCTCAAATTGATCTCTTTCCTCACTATTTCCCTGGGTCCCACCCTCCCCCCACCTCACTAGTTTAAATCCTCCCGAGCAGCTCTAGCAAATTTCCTGCCAGTATATTAGTCACTTTCCAATTTAGGTGCAATCCGTCCTTCTTGTACAGGTCACTTCTACCCCAAAAGAGATTCCAATGATCGAAAAATGTGAATCCTCCTCCCATACACCAGCTCCTCAGCCATGCATTCATCTGCTCTATCCTCCTATGCCTGCCCTCACTAGCTCGTAGCACCAGGAGTAATCCAGATATTACTACTCTCGAGGACTTCCTTTTTAAATTTCTGCCTAACTCTCTGTAATCTCCCTTCAGAATCTCAACCTTTTCCCTTCCTATGTCACTGGTTCCAATGTGGACAAAAACCTCTTGCTGGCCCCTCTCCCCGTGAGAACATTCTGCACCCGATCCGAGACATCTTGATCCTGGCACCAGGAAAGCAATACACCATTTTGCTTTTTCGCTGCTGGCCAGAGAAACGTCTGTCTGTACTCGAACTAGAAAATCCCTTAACACAATTGATCTCCTAGAACCCGATGTACCCCTCATTGCATTAGAGCCAGTCTCAATACCAGAAACTTGGCTGTTCGTGTTACGTTCCCCTGAGAATCTATCAACCCCTACATTTTCCAAAACAGCATCCTGTTTGAAATGGGTGTATCCACAAAAGACTCCTGCACTAGCTGCCTACCTCTCTTACCTTTCCTGGAGTTAACCCATCTATGCGACTGTATTTGAGACTTTCGCCCCTTCCTATAACTGCCATTCATCACATACTTTTGCTGTTGGAAATTCCTCATTGATTAGATTAGATTACTTTAGATTAGATTACTTTACAGTGTGGAAACAGGCCCTTCGGACCAACAAGTCCACACCGTCCTGCCGAAGCGCAACCCACCCAGACCCATTCCCCTACATTTACCCCTGCACCTAACACGACAGGCAATTTAGCATGGCCAATTCACCTGACCTGCACATTTTTGGACTGTGGGAGGAAACCGGAGCACCCGGAGGAAACCCACGCAGACACGGGGAGAATGTGCAAACTCCAGACAGTCAGTCGCCTGAGGCGGGAATTGAACCCGGGTCTCTGGCGCTGTGAGGCAGCAGTGCTAACCACTGTGCCACCGTGCCTCCCACGCCATTGCTTCTAACTGTCTCTCCAACCGATCCATTCGATCTGATAAGATTTGCAGCCAGCAGCATTTATGGCAGATGTAATCCGCAGTAACCCTTAAACTCTCTTTAAACTCCCACATCTGACAAGAAGTACATATCAGTCTAATAAAGGCCATGTTTGCTCCTTCACAAACTACAGACCCAGAAAATAACACCTTCCTGTTCTTCTACAAACACTATTTAAGTTTCATCAAGAGACATATCTCCAAAAACATGTAATCAAGGAAGAACCTACTCTACTCACTGCTGCAGATTCTCTGTAAGCCATACTTACAACAACGATTAACTTATCTGATTCTGTGCTGTGAACTTCGCCCAACAGTTCTTCCAAGATTAGTTGTGAATTTCACTGTTTGATCATTTTCCCAGATGTACTCTGATGTCCAGCGATACACGAATTCAAACAGCAAAGGCAGTAACTATGCAGGTTCTCTCTCTCTCTCCTGCAATGATCTCACCATGTGCTTCCTTTGTCTGTTCTTCTTTTTAAAACTGCTGTTGTTTTGACTTTTTTTTCCAAAGTTCCAAAACAATGCAACAGCATATGAAACAGTAATTGCTGCTCCTGCAATTCGAGGAAATCACCTCCAGTACCTAAAATACCTCAAAAAAGGTGCAGCTGTTACAGCCAGAAATTTTTCCCACCTTCCTAAACCCTGGAACCTGCAACATCCATTCTTCACCCTGCTCTAGCCATGTCTCCGAAATGGCCACAACATCAAAGTCCCAGGTACCTATCCATGCTGCAAGCTCACCTACCTAAAATATGTCTGACGTTGAAGTAGACACACTTCAAACCTGCTTGCTGTCTGCCAGCACTTTCCTGAGACCCTGAAATCCTGTCCCTGTACTTCCTACTCTTACCCTCCTGTGCACTGCAACTGCACCTCAGGTTCCCACCCCCCTACTGAGCTAGTTTAAACCCACCCGAAGAGCACCAGCAAATTTCCCACCCAGGATGTTGATACCCCTCTGGTTCAAGTGAAGATCGTCCTGTAGAGCAGTACAGCACAGTACAGGCTATTCTGCCCACAATGTTGTGCCGAGCATTTATCTTAATCTAAGATCAACCTAACCTGCACACACCTCAATCTACAGCCATCCATGTGCTTGTCCAGCAGTTGCTCAAATGTTCCTAATGTCTCTGACATCTCCCTTATACCTTCCTCCAGTCACCTTAAAATTATGACCACTCACGATAGCCATTTCGGCCCTGGGGAAAAGTGTCTGGCTACCTACTCCACACAGCTCTATTCCTGATTAAGGGCTTTTGCCTGAAACGTCGATTTTCCTGCTCCTCAGATGCTGCCTGACCTGCTGAGCTTTTCCAGCACCACTCTAATCTAGATTCCAGTTTCCAGTATCTGCAGTCCTTGTTTTTTACCTATCTATTCCACATATGCCTATCAACAACTGTACACATCCATCAAGTCACCTCTCTTCCTTCTTCTCGCCAGTGTGAAAAGCCCTAACTCACTCAACCTCTTTCATAAGAAAAGTTCTCCAATTCAGGCAGCATCCTGGTAAACGTCGTCTGCAACCCCTCTAAACATAGAGCATAGAATAATACAGCGCAGAACAGGTCCTTCGGCCCTTGATGTTGCGCCGACCTGTGGACTATTCTTAGCTCATCCCCCTATACTATCCCAAAATCATCCATGAGCATATCCAAGGATTGTTTAAATCTCCCTGAGTTGTTGAGTTGACTACCTTAGCAGGTAGGGTATTCCACGCCCTTACCACTCTCTGCGTAAAGAACCTGCCTCTGACATCAATCTTTAATCTATCGCCCCTCAATTTGTAGTTATGCCCTCTCGAACAAGCTGACGTCATCATCCGAGGAAAAAGTCTTTCTCAGTCTACCCTATCTAGTCCGCTGATCATTTTGTATGTCTCTATCAAATCCCCCCTTAGCCTTCTTCTTTCCAATGAGAAAAGACCCAAGTCTCTCAGCCTTTCCTCATAAGACCTTCCCTCCAGACCAGGCAACATCTCTGCATCTTTTCCAATGCTTCCACATCCTTTCCGTAATGGGGCGACCAGAACTGTACACAACATTCCAAGTGTGGCCGCACCAGCATCTACATCCTTCCTATGAGGCGACCAGAACTGGGCACAATATTCCAAGTGTAAGTATAACCAGTATCTATAGAACTGCAGCAAAACCTCACAGATTTTCAACTCAATTCCCCTGATAATGAAAGCCAAAACACCATACACCTTCTTAATAACTCTATCAACTTCGGTGGCAACTTTGAGGGATCTATGTATATGAACATAGAGGGGGCATAGCTCAACCTTTGTCAACTTGTCTTGTCACATCCTCAAAGAACTCAATAAGGCTTGTGAGACATGACCTGCCCCTCACAAAGCCATGCTAACTATGTTTTTCCAAATACTTATAAATCCTCTCTTTCAGAATCCTTTCCAGTACCTTGCTTACCACAGATATAAGACTGACTGGTCTGTAATTCCCAGGGATTTCCCAATTCCCTTTCTTGAACAGAGGAACAGCATTCACCTCCCTCCAATCAGCCAGTACCTACTCCTGTAGAGAGTGAGGATGCAAAGATCATCACCAGAGGTGCAGCAATCTCATTTCTCACTTCCCGTAATAACCTTGGATATATCTGGTCTGACCCTTAATATCAATCTGTTCAAGTGTATTAACCTGGTCTCTCACTATCAACAAGGTCCATCTCTCTCGTGAACACTTAAACAAAAAACTCATTTAGGGCCTCCCCTACTCTTCAGACTCCAGGCACAAGTTCCCTACACTATCCTTGATCGTCCCTACCCACTTTCTGATCATTCTCTCATTATTCATGATGTGTAGAACGAATTTTGGTTTTCCCTAATCCTTCCTGCCAAGGTTTTGTTGCGCCCCCTCCTAGCTCTCCTCAATTCATTTTTGAGTTCTTTCCTAACTACCCTGTATTACTCTACAGCTGTGCCAGATCCTTGCTTTCTCAAACTTAAGTAAGCTTCCTTCTTCCTTTTGACGAGAAGCTCCTCTGCTCTTGTCATCCAAGGCTCCTTCACCTTACCATTCCTTGCCTGTCTCAGTGGGACAAAGGTATCCAACACTCGCACCAAGTGCTCCTTAAACAGCCTCCATATTTCTGTTGTGCACTTCCCGCAGAACAATTATTCCCAATTTGTACTCCACAGCTCCTGTCTAATAGCAGTACAATTTCCCCTCCCCAAACTAACCCTCTCATGACTATGGTAAAGGTGAGGCAGTTGTGGTCACTGTCACTGAAATGCTCTCCCTCAGAGAGATCTGACACCTGGACTGGTTCGTTGCCTAGCCCAATATGGCTCCCCCCATGGTCAGCTTATCTACATATTGAGACAGGAATCCCTCCTGGACATACCTGACAAAATCAACTCCATTCAGACCATCTGCACTGAGAGGATTCTAATCAATATTGGGGAAGTTAAAGTCATTCATTACAACAACTGTTATATCTGCAGCTTTCCAACATCTACCGTCCAATCTGTTCTTCCATCTCTTTATTGAGGGATCTGTAGAAAACATCCAATAAAGTGACTGCTTCTTTCATGTTACTGACTTCCACTCATAATGACTCAGTAAATAAACCCTCAACAACCTTCTTTTCTGCAGCTGTGATGCACTCTCTCATTAACAATGCTACTCCCCCTCCACTTTTTAAAAAGACAGCTGCAACCATTCCTGCCCCTGTGAAATCCATGTCTCTGTTATGGCCACAACATCATAGTTCCAGATACTGATCCACGCTCCAAGTTCATCACTCTTATTCCTGACACTCCTTGCATTGAGTCAAGATTAGAGGTGCTGGAAAAGCACAGTAGGTCAGGCAGTATCCGAGGAGCAGGAGATTTGACGTTTCGGACAAAAGCCCTCCATCAGGAATGAGACTGGGAGCCTCCGGGGTGGAGAGATAAATGGGAGGGAGGTGGGGCTGAAGGGAAGGTAGCTGAGAGTGCAATAGATGGATGGAGGTGGGGGTGAAGGCGATAGGCCAAGAGGAGGGTGGAGCGGATAGGTGGGAAGGAAGATTGACAGATGGGACAGGTCATGAGAATGGTGCTGAGCTGGAAGTTGTAACTGGGGTAAACTGGGGGGAGGAGAAATGAGGAAACTGGCGAAGTCCATATTCTTGCAATGAAACAGACAGATTTTAATCCATCCGTTTGCCCTATAAACTGTGTATCCTTCTTGACAGACTCTCTCCAGTCTATTTCTGCCTGTTTAACAACTACTGGTCTCCTCTAACTTGTAGCTCTGGTACCCATCTCCCTGCCAAACTAGTTTAAACCCTCCTGAAATGCTCTAGCAAATCTCCCGCCCAGGACATTGCTGTCCCTCCAGTTTAAGTGCAACCTGTCCTTCATGTGCAGGTCCCACCTTCCCAGCAGGTACTCCAATGATCTATGTATCTGAAGTCCTCCCTCCTGCACCAGCCCTGCAGCCAAGTGTTTACCTGCACTCGCTCCCGGTTTCTTGGCTCACTAGCACATGGCACCAGTAGTAATCCTGAGATTACTAATCTGCTCGTCCTGCTTTTTAGCTTCCAACCTAACACTCTGAAATCACTTTTTAGAGCCTTATCCCTTTTCCTGGCTATGGCATTGTTGCCAATGTGCACCACGACATCTGGCTGCTCACCCTCCCCTCGAGGGGAGGAAACAGCCGTCCTTACCTGGTTTGACCTATGTGACTCCAGACCCACAGCAATGTGGTTCACTCTCAACAATTAGGAATGCGCAATAAATGCTGGCCTAGCCAACCATCCCCTCACCCCATGAATGAATTTTCAAAAATTATGATGTTATTGCCAGTATGGAGACATGATTAAAAGAGAGAAAGGATCAGCAACTTCACATTCCAGGATATCGCTGTTTTAGATGGGACAGAAAGGGAAACAATAGGGGTGGAGGAGTTGCATTGCTGATTAGGGATCATATGTTGTGGGAGAACATATCAGAGGGATCTTACAGTGAGACAATATGGGTGGAGCTCAGGAATAGAAAGGTGAAATCACAATATTGGGAGTTTTCTATAGACCTCCCAAAAGACCATGGGACACAGGGAAGCAGATATGTAGTCAGATTCTGGAAAGATATGGAAAAAGCAGTAGGTCAAACAGGTATGGACATATCTTGTGGGTAACTTCAACTTTCCTTTAATGTCTGGGACTCCCTTAGAGCCAGAGGCTTGGATACAGAGCAATTTAATAAATGTGCTAGGTCGAGGCAGCTGCAAACGGATGAAGTCCTTGAAGAGCAGAGAAAAGTTAGGAAGGAACTTAAATGTGGAATTAGGAAGGCTAAAAGTGGCCATAATATTTAGCAGAGTCAAGGAGAATCCCAAGGCTTTTTATATTAGAATAAAGAAGGTAGCAACGGAAAGAATAGGCCCACTCAAGGACAAAAAAGGAAACTGTGCATGGAGCCACAGGAAGTGGGAGAGATCCTTAATGAGGACTTTAAATCAGTATTCACCAAGGAGAAGGACATGACTGATATTGAAGTCAGGGGTGTGTGTGCGAATACTCTAGAGAATGTCAATACATTGAAGATGGTGTTGGATATCCTAAATTGCATCAAGGTAGACACGCCCCTTGGGCCAGATGGGATCTATCCCAGGTTACTGAATAAATAGCTGGGGCATTAGCAGATATCTTCACATTCTCCTTGACACAGGTGAGGTTGCATAGGACTGGAGAATAGCCAATGTTATTTCCTTGTTTAAGAAAGGAAGCAGGGATAATCCAGGAAATTATAGACCAGTGAGCCTGATGTTTGTGGTGGGAAAACTCTTGGAGAAGATACTGAGGGACAAGATCTATGCGCATTTGGAAGAAAATTGACCAGTTAGTGACAGGTAACATAGTTTTGTATGGGGAAGGTCATGTCTCACCAACCTGATTAAATTTTTTGAAGAGGCAACTAAGATAATTGATGCGAGAAGCCTATGGATACAGTTTACATGAACTTTAGTAAAGCATTTGATAAAGTCCCACATGGCAGATTGGCACAAAAACTAAAATCACATAGGATTCAGAGAGGGCTGGCTAGGTGGATACAAAACTGGCTTGGTCATAGAGTATAGAGGGTACTGGTGGAAGGGTGCTTTTTCTTTCAGAATGGAGACTGGTAATAAGTGGTGTTCCACAGGAATCAGTCTTAGGTCCTCTATTGTTTATAGTGTATGTAAATGATCTAGAGGAAAATGTCGGTGATATAATTAGTAAATTTGCAGATCACACAAAGATTACAAATAGTGTCGATAATTGCAAAAAGATTCAACAGGATACAGATAGATTGGCAACTTGGGCAGAAAAATGGCAGATGGAGTTTAATCCAGCCAGATGCGAGGTGTTGCATTTTGGAGGATCAAATTTAGATGTGCATTATACTGTAAATGGCAGAACCCCTTGGAATATTAACAGAGAAATCAGGGTATGCAGGCCCATAGTTCCATAAAACTGGCAACACAGGTGGTCAAAGTGATTAAGAAGGCATATGGCTTACTTGCCTTCATCGGCTTGAGCATGGAGTACAACAGTTGAAAAACCATGTTGCAGCTACATAAAACACTTGCTAAGCCGCATTTGAAGTAGTGTGTGCAGTTTTGGTCACCACACTACCAGCAGTATGTGGAAGCTTAGGAAAGTGTGCAGAGAAGATTCAACAGGATGTTGTCTGGTTTCGAGGGCACTAGTTATGAGGAAAGGTTAAAAAGACTAGGATTGTTTTCACTAGAAAGATGGTGGCCGAGAGGAGACCTGACAGAGGTCTACAAAATTATGAGAGGCATAGTTAGAGACTTTTTCCCAGGGTTAAAATTTCAATTACAAGGTGCAGATTGAGAGAGGGAAAGTTTAAGGGAGAAATGCAAGGGAAGTTTTTCACACAGACTGTGGTAGGAGCCTAGAATGCACTGCCATAAGAGGTGGTGGAAGGAGGTACGTCGGCAAAGTTTAAAGGCACCAGGATGGTTACATGGACAGGGAGAGATTAGAGGGATATGGACTGAATAAGGGCAGACCTTTTTTTAAAGTTAGTTAGGGCATGATGATCGGCACAGCTTGGAGGACCGAAGATCTGTTCCTGTGCTGTACTTCTCTTTTGTTCTTTGTTCTAGCTATGTCCTGTACACAGAAAGCAGGACAAATCCAACCAGGCCAATTACTACCCCATACTCCTGATCATTGGTAAAGTGATGGAAGGAATCATCCAACAGTGCTTGAAAGTAAGCACTTTACAATAACCTACTCAGTATTACTCAATTTGGCTTCCATGAGGCCACAGTGGAGGGGGTGGCATAATGGTAAAACACTAGATAAGCAATCTAGAAGTCCAGGCCAATGTTCTGGGGATATGAGTTTGAAACCTGCCATAGTAGATGGTAAAATTTGATTTCAATTTTAAAAATCTGGAATATTAGCAACTGTTGATTATTGTAAAAGCCCATTTAGTTCACTAATGCCCTTTAGGGAAGGAGATCTGTCCATACCTGTTTGACCTACATGTGATTCCAAATCTACAACAACCTTTAACTAACTGCACTCTTAGGCAATTAGACAAGGGTAATAAACACCGATCCAGCCAGTGATGCCCCAGCCCATGAATGATTTTTTTTGTTTAAAAATCGAAACCTTTGTGTTTAAATAAAGCATGCTGCATTCACCTAACCAGAATTTATAACAATTTTAGTCAATATGATGTTTTGCATTCTACAACGATATTAAGCATTTCCCACATTATGTGGTCCTCTACTTACTTTCCTTGCCTTATATTTCTCTACAAGTTCAAAGACCAGCTGATATCTCTGCTTGTACAAAGGTGGGTTGAAGGTTATAGTCTCCATCCTTCTGCTTCTATCAGAGTTTGTTGAAAAACCTGTTTAATCACATTAGCCAAACATCCAAATATAAGTCAGATTCAAAGTCAGGCAGTCACTACAGCTACTATATGTCCTTGATAAGTGTGTAACTAACAGGCAGGGAGGAAGCTGTCGAGCGCGGGAGCCGTGATTTACTAAGGACGTTGAATCTCTTGTCAAAAGGAAGAAGGCGACTTAGGATGAGATGTGAAGTTAGGGCATTTAAGAATTACAAGTTAGCCAGCAAAGACCGAAAGAGAGAGCTAAGAAGAGCCAGGAGGGCACATGAGATGTCATTGGCGGATGGGATCTAGTACATTAGATGGATCAGTTTTTGTCTAATGAGTACAGGAAGGTTTCCTGACAAGAGGGGAGGCCACACTGGATCTGGTGCTTGGTAATGGACCAGGCCAGTGTTTGATTCAGTGGTAGGTGAGCACTTTGGAGACAGTAACCATAATTCAGTTACATTTATGCAAGGTTTGTGAAGGTATGTAGCTCAGGTTGAGGTTTAGGGTGTAGGTTTGCTCGCTGAGCTGTAGATTTGATATCCAGATGTTTCATTACCTGGCTAGGTAACATCATCAGTGGCGAGCTCCAAGTGAAGCGAACCTATTGTCTCCTGCTTTCTATTTATATATTTCTCCTGGATGGGGTTCCTGGGGTTTGTGGTGATGTCATTTCCTGTTCGTTTTCTGAGGGGTTGATAGATGGCATCTAGATCTATGCGTTTGTTTATGGCATTGTGGTTGGAGTGCCAGGCCTCAAGGAATTCTCTGGCATGTCTTTGCTTAGCCTGTCCCAGGATAGATGTGTTGTCCCAGTCGAAATGGTGGTTTTTTTCATCCATGTGTAGGGCTACGAGGGAGAGAGGGTCGTGTCTTTTTGTGGCTAGCTGGTGTTCGTGCATCCTGGTGGCTAACTTTCTTCCTGTTTGTCCTACGTAGTGTTTGTGGCAGTCCTTGCATGGAATTTTATAGATAACGTTGGTTTTGTCCATGGGTCGTACTGGGTCTTTTGTCATCACAAAACGAAACAAGATAGAAGAGACATTTAACATCATCAACAACACCCTCACAGGCATAAAGTTCACCAAGGAGGAAGATACCGACAACAAACTCGCATTCCTGGATGTCACAGTCGAAAGAAAGGACAACGGAGAACTACAAACCTGCGTATACAGAAAACCGACAAACACTGACCAAACACTTAACTACATCAGCAACCATCCCAACACACACAGATGAAGCTGTATCAGAACACTATTCCAACGAGCCACCACAGACTGCAGCAAAGACAAACTTCAGAAAACAGAGGAGAACCACCTATACAACGTATTCAAGAAGAACGGATACTCAAATAATAGTGCAGATTCCTCAAGAACAAACCACGACAAGCAGACCAAACACAGCCAGAAACCCTAACCACCTTACCATACATCAAAGAAGTTTCAGAAATGACAGCCAGATTACTAAGACCCCTCGGAATCCTAGTAGCACACAAACCCACCAACACTCTCAAACAAAAACTAACAAACTTAAAAGACCCAGTACAACCCATGGACAAAACCAACGTCATCTACAAAATTCCATGCATGGACTGCCACAAATACTACGTAGGACAAACAGGAAGAAAGTTAGCCACCAGGATACACGAACACCAGCTAGCCACAAAAAGACACGACCCTCTCTCCCTCGTTGCCCTACACATGGATGAAAAAAACTACCATTTTGATTGGGACAACACATCTATCCTGGGGACAGGCTAAGCAAAGACATGCCAGAGAATTCCTCGAGGCCTGGCACTCCAACCACAACGCCATAAACAAACGCATAGACCTAGATGCCATCTATCAACCCCTCAGAAAACGAACAGGAAATGACATCACCACAAACCCCAGGAACCCCATCCAGGAGAAAGATATAAATAGAAAGCAGGAGACAACAGCTTTGCCTCACTCGGAGGTCGCCACTGATGATGTTACCGAGCCAGGTAATGAAACGTCGGGATATCAAACATACAGCTCAGCGAGCAAACCTACACCCTAAACCCCTCAGTTACATTTAGTTTAGCGATGGAAAGGGATAGGTACATGCCACAGGTCAAGAGTTATCAATGGGGCAAGGGCAATTATAATGCATTTAGGCAAGAATTAGGATGCATAGAATGGGGTAGCAAAATGCAGGGGATGCAGACAATGGAAAAGTGGAGCTGGTTTAAGGAACAGATATTGTGTGTCCTTGACAGGTATGTCCCTGTCAGGCAGGGAGGAAGTGATAAGGTACAGGAACCGTGGTTCACTACAGAAATTGCATCTCTTGTTAAGCAGAGAAAGATGCTTATGTGTTGATGATGCAAGATGGTTCAGACGAGGCGATGGAGAGCTACAGATCAGCTAGGAAGAATTTAAAGAGAGAGTTAAGAAGAGCAAAGAGAGGACATGAGCAGTCTTTAGCAAACAGAATAAAGGAGAACCCTAAAGCTTTCTATAGATATATGAGGAATAAAAGGTTGACCAGGGTAGGAATAGGGCCAGTCAAAGACAGAAATGGAAAGTTGAGTGTGGACCCTGTGGAGATCAGAGAGGTGTCAAATGAACATTTCTCACTCAGGAAAATGAGAATGTTGTAGAGGAGAAGAGTGAGGTAAAGGTACTAGATTAGAAAGGATCGAGGTTAGTTATGAACAGGTGTTATCAATTCTAGAAGGATGAAAGTAGAGACGTCCCCTGGGCCGGATGGGATTTATCCGAGGATTCAACGGGAAGCTAGGGAAGAGATAGCAGAGCCTTTGATATTTGAGTCGTCATTGTCTACAGGTTTAGTACCAGAGGACTGGAGGATTGCAAATGTTGTGCCCTTGCTCAAGAAGGGCAGTAGAGATGACTCAGGTAATTATAGACCAGTGAGCCTTACTTGTGTTATAGGAAAGGTTTTGGAAAGGATTGTAAGAGATAAGATTTATAGCCATCTAGCAAGCAACAATTTGATTTCAGATAGTCAACATGGTTTCATCAAGGGCATGTCGTATCTCACAAACCTCATTGAGTTTTTTGAGAAGGTGACCAAGCATGTAGATGAGGGTAGGGCAGTTGACATGGTATACATGGACTTCAGTAAAGCCTTTGATAAGGTTCCACATAGTAGGCTGTTGAAGAAAATGCAGAGGCATGTATTGAGGATGATTTAGCAGTTTGGATTAGAAACTTCTTTCTGAAAGAAGGCAGCAAATAATGGTTGTTGGAAAATATTCAGCTTGTATTCCGGTTACTAGTGGTGTGCCCCAAGGATCTGTTTTGGGAGCACTGCTGTTTGTCATTTTCATAAGTGACTTAGACGCAGGCATAGGTGGATGGATTAGTAAATTTGCAGACGTCAATAAAGTCAGTGGAATAGTGGACAGTTTGGAAGAATTCTACAGGTTGCAGGGGGACTTGGATAAACTGCAGAATTGGGCTGAGAGGTGGCAAATGGAGTTCAATGCAGCTAAATGTGAGGTGATGCACTTTGGGAAGAATAAATGGAAGGCAGAATACTGGGACAATGGAAAGATTCTTGGTAGTGTGAATGTGCAGAGGGATCTTGGAGTCTGTGTACATAGATCCCTGAAAGTTGCCACTCAGGTTGATAGTGCTGTTAAGAAGGCACACATTTTTCCCAAAGAAATCCCCCATCGCAACTTCTACCACCTGTCCTGGCTCGATCCCCAGTACCAGGTCCAATATGGCTCCTTCCCTTGTCAGCAGTACTAACATATTGCTGTAGAAAACTTTCCTGGACGCTTCTTACAAATTCTGTCCCATTTGTTCTTCTACCTCACACTCATTGTTGGGAGGCCTGTAATACAGCCCCAACAGTGTAACTGCACCCTTCTTATTTCTCAGCTCTACCCATAGTGCCTTACTACCCAAGACTTCCACAGTGTGCTCCTTTAGCACAGCCGTGATATCGTCCTTGACCAGCAATGCAACTCCACTCCCCCCTTTTACTTCCCTCCCTGTCCTGTCTGAAGCATCTATATCCTGGAACATTTAATTGCCAATTATCATGCTCTTCCTTCAACCAAGTCTCTGTGATTGCAATAACGACATACAATAACATGGGCGGCATGGTGGCTCAGTGGTTAGCACTGTTGCCTCATAGCACCAAGGATCCGTGTTCAATTCCCGCCTCGGACAACTGTCTGTGTGGAGTTTGCATATTCTCCCCGTGTCCGGGTGGGTTTCCTCCGGGTGCTAGTTTCCTCCCACAGCCCAAATATTTGCAGGTTAGGTGAGTTGCCCGTACTGTTAGGTGCAGGGGTAAATTTATGGGAATAGGTCTGGGTGGGTTGTTCTTCGGAGGGTCGGTGTGAACTTGGTGGGCCGAAGGGCTTGTTTCCACATGGAAGGGAATCTAATCCCAGGCACCAATCCAAGCCCTAAGTTCATCTGCCTTACACACTATACTCCTTGCATTAAAGTAGATGCATTTCAGGCCACCAGTTTTTTTGTGCTCATCTGCTCTCTGCCTACTCTTCCCTTTATTAATGCTATCTTCATGATTCTTACAATCTCCAGTCTCCACCTCGCTGCCTACTTGCTTTATCTTCTGGTCCCCAGCCCCCTGCCACGTTAGTTTAAAACCTCTCCAACAGTAGCAAAAACTCCTCCAAGGACATTGATTCCACTCTGGTTCAGATGTAGACCGTCCACTTTGTAATAGTCCCACCTTCCCCAGAATCGGTTGCAATGTCCAACAAATCTGAACCTCTCCCTCCTACACCATCTCTCAAGCCACGTATTCATCCTGCCTATTTTTTCATTTCTATGCTGGCTAGCACGTGGCACTGGTAGTAATCCTGAGATGACTACCTTTGAGGTCCTCCTCTTGAACTTTTCTCCGAGCTCCCTGAATTCTTCTTTCAGGACCTCATCTCCTTTTCTACTTATATCATTGGTGCCTATATGCACCAAGACAACTGGCTGTTCACCCTCCCCTTTTAGAATGCTCTGCAACTGATCAGTGACATCCCTGACCTGAGCACCTGGGAGGCAACATACCATCCAGGAATCCCGTTTTCGGTCACAGAATTGTGTATCTACTCTCCTCACAATAGAATCCCTTATAACTATGGCCCTACGAGTCTTTTTCCTGCCCTTCTGAACAGCAGTGCCCGCCACGGTGCCATGATCCTGGCAACTGCTGCACTCCCCTGGTGAGCCATCTCCCCGGAACAGTATCCAAAACGGTATACCTGTTTTGGAGGGAGCTGACCGCAGGGGACACCTGCACTGCCTTCCTACCCTTTTTCTGTCTTTTGGTCACCCGTTCATGGTCTCCCTCAGCAATTTTAACCTGCGGTGTGACCAGTTCACTAAACGTGCTATCTACGACTCCTCAACATCGCGGATGCTCCACAGTGAGTTCATCCGAAGCTTCAGAGCTGTCATGCAGTCAAACAAGGACTGCAGCTGGACACACTCCTTGCAAGTGTAAGAGTCAGGAACGTCAGACACATCAAGCAAGAGGCACATGCCACAGGTCTGAGGTCCCCTGCCAGTAAGCTTAGCTTAGCTTTATATGAACTAACTAAAACCAAACAATGCACTTAAATATATGAAAAAGAAAGATAAAGAGAAAAATAAAAGCCTTACCTTACATAGTCTTTTCTTCCAGTTAGAGGAAGAGGGGACGGGAGGGAGATACTACACGTGTAGTATCTCAGGTTTAGCCATTGCCCAAATATAAATTAAGCTGTAACCTTCCTGGCAGCCCTCACTTCACTCCACTTCTCTCCTCGCCACTCTGTCAAAATTGTATAGGATTATTATAAAAACTGGCTTCATCCTCAGGTCGGGGAAGAGACTTCTCAACTGCCTGGGCAGACCGTCTGTGCTGTTTCAGCTTAGAAATTTTCTCTTCCGTAATATCGCCGTACTAATAAACTGTTTGTCAATTTCACTTTGAACTGTGCTTTGTGACCTCTAACTTATTGGGCAAATTTCTCTGACACCAAGGATCCAAGGATCTGAATCTGAATCTGCCCCATGCACCAGCTCTCAAGCCACACACATCTGCCAAATCCTCCTATTCCTACTCTTGCTAACAGATTGCACTGGAACTAGTCCAGAAATTAGAACTTTGAGGTCCAGCATTTTAACCTTCTGTCTAACTCCCTATAATCAGTCCTTAGGATCTAATTCCTTTTTTCTTTCGATATGTACGACAAGCTCTGTCTGCTCGCCCTCCCTCTTAAGTATTTCACGTAACTGATCAGAGACATAGAACCTGGCACTAGTAAGGCAAAAAAACATCCTGGAGTCACGATCGCAGCCACAGAAATGCGAGTCTGTGCCCCTCTGTCCCACACCACTAACATTCGCTTGGCATTTGCCCAACCTGGTCTCTCCAGCTGAGCCAGTCATGATGCCACAGGCTTAGCTGCAGTTGTTGTACTCCCCTGAGAGGCTAGCCTCCCACAAGTTTCCAAAATAGTATACCTGTTTGAGAAGGGAATAGCCACAGGAGAATCCTGCACTACCTGCCTACCTCTCCTGACAGTCACCTATCTACCTAACTGAACCTCTGGTACGGTCACACTTGGAGTGTAGTGTACAGTTCTGGTCACCGCATTATAAGAAGGATGTGGAAGCTTTGGAAAGGGTGCAGAGGAGATTTACTAGGATGTTGCCTGGTATGGAAGGAATGTCTTACAAGGAAAGGCTGAGGGCCTTGAGGCTGTTCTCGTTAGAGAGAAGGTTGAGAGGTGACATAATAGAGACATACAAGATAATCAGAGGGTTAGATAGGGTGGACAGGGAGAGCCTTTTTCCAAGTATGGGGACGGCAAATAGAAGGGGACACAACTTTAAAGTGAGGGGGAGATAGATATAAGACAGATGTCAGAGGTAGCTTCTTTATTCAGAGAGTAGTAAGGATATGGAATGCTTTGCCTGCAACAGTAGTAGATTCGCCAAGTTTAAGTGCATTAAGTTGTCATTGGACAGGCATATGGACGTACATGGAATAGTGTAGGTGGGATGGGCTTCAGATTAGTATGACAGGGCTGCGCAACATTAAGGGCCAAAGGGCCTGTACTGCGCTGTAATGTTCTATGTTCTATATGTTCTATGAACCTGTGGTGTGGCCATATCACTGTAACTAATGTCGATCACACTCTCTGCCCCGTTTGCTCCTTAGTGTCTCCAACTGGCTCTCCAATCAAACCATTTGGACTGTGAGGATCTGCATCTTGTTACACTTCTTCACATATAGTTGTCACGAACACTAAACAGTTCCTTGATCTCCTACATGTGGCAGATGCACACCACTGCCTAACTGGCATCTTTGCCCTTTCACAGTAAGACCAAGAACAGAATCATATCTTGCCCTTACCTCATTGCTGATCACCCTTGTCACCGAAGCACTGTATTCACCAAAGACCACACTTAAACCACCAGCAGCACTTCCATCGTAAAGCTGCCTTCTGAAAAGGGCCACTCCCAGTAGAGGAGAAAGTGAGGACCGCAATTTCCCCCCCGACGTGGTCGACGATGCCCTCCACCGCATCTCTTCCACTTCCCGCTCCTCCGCCCTTGAACCCTGCCCCTCCAACCGCTACCAGGACAGAACCCCACTGGTCCTCACCTACCACTCCACCAATCTTCATGTACAGCGCATCATCCGCCGTAATTTCTGCTACCTCCAAACGGACCCCACCACCAAGGATATATTTCCCTCCCCTCCCCTATCAGCATTCCGTAAAGACCACTCTCTCCGTGACTCCCTCGTCAGATCCACACCCCCCACCAACCCAACCTCCACTCCCGGCACCTTCCCCTGCAACCGCAGGAGCTGCAAGACTTGCGCCCACACCTCCCCCCTCACCTCCCTCCAAGGCCCCAAAGGAAACTTCCATATCCGCCACAGATTCACCTGCACCTCCACACATATCATCTATTGCATCCTCTGCACCCGATGTGGCCTCCTCTATATTGGGGAGACAGGCCGGCTACTTGCGGAGCGTTTCAGAGAACACCTCTGGGACACCCGGAACAACCAACCCAACCACCCTGTAGCTCAACATTTCAATTCCCCCTCCCAGCCCACCAAGGATATGCAGGTCTTTGGACTCCTCCATCGTCAGACCACAACAAAACGACGGTTGGAGGAAGAACGCCTCATCTTCCGGCAAGGAACGCTCCAACCACAAGGGATGAACTCGGATTTCACCAGTTTCCTCATTTCCCCTCCCCCCACCCTGTCTCAGTCAAATCCATCAAATTCAGCACCGCCTTCCTAACCTGCAATCTTCTTCCCGACCTCTCCGCCCCCACCCCAGTCTGACCTATCACCCTCACCTTGACCTCTTTCCACCTATCACATTTCCGACGCCCCTCCCCCAAGTCCCTCCTCCCTACCTTTTATCTTAGCCTGCTGGACAAACTTTCCTCATTCCTGAAGAAGGGCTTATGCCCGAAACGTCGATTCTCCTGTTCCCTGGATGCTGCCTGACCTGCTGCGCTTTTCCAGCAACACATTTCCACTCCCAGTAGAGGTTGCCTCCCTTTTATTCACTCCTGGGCAACTGCTGGTGACTGAGCTGACTCCTCGCAGAATTCTCCTTAGTCACTTCTCAGCAGCGACTCTGTTGCAACTCAGTGCCGCTGCTCCCACAGTCCCTCAGAACTGGCTCCCAGAGCTACCACAAGCCCTGGGCTTCTTAATCAGGAGGTGATGGCCTAGTGCTATTATTGCTAGACTAATAATCTGGAAACCCAGGTAATGTTCTGAGGAATTTATGTCCAATAATATCTAGAACAAAAAGTTGAATGATGATCAAGAATCCACTGCCGACTGATGGAAAAAGCCATCTGGCTCACTAATGCCCTGTAGGCAACAAAACTGGTCTGGTCGACATGACTCTAGGCCCCCAGCAATGTCTCTAAATTGCCATTTAGGTAATTAGAGATGGGCAACGAATGCTGGCCTAGCCAACGACACCCACATGAATCAATGAATGATGAATGAAATATGTGATGATGATGCTTCTTTAAAAAGATTATGTTGTCCTTAGCTTTTTTTTCCCCCCAGGGAGGTCATAAAAGTCTAAGTTGGATGGATTTTAGGGCCAATTTGGTTACAGCTAACAGATTCTGCTTCAGGCAAAAGGCTTTCAAGTTTTAAAAAAAATTGTACAATGAAAGGGGAGCGGCCAGTTCTCCCAGCTCAGTTTTTTACTCTGGTTTGGTCTGGCTATTCACTGAAAGCAGTCAGGCAGTTTTGAGGCTGCTGATCCAAGAAACAACTACATGAAAGAAGCAGGTCCTTGCTGATCCTCTCTGACATCTCGTCTGTAGGACCCTGTGTTTGATTTTACCTTTTGTGCCAAGGGGTGTTTATGAGAATTGTTGCAAGTATTAAGAATGGCATCATTAAGTGGGGATGGTCTGTTGGGTTTTTGGCTAAGTTAAATTAGTCAGTATTCTATTCTCTTTTGTTTGTGTTTCATTCGGTAATCTTTTAGATAAAAATTCTGTTCTGTTTAAAACTTAGTGATTTGACCAGCTGCATCTCTCCTGAATATCCCAGTTATACCTGCTTAAAACAACTAGCAACGTTAGGGTCTGGGCTACATTCTAGAAATGTTTTGAGGGGGTCTGGCCTGGTCCATAACAGATTGGGGATCATCTGGGATTTGCTCTGTAATTCCAAATTGGGATTAGGGTTGTCGGGCTTGAAGTACTTGAAAGTGTCTTTTGTTCCCGGTATTGAATTTGGTTGGTTTAAACAGCGCTTGGGATAGCAATGGTTATTTCAGTCACCAAACATTTTCTGAAGGTGGAATAAGTGACTTTGGGGGGTTTGCAAAAGGCGATTAAGGCCAAACTGCTGGAATTAGCAGACAAACTGAAGTTGGAGCCGTCTCCTTCCATGAGGAAAAGAGAGATAATTAAAGCAATAGGTCAACATTTAAATTTGCTGGAAACCCCATCAGAATCTTTAGAGATGGTTAAATTTCAATTGAAAATGAAGCAAAAGACAAGGAAAGGACAACAGAAATGAAACAGTTTGAATTACAATTAAAAGCAGAACAGTGCAGAAAAGAAACTGGCACTTCGACAGGAGTTCAAAAATTCACTTTCTGAAGTACTAAGAACCACAATGGAAGAGCAGAGAGTCAAAACAGTAAGATTAGCAGCTGAAATGGCTGATGGTTATGAGTTGGTCCATAAATCAAAGTTCGGCTTCCAAAATCAATTTCAATTAGTGAGAGGTAGAATTTGGGGGAAAAAGAGAAATCCTCACCTGGAAAGGGAAAGGTAAGTCTTGGTGAAGATCCGAAGGATAACTTAAAAGGAAACCCTTGAAGGGGAAACAGAAGTTAAAAAGCTCCACTGTTTTCACTGCAATAAAGTAGGCCATGTGAAATCAGAGTTGGTGGGTTAAGAAAAGCACTGGGAAGCCAGGCTAATGCACAAAATACATAGGAGAAAGTGAGGACTGCAGATGCTGGAGTACCAGAGTTGAAAATGTGGTGCTGGAAAAACACAGCAGGCCCTAACCCTAACTCGCCTTCCAATCCTCCCACTTCCTCCAAACCAAAGGAGTAGCCATGGGCACCCGCATGGGCCCCAGCTATGCCTGCCTCTTCGTCGGATATGTGGAACAGTCCATCTTCCGCAGCTACACTGGCACCACCCCCCACCTTTTCCTCCGCTACATCGATGATTGTATTGGCGCTACCTCGTGCTCCCATGTG
Source organism: Chiloscyllium plagiosum (assembly GCF_037043375.1). NCBI lineage: Eukaryota > Metazoa > Chordata > Chondrichthyes > Orectolobiformes > Hemiscylliidae > Chiloscyllium > Chiloscyllium plagiosum. The sequence continues at coordinate 1,422,980 of NW_028270147.1, forward strand.
GAGGTTGAACAGTTCATTCACTTTACTCACATCTTCCACCCCGACCTCAAGTTTACCTGGACCGGCTCAGACACCTCCCTCCCCTTCCTAGACCTCTCCATTTCTATCTCGGGCGACCAACTCAACACAGACATTTACTGTAAACCGACCGACTCCCACAGCTACCAAGATTACACCTCCTCCCACCCTGCCCTCTGTAAAAATGCCATCCCATATTCCCAATTCCTCTGCCTCCACTGCATCTGCTCCCAGGAGGACCAATTCCACTACCAAACAACTCAAATGGCCTCCTTCTTCAAAGACCGCAGTTTCCCCTCCGAAGTGGTCAACCACAAAATACATAGGAATGGGATTGAGGGTGCTTTAGCGGTTTGGATCAGAAATTGGCTAGTTGTAAGAAGACAGAGGGTGGTGGTTGATGGGAAATGTTCATCCTGGAGTTCAGTTACTAGTGGTGTACTGCAAAGATCTGTTTTGGGTCCACTGCTGTTCGTCATTTTTTATAAATGACCTGGATGAGGGCGAAGAAGGATGGGTTAGTACAATTTGCAGATGACACTAAGGTCAGTAGAGTTGTGGACAGTATCAAAGGATGTTGCGGGTTACAAATGGACAAGGGTAAACTGCAGAGCTGGGCTGAGAGGTGGTGAATGGTGTTTAATGCGGAAAAGTGTGAGGTGATTCACTTTGGAAGGAATACAGAGTGCTGGGCTTATGATATCTTGGTAGCGTGGATGAGCAGACAGATCTCGGTGTCCATGTACATAAATCCCTTCAAGTTGCCACCGAGGTTGATAGGGTTGTTAAGAAGGCATAAGTATGTTAGCTTTACATGTCGGAGGATTGAGTTGCAGCTGTACAAAACCCTGTTGCGACCGCACTTTGATTATCGCATACAGTTCTGGGTCGCCGCATTATAGGAAGGATGTGGAAGCATTAGAAAAGGTTCAGAGGAGATTTAACAGGATGTTGCCTGGTATGGAGGGAAGGTCTTATGAGGAAAGGCTGAGGAACTTGAGGCTGTTTTTGTTAAAGAGAAGACGTGACTTAATTGAGACATATAAGATAATCAGAGGGTTAGATGGGGTCTGGGCTACTTTCTTGAAATGTTTTGACGGGATGTGGCCTGGTGCGTAACAATAAGAAAAAAAATGTTCACAATAGGATTAGTCGTGACATAAGTAGTCAGTTATTTCAGGTGGCTGAATGGCTGGTTTGCAATGCAGAGTAATGTCAACAGCGTGTGTTCGATTCCTGCACCAGCTTAGGCTACCATGAAGGACTCTCAGTCTCAACCTTTCCCGTCCTCTCTCGGTGTAAGCATGCACAGATCATTGAAGGTAGCAGGACAGATGGAGAGAGAAGTTAATTTTGTGTTGTGTTCTCAACTTTATTAAAAAAGAGAGGACAAGAGTGAATCCTTAGAAAACTATAAAGGCAGTAGGAGTGTACTTAAGAGGGATATGGAAGATATAGAATGTAGGAAAATAGATGGTGACACCTTCCAAAGTGCTGGATGTCTTGAAATGCATAAAGGTGGATAAATCCCCAGGACCTGACCAGGTGTACCCTAGAATTCTGTGGGAAGCTAGAGAAGTAATTGCTGGGCCTCTTGCTGAGATATTTGTATCATCGATAGTCATAGGTGAGGATGACTAACGTGGTGCCACTGTTTAAGAAGGGTGGTAAGGACAAGCCAGGGAATTATAGACCAGTGAGCCTGACGTCGGTGGTGGACAAGTTGTTGGAGGGAATCCTGAGGGACAGGATGTACATGTCTTTGGAAAGGCAAAGACTGATTAGGGATAGTCAACATGGCTTTGTACTTGGGAAATCATGTCTCACAAACTTGATTGAGTTTTTCAAAGAAGTAACAAAGAGGATTGATGAGGGCAGAGTGGTAGATGTGATCTATATTGACATCAATAAGGCGTTTGACAAGGTTCCCCATGGGAGACTGGTTAGCAACAGTAGTTCTCAAGGAATAGAGGGAGAACTAGCCAATTGGATACAGAACTAGCTCAAAGGTAGAAGACAGAGGGTGGTGACGGAGGGTTGTTGCAAGGTTTGTAGCTCAGGTTGAGGTTTAGGGTAGGTTTGCTCGCTGAGCTGTAGGAGGGTTGTTTTTCAGACTGGAGGCCTGTGACCAGAGGAGTGCCACAAGGATCGGTGCTGGGTCCTCCACTTTTTAACATTTACATAAATGATTTGGATGCGAGCCTAAGAGGGAGAGTTAGTAAGTTTGCAGATGACATCAAAATTGGAGGTGTAGTGGACAGCGAAGAAGGTTACCTCAGATTACAACAGGATCTTGACCAGATGGGCCAATGGGCTGAGAAGTGGCAGATGGAGTTTAATTCAGATAAATGCGAGATGCTGCATTTTGGGAAAGCAATCTTAGCAGAACTTATACACTTAATGGTAAGGTCCTACCGAGTGTTGCTGAACAAAGTTGCTTGGACTGCAGATTCATAACTCCTTGAAAGTTGAGTCACAGGTAGATAGGATAGTGAAGAAGGCATTTGGTATGCTTTCTTTTATTGGTCAAAGTACTGAGTACGGGAGTTGGGAGGTCATGTTGTGGCTGTACAGGACATTGGTTAGGCCACTGTTGGAATATTGTGTGCAGTCTGGTCTCCTTCCTATTGGAAAAATGTTGCGAAACTTGAAAGGGTTCAGAAAAGATTTACAAGGATGTTGCCAGGGTTGGAGGATCTGAGCTACAGGGAGAGGCTGAACAGGCTGGGGCTGTTTTCCCTGGAGCGTCGGAGGCTGAGGGGTGACCTTATAGAGGTTTACAAAATTATGAGGGGCATGGATAGGATAAATAGGCAAAGTCTTTTCCCTGGGGTCGGGGAGTCCAGAACTAGAAGGCATAGGTTTAGGGTGAGAGGGGAAAGATATAAAAGAGACCTACGGGGCAACATTTTCACACAGAGGGTGGTACGTGTATGGAATGAACTGCCAGAGAAAGTGGTGGAGGCTGGTACAATTGGTACATTTAAGAGGCATTTGGATAGGTATATGAATTCGGAAGGGTTGGAGGGATATGGGCCGTGTGCTGGCAGGTGGGACTAGATTTAGTTGGGACTAGATTTAGTTGGGATATCTGGTCAGCATGGACGGGTTGGACCGAAGGGTCTGTCTCCATGCTGACTCTAAGAGCAATGAGGTGATTTTGAATTTGTCTAAGACACCTGTTTGACTGCAGCTGGAGTACTGTATACGATTGAGGGCACCACTCTAGAGGTAAGATGTGAAAACATCAGAGAGAATGGAGAAGCAATTTACGAAAAGGTTCCAGGAACAAGAAACTTAAGTTACGAGTATAGATTGTAAAAGTTGGGACCGTTTTCCTTGGAGAGTAGGAGGCTGAGAGCAGATTTAATAGAGATTTCCAAAATCTTGAGCAAGCTGGATAGAATAGGGAGAAGCTGGTCCTGCTTGTAAAAGGTATAAGAACAAGAGGGCATAGATTTAAAGTGACGTGCAAAAAAAAAGGAAGGGTGATGTGAGAAAAATGTTAGCACAGTGAGTAGGCCGAGTGTGGAATATATTGCCTGGAAATGTGGTGGAGGCTGGTTCAATTGAGGCATTCAAGAAAGCATTGTATGATTAAATGCATAAAAATAGTGTGAAAAGGTGTGGGAGAAAAAGCAGATTTGCACGATGTTTGTTTGAAAAGCAAATGCATGAATATCCATAGCTCTGCAAGTAGATTTCCCACAAGGGCCCATCCTATTTCCTTTTGGAACCAGTCTTTGTCTCCTGCTTCCACCACCCTCCTCAGCAGTCAGTTACTGAATCAGTCATTACCACGCACTGTGTAATAAAAGCTCTCCCTCAGATCTGATTTATAACGCTAAAGAAAACAGGAACGGAGTAAGCCATTTGGCCCCTCAGGCCTGCTCTGCCATTTAACAATTGCAAAACCAGTTTCCTGCAATAGCTTCATATCTTTTAATTATTTAATTTGAAGAGTAAGAAAATTAAGTAGAAAAATGCATTGGATAATTTGATGGGATTGAAGGCTGACAAATCCCCAGAGCTTGATAATCTATATACAAGAGTACATTTTTTCTTCAGTTGTGGAACTTGGGCATCGCTGGCTGGCCAGTATTTATCGCTTGTCTCTAGTTGCCCTTGAGAAGGTGATGGTGGGCTGCCTTCTTGAACCACTGCAGTCCATGGCCTGTAGGTTGACCCATTATGCTCTTACTGAGAGAATTCCAAGATTCTGATTGCAGAGACAGTGAAAAAATAGCAATATTTTTCGAAATCAGAATGGCAAATGACTTGGAAAAGAACTTGCATGCGATGGAGTTCCCTTGTACTTGCTGCTCATGTCCTTCTGATGGAAGTGGTTGTGGATCTGGAAGGTGCTGTCTAAGGATCTTTGGTGAATTTCTGCAATGCATCTTGAAGATAGTATATGGTGCTTCTACTGAGTATCGGTGGAGGCAGCAGTGGATGCTTGTGGATGTAATGCCAATCAAGTGGACTGTTTTACCTTAGATGGTGTCAGGCTTCTCAACTATTTTTGGAGCTACACCCATCCAAGCAAGTGGGGAGTATTCCACCACACTCCTAACTCCTGATGAAGGGCTTAGGCCCACTTTGATTCTCCTGCTACTTGGATGCTGCCTGACCTGCTGTACTTTTCCAGCACCACACTCTCGACACTCCTAACTGTGCCTTGTAGACGGTGAACAGGCTTTAGGGAATCAGAAGATGACTTACCTATTGCAGGATTCTTAACCTCTGATGCAACTCTTGTAGTGGCTTTGTGGTTTTTGCAAAGATCTGCAGATCATGTTGTGAACGAGGAAGCTGGTTAGCTCACCAAATGCTGGGTTATCATGCAGACATTTCATTACCATGCGGGGTAACATCATCAATGCAACTAACTTACCATTACAGGACAGGCCAACCAGAGACACGCAAGGTAACTCTTGGAAGCCTGGTTTTCAGGATGATGGATTCAAGATTGCTGACACCATTGAATGTCATGGGGCAGTGGTTCGATTTTGTTTTATTGCAGATGGTCATTACTTGGCAGTTGTGAGGTGTGAATGTGACTTGCTGCTTTCAGCCCAAGTCTGGATATTGTCCAGATCTTGTTGCATTTGAACTGCTTCAGTATGAGTCATCATGAATGGTGCTGAACATTGTGCAACCATCGGCAAATATCCCCTTTTCTGGCCTTATGATGGAACAAAGGCCATTGGTGAAGCAGCTAAAGATGGTTGAGCTTAGGGCACTATCTTGAAGAATTCCTGCAGAACTGCCCAGAGTTAAAATGACTGACCTCCAACAGAGACAACCATTTTCTCAGTGCCCTGTGTAACTCCAATCAGTGGAGAGTTTGCCCACTGTTACCCTCTGCCAATTTTGCTTGTGCTCCTTGACGCCACACTTGGTCAACTGCAGCCATGATATCAAGGGCTGTCACTTTCACCTCACCTCTGGAATTCAGCTCTTTTGTCTATGAGCAAAGGAGAAAGTGGGGACTGCAGATGCTGGAGAGTCAGAGTTGAAAAGTGTGGCACTGGAAAAGCACAGCAGGTCACGTAGCATCCGAGGAACATTCATCAGGAAAGCCTGTTTTAACAAAGGCTGGAATGAGGTGAGGAACTAAGTGGCCATGATGAAACCCAAACAGGACGTCACAGAGCAATGCTGAACAGATGCATATTTAGATGTATTTTGTGGTGTTTCCCAGTTTTTATTCAGGGGTATATCTCAGTGTGCAATATGGTTTTTCCCAGCATATTTTGCTGTGTTTCCCATCTTATACTTATAAGTATTTTCCATTGTATATTTAGAGATTTGTCAGTATATATTCTGATGTAAACTGAGGTTTTATCCAGCGCACATGAAGAATATTTCTCAGCATATATTTAGAAGTACATGGAACAATACATCGATGATGTCACTTCCGCCCCCATCATGGCCACGTCCGCCCCTCAGAAGTCCTCATGCACCACACGTAACATCACTTCCGCCCCCAACGTCATCGCTGACGTCACACGCTCAGTGACTTCCGCCCTCCCCATGTTCGCCACCACTTCTGCCCCCACCAACACCACTCACCTGCATACTGCTGACATGTCCCCCACAGATCCAACTGTCACCATCCCCGCCCCCCAGAACCCTGAGGTGAACATCACCCCTGCTCATGACTCCACCCATATTTCTCCTACCATCACGCCCACTCCAGTTACAGACTCTGCCCCACTCCCAGCTCCAGCCATACCCCAGGTCCTAGCTCCCTGCCAAGTTTTCACCATCCCCCCAGACCTCCCCCTTACTGAGGACAAACAATCTGTCCTCAGCAAAGGCCTTACCTTTATCCCCCTCCATCCACGCATCAATGAATTTAATATGCATCGTGTTGTTGAACATTTCTTCCGCCGCCTCCACCTCCAAGCTTACTTTTACAATCAGGATTCCCGCCTACCTTCCGAGGACCGCTTCACTCACCTCCAACATGCTCCATCCACCTGGACACCCCGCGCTGGCCTATTGCCCGGCCTCGACCTCTTCATTTCCAACTACCGCCGAGACATTAACTGCCTCAACCTGTCCAGCTCCCTTCCCCACTCCAACCTCTCACCCTCACAACGCGCAGCCCTCCACTCCCTCTGCTCCAATCCTAACCTCACCATCAAGCCAGCGGATAAAGGGGGTGCAGTGGTAGTTTGGCGCACTGACCTCTACACTGCCAAAACCAGACGGCAACTCGAAGACACCTCTTCATACCACCCCCTCGACCATGACCCCACCCCCCATCACCAAACCATCATCTCCCAGACCATACAGAACCTCATCACCTCAGGAGCTCTCCTATCCACGGCTTCCAACCTTGTATTCTGGGAACCCCGCATTGCCTGATTCTACCTCCTTCCCAAGATCCACAAGCCTGACCACCCGGCCAACCCATTGTCTCAGCATGCTCCTGCCCCACCGAACTCATCTCTACGTACTTCGACACTGTCCTATCCCCTAGTCCAGGAACTCCCCACATACATTCGAGAGACCACCCACGCCCTCCACGACTTCTGTTATCCAGGCCCCCAACGCCTCATCTTCACCATGGACATCCAATCCCTTTTCATCTCCATTCGCCATGACCAGGGCATCCAAGCCCTCCATTTTTAACTCTTCCGATGTCCCCAACAGTACCATTCCACTGACACTCATTCGTTTGGCTGAATTGGTCCTCATCCTTAACAATTTCACCTTCAAAACCTCTCACTTCCTCCAGACCAAAGGGGTCTCCTCTGTGGGACCCAGCTATGACTGTCTCTTTGTCAGCTACGTAGAACAGTCCATCTTCCGTAGTTACACCAGCACCACTCCCCACCTCTTCCTCAGCTACATTGATGACTGCATCGGCACCACCTCGTGCTCCCATGAGGAGGTTCAGCAGTTCACTAACTTCACAAACACATTCCACCCCGACCTTAAACTCACCTGGACCATCTCTGACACCTCCCTCCCCTTCTTGGACCTCTCCATCTCCATTAATGACGACTGACTTGACAGTGACTTTTTTTTTTACAAACCCACTGACTCCCACAGCTACCTGGATTACACCTCTTCCCACCTTACCTCCTGCAAAAATGCCATCCCATATTCCCAATTCCTCTGCTTCCGCCATATCTGCTCCCAGGAGGACCAGTTCCAACACAGAACACACCAGATGGCCTCCTTCCTTAGAGACACAATTTCCCTTCCAATGTGGTTGAAAATGCCCTCCAACGCATCTCATCCACATCCCATCCATTTCCTGCACCTCCACCCTCAAACCCCATCCCTTCAACCGTAACAAGGACAGAACCCCCCGGTCCTCACTTTTCACCCTACCAACCTTCGCATAAACTGCATCATCTGCCAACATTTCCGCCACCTCCAAACGGACCCCAACACCAGAGATATATTTCCCTCCCCACCCCTTTCCGCTTTCCACAAAGATCGTTCCCTCCGTGACTACCTGGTTAGGTGCACGCCCCCTAACAACCCACCCTCCCGTCCTGGCACCTTCCCCTGCCACCGCAGGAATTGCAAAACCTGCACCCACACCTTCTCCCTCACCTCAATCTAAGGCCCCAAAGGAGCCTTCCATATCCAAAGTTTCAAGCTCCATTCCTATGAAGGGCTTTTGCCCAAAACGTCGATTTTCCTGCTCCTCGGGATGCTGCCTGACCGGCTGTGCTTTTCTAGCACCACTCTAATCTAAACTCTGGTTTCCAGCATCTGTAGTCCTCACTTTTGCCATAGAACAATACATTAGAGCAATAGGCCCAAAAGGAGAAGCTGCCAGAAAAGCTCAGCAGGTCTGGCAGCATCTGTGAAGAGCAATCAAAGTTAACGTTTCAAGTCCGGTGACCTCAGAACCAGAAAGGGTCACCAGACCCCAAGCATGAACTTTGAATTCTCTTCACAGATGCTGCCAAACCTGCTGAACTTTTCCAGCAACTTGCATTTGTTTCTGATTTACAGCATCCACAGTTCTTTTGATTCTTATTTTTTATAGAGGAACAGGCCCTTTGGCCCACGATGTTGTGCCGAGCATGACGCCAAATTAAACTAACCCCTTCTGCATGCCCATGACCCATATCCTTACATTCCTTCTTTATTCATGTGCTTATGTAAAAGTCCCCATCATATCTGCCTCCACCACAACCCCTGGCAGCATGTTCCAGGCACCTACCACTGTCTAAAAGCAAACTTGCCCCTCATGTCTCCTTTGGACTTTCCCTCTCTTCCATTAAATGCATGCCCCTTTTTATTAGACATTTCAACTCTGAGAAAAAGATTCTGACCATCAACCCTTTTTATAGATGTTTATCAGGTCTGCCCCAGCCTCCACTGGTTCAGGTAAAACAACCCAAGTCTGTCTAGACTTTCCTTATAGCTCATACCTGCTAATCCAGGCAGCATCCTGGTAAAACCTGTTCTGCACCCTCTCCAAAACCTCCACGTCATTCCTGTAACGTGGTGACCAGAATTGAACGCAATACTCCAAACGTGCCGAAATAAAAATTTTTATAAAGCAACTATGATGTTCAAGAGTTCATTCGCTCTGCTGATATGCAAGAAATTGAAAGTCCTGAGGGTAGGGTGGTGTGTCTTTGTCTTATGGTGGAATGTGGGAGGTTTACTTTCCCATCTCTTGTCATTGAGAGCCATTTGCATCATCATCATCTATTCAGAAATCAGTTGGAACATTGCAATTGAAATTCTGACCACACCCTATAGTTACAAAAAAAATACAATTCACACCAGATCTGACCATGAAGGGATAGAGTTATAGAGATTTACAGCATGGAAACAGACCCTTCGGTCCAACCCCACGCCGACCAGATATCCCAACCCAATCTAGTCCCACCTGCCAGCATCCAGTTCATATCCTTCCAAAGCCTTCCTATTCATATACCAATCCAAATGCCTTTTAAATGTTGCAATTGTACCAGCCTCCACCACTTCCTCTGGTAGCTCATTCCATACACGTATCACCCTCTATGTGAAAACGTTGCCCCTTAGGTCTCTTTTATATCTTTCCTCTCTCACCCTAAACCTATGCCCTCTAGTTCTGGACTCCCCCACCTCAGGGAAAAGACTTTGTCTATTTATCCTATCCATACCCCTCATAATTTTGTAAACCTCTATAAGGTCATCCCTCAGCCTCCGACGCTCCAGGGAAAACAGCCCCAGCCTGTTCAGCCTCTCCCTATAGCTCAAATCCTCCAACCCTAGCAACATCCTTGTAGATATTTTCTGAACCCATTCAAGTTTCACAACATCTTTCCGATAGGAAGGAGACCAGAATTGCACGCAATATTCCAACAGTGGCCTAACCAATGTTGATTCGCATTACATTGGATCTGGAGATGAAGTGGTCACTGCATCATATCTTGAGTGGCATGTGACTGTGAGGGAGTGGCTGGGGTTGACTTGAGCAGCATGTGACTGTAGGGAGTGGCCAGAGTACCTGTAAGCATTACAAACTGACCTGTATAAAGGGGATGTGTTTTCTTTGTTCGGGGCCTCTTTGACTCGACTTTGCACACCTGCGAGGAGGGTTGGGGATTGGGGCGGGGGTCACCTAATTTGTATGGTCTTTGATAAACTTTAACTGTTTGCAGAAGTTGGTGTGTGCAAATTGCATCTCGGGATGCGAAACCTCGAGAAAAGAACCTAACACAGCAACATGACATCCTGACTCTCGTACTCAATTCTTCAACCAATAAAAACAAACAAGTCATATGCCTTCTTTGCCACCCTATTCACTTGCGTGGCCACTTTCAAGGAGGTCTGGAATAGGACACCAAGATTGCTCTGTACATCAATGCTATTAAGGTTCCTGGCATTAACTGTATACTTTCTTTTAACATTTGATCTCCCAAAATGCAATATTTCACATTTATCCAGATTAAATTCCATCTGCAAATTCCCTACCCATAACTGTAACTGATCCATATCTCGTTGTATCCTTTGACAACCTTCCACACTATCCACAATTCCCCTGACGTTTGTGTCATCAGCAAACTTACTAACCCACCCATCTTTATTTTCATCCAAATCACGTAGATCACAAACAGCAGAGGTTCCAGTACAGATCCCTGCAGAACACCACTAGTCACTGACCTCCAGCCAGAAAAACACCCTTCCACTACCCTCTGTTTTTCGATTGGCAAGCCAATTCTGTATCTAAACAGCCAAGTCACCATGGATCACATGCATCTTCTTGAAAAGCCTGTGAGGGATTTTGTTGAAAGCCTTACTAAAATCCATGTCGACACCATCCACTGCTCCACCATCAACCATCGTCATGACCTACTCAAAACAATCAATCAAGTTAGTAAGACATGACTTGTCCTGCACAAAGCCATGCTGACTGTCCCTAATTAGGTCATGTTTTTCCAAATGCGCATAAATCCTATCCCTAAGAATGCTCTTCAATAGGTTCCCAACCACTGGTGTGAGACTCACCAGTCTATACTTTCCTGGATTGTCCCTATTTCCCTTCTTGAACAGAGGAACAATATTAGCTACTTGCCAGTCCTCAGGGACCTCTCCGGTGGCTAGAGAGGATACAAAGATCTTGATCAACCCCTCAGCAATCTTTTCTTGGTGTCTCTCAATAACCTGGTGTAGATACCATCGGGCCCTGATAACATGTTCTTCAAGAGACCTAACACCATTTATTCCTGACCTCAAAATGCTGATAATGCTGGACAGGTTTGACTCACTGAGGTAAGGAAGGGATGGTAGGTTGAACTTTAGGTGATAAGGGATGTGGAACATCTAGAGGAAGAAGGAAGCTTATTTAAGGTTGAGGAAGCAAGGATCAGACAGCGCTTTAAAGGGTTACAAGGTAGTCAGGAGGGAACTGAAGAATGGAGTTGGGACAGCAATAAAGGGGCATAAAAAAGCTTTAGCAAGTAGGATTAAGGAAAACCCTAAGGCATTCTACACTTATGTGAGGAACAAGATGGCCAAAGTGAGAGTAGGGTCGATCAGGGATAATGGAGGGAACTTGTGTCTAGAGTCAGAGGAAGTAAGGGAGGTCTTTAATGAATACTCTGCTTCAGTATTCACTACTGAGAGGGACCTTGACGTTTCTGAGGACAACATGAAACAGACTGATATGCTCGAACAGGTTGATGCTAATAAGGAGGTGTTGAAAATTTTAAAAAAACATAAGGATAGATAAATCCCCTGGGCCAGAGGATTACTTGGAAAAATATAGTTTGATTAGAGATGGTCAGTCATGCCTCACATACCCTATTGAATTCTTTGAGGATGATGTGACAAAACACATTGATGAAGGTAGAGAAGTGGATGTGGCATACATGGATTTTACCAACGCATTTGTTAAGGTTCCCGAAGGTAAGCTTATTTAGAAAGTAAGGAGCCATGGGATACAGGGAAATCTGGCTGTCTGCATACAGACTTGGCTGGCCCATAGAAGACAGAGGGTGGTGATAGATGGAAAGCATTCAGCCTGGAACTCAGTGACCAGTGCTGTTCTGCAGGGATCAGTTCTGGGACCTCTGCTCTTTGTGATTTGTATAAATGACTTGGATGAGGAAGTGGAAGTGTGGGTTAGTAAGTTTGCCGATGACACGAAGGTTGGAGGAGTTGTGGGTAGTGTGGAAGGCTGTTGTAGGCTGCAATGGGACATTGACAGGATGCAGAACTAGGCTGATAAGTGGTTAATGGCGTTCAACCTGGAAAAGTGATTCACTTTGGAAGGTCAAATTTGAATGCAGAGTACAGGGTTAAAGGCAGGATTTTTTGCAGAGTGGAGGAACAAAGGGAACTTGGGATCCATGTCCATAGATCCCTCAAAGTTGCCACTCAAGTAGAGAGCGTTGTTAAGAAGGCATATGATGTCTTGGCTTTTATTAGCAGGTGAATTGAGTTTAAGCGCAGCAAGGTTATGGTGGAGTTCTATATAGCCTTGGGTAGACCACACTTGGAATAGTGTGTTCAGTTCTGGTCGCCTCATTTTAGGAAAGACGTGGAAGCTTTAGAGAGGGTACAGAGGAAATTTCCCAGGATGCTACCTGGACTGGAAGGCATGTCTTATGAAGAAAGGTTGAGGAAGCTAGGGCTTTTCTTATTGGAATAATGGAGGATGAGATAGAGGAATACAAGATGCGGCACGGTGGCTCAGTGGTTAGCACTGCTGCCTCACAGCACCAGGGTCCCAGGCTCGATTCCAACCTTGGGTGACTGTCTGTGTGGAGTTTTCACATTCTCCCAGTGTCTGCGTGGGTTTCCTCCGGGTGCTCCAATTTCCTCCCACAGTCCAAAGATGTGCAGGTTAGGTGAATTGGCCATGCTAAATTGCCCATACTGTTAGCTGCATTAGTCAGAGGGAAATGGGTCCGGGTGGGTTACTCTTCGAAGGGTCAGTGTGGACTTATAGAACATAGAACATCGAAAAATACAACACAGGACAGGCCCTTTGGCCCTCGACGTTGCGCCGATCCAAGCCCACCTAACCTACACTAGCCCACTATCCTCCATATGCCTATCCAAGGCCCTTTTAAATGCCCATAATGAGGGAGAGCCAACCACTGCTACTGGCAGGACATTCCATGAACTCACGACTCGCTGAGTAAAGAATCTACCCCTAACATTTTTCCTATACCTACCACCCCTTAATTTAAAGCTATGCCCCCTCGTAATAGCTGATTCCATACGTGGAAAAAGGTTCTCATGGTCAACCCTATCTAAACCCCTAATCATCTTGTACACCTCTATCAAGTCACCCCTAAACCTTGTTTTCTCCAATGAAAATAGCCCCAGGTGCCTCAGCCTTTTCTCATACGATCTTCCTACCATACCAGGCAACATCCTGGTAAACCTCCTCTCCACCCGTTCCAGTGCCTCCACATCCTTCCTATAGTATGGCGACCAAAACTGCACACAATACTCCAGATGAGGCTGCACCAGAGTCTTATAAAACTGCAACATGACCTCAGGGTTCCGGAACTCAATTCCTCTACCAATAAAAGCCAGTACGCCATATGCCTTCTTCACCGCACTATTTACCTGGGTGGCAACTTTCAGAGATCTGTGTACATGGACACCAAGATCCCTCTGCTCCTCCACACCAACAAGTAGCCGACCATTAGCCCAGTACCCCGTCTTTTTGTTACTCTTACCAAAGTGAATCACCTCACACTTACCTACATTGAACTCCATTTGTCACCTTTCTGCCCAGCTCTGCAACCTATCTATATCCCACTGTAACCTGACACATCCTTCCTCACTGTCTACAACTCCACCGACTTTCGTAAACTTGCTCACCCAACCTTCTAGCCCCTCCTCCAGGTCATTTATAAAAATGACAAACTACAATGGTCCCAAAACAGATCCTTGCGGAACACCGCTATTAACTGCACTCCAAGATGAACCTTTACCATCAACTGCTACCCTCTGTCTTCTTCCAGCCAGCCAATTCCTACTCCAAACCTCCAACTCACCCTCAATGCCATACCTCCGTATTTTTTGCAGTAGCCTACCATGGGGAACCTTATCAAACGCCTTACTAAAATCCATATACACATCTACCGCTTTACCCTCGTCTACCCCCTTAGTTAGCTTCTCAAAGAATTCAATAAGGTTTGTGAGGCACGACCTGCCCTTCACAAAACCATGCTGACTATCCTTGATCACATTATTCCTATCCAGATGTTCATAAATCCTATCCCTTACAATTCTCTCTAAGACTTTGCCCACAACAGAAGTGAGACTCACCAGCCTATAGTTACTAGGGTTATCTCTACTCCCCTTCTTGAACAAGGGAACCACATTTGCTATCCTCCAATCTTCTGGCACTATTCCTGTAGACAAAGAGGACATAAAAATCAAGGCCAATGGCTCTGCAATCTCCTCCCTTGCTTCCCAGAGAATCCTAGGATAAATGCCATCAGGCCCAGGGGACTTATCTATTTTCACCCTTTCCAGAATTTCCAACACCTCTTCCCGAAATACCTCAAAGCCGTCCATTCTAATTAATTGTGACTCAATATTCACATCGGCAACAGTGTCCTGTTCCTGAGTGAATACTGACGAAAAGTATTCATTCAGTGTCTCCCCAATCTCTTCAGCCTCCACACGCAACTTCCCACTACTATCCTTGACTGGACCTATCCCTACCCTAGTCATTCTTTTATTCCTGACATACCTATAGAAAGCCTTAGGGTTTTCCCTAATCATGTCCCCTCCTTGCTGCTCTTAGCTCTCTCTTCAGATCCTTCCTGGCTACCTTATAACTCTCAATCGCCCCAATTGAACCTTCACGCCTCATCTTTACATAGGCCACCCTCTTCCATTTCACAAGGGATTCCAATTCCTTATTAAACCACGGCTCCCTCACACGACCCTTTCCTCCCTGCCTGACAGGTATATACTTATCAAGGACACTCAATAGTTTCTCCTTGAACAAGCTCCACATATCAATTGTGCCCATGCTTTGAAGCCTACTTTTCCAAGGCACGCATCCTAGGTCGTGCCTCACCGCATCATAATTTCCCCGCCCCCAGCTATAACTCTTGCTCTGCAGTGCACACTTATTCCTCTCCATCACTAGAGTAAAAGTCACCGAATTGTGGTCACTGTCCCCAAAGTGCTCATCTACCTCCAATTCTAACACCTGGCCTGGTTCGTTACCCAGAACCAAATCCAGTATGGCCTCAACTCTTGTTGGCCTGTCTACATATTGTGTCAGGAAACCCTCCTGCACACATTAGACAAATACCGACCCATCTAACGAACTCGAGCTATAGCTTTCCCAGTCTATATATGGAAAGTTAAAGTCCCCCATAACAACCACCCTATTACATTCACTCTTCTCCTGAATCATCCTCGCAATCCTTTCTTCTACATCTCTGGGACTATTAGGAAGCCTGTAGAAAACTCCTAACAGGGTGACCTCACCTTTTCTATTCCTAACCTCAGCCCAAACTACCTCAGATGGCGAGTCTTCATCCATCGTCCTTTCCACCGCTGTAATACTTGTTGGGCCAAAGGGCCTGTTTCCATGCTGTAGGAAATCTAATCTAAAAGATGATGAGAGGCAAAGATAGGGTGAATAACCAGAGACTTATTCCAGTGGTGGAAATGTCTATCACAATGGGACACAATTTTACAGGATTGGAGGAAGGTTTTGGGGAGATGACATAGAATAGAATAGAATAGACATAGAATCCGTATAGCGTGGAAACAGGTCATTCGGCCCAACAAACCCACACTGACCTTCCAAAGAGTAACCCACCCAGACCCATTCCCCTACCCTATTATTCTACATTTACCCCTGATTAATGCACCTAATCTAAACATCCCTGAATACTATGGGCAATTTCAAATGGCCAATTCACCTAACTGCACATCTTCGGAATGTGGGAGGAAATCAGAGGACCCGGAGGAAACCCACGCAGGCACAGGGAGAACTCCACACAGACAGTCACCTGAGGTTGGAATGAACATGGTTCCCCAGCGCTGCTACCCATAAGCCACTGAGATTTCAGAAGCAAGATCGTTACATAGAGTACTTGGAATGCACTGCCAGCGGTGGTAGTAGAGTCAGATACATTAGGGACAATTAAGCGACTCTTGGATAGGCACATAGAACATAGTGCAATGAAGGGCATGTAGGTTAGTCTGATTTTAGGGTAGGATAAAAGGCTGGCACAACATTAGGAGCTGAAGGGCCTGTACTGTTGTATGTTCTACATTAATATTGGGGCAGTTAACGTCACCACTCCGACAACCCTGTTGTTTTTGCATCTTACCATAATTTGTGTATATATTTGTTCCCCAATGTCTCAGTGGCTGTTATGGGGGCCTACAATATAATCCCATTAGAGTGATTGCACTCATGTTATTTTTGAACTCTACCTGTATTACTTCAGTTGAACAGTAAGGCAATATGGGCAGAGCTCAGAAATAGGAAGCATGCGATAACAATGTTGGGGCTGTACTACAGGCCTCCCAACAGCAAACGTAAGATAGAGGTACAAACATGTAGAGAGATCATAGAAAGGCATAGGAGCAACAGGGTGGTGATAATAGGAGATTTTCATTTTCCCAACATTGACTGGAAATTCACTTAGTGTTAGAGGATTGGATGGAGCAGAATTTGTATGGAACATCAGGGGGGGTTTCTAGAGTAGTACATAAAGGGAAGGAGCCATACTGGCCCCAATGTTGAAGAATGAGCCCAGCCAGGTGGTTGAAGTTTGAGTGGGGGATTACTTTGGGAATAGTAATCACGATTCCATAAGTTTTAGAATATTCATGGACAAAGATGAAAGTGGTCCGAAAGGAAGAGTGATAAATTGGGGGAAGGCCTTCATCAGAGGAGGTTTTGAGTACAAGAGTTGATAGGTCATGTTACAATGAGAGGTTGGAAAGAAAGCGGTTGAGGGGCAACCTGAATGAGGCCTACAAAATCTGACCTGCTGCGCTTTTCCAGCAACACATTTTCAGCTACAAAATCATGACAGTTGTCGACAGGGTAGATAGCAAGAAACATTTTCCCATAGTGGAGGACTCAATTACTAGGGGTTACGAGTTCAAAGTGATAGGGGAAAAGTTTAGGGGACATATAAGTGGAAAGTTCTTTACGCAGATGGTGGTGGATGCCTGGAATGCATTGCCAAAGGAGGTGGTAAGGGTGGGAATGATAGCGTCATTTAAGATGTATCTGGACAGATACATGAATGGACAGGGAGCAAAGTGATACAGATCCTTCGAAGATAGACGGCAGATTTAGATAGAGGATATGGATCATAGATCATAGAACGTAGAACATAGAACAATACAGCACAGAACAGGCCCTTCGGCCCACGATGTTGTGACAAACATTTGTCCTAGCTTAAGCACCCATCCATGTACCTATCCAATTTCTGCTTAAAGGTCACCAATGATTCTGACTCTGCCACTCCCACAGGTAGCGCATTCCATGCTCCCACCTCTCTCTGGGTAAAGAACCTACCCCTGACATTCCCCCTATACCTTCCACCCTTCACCTTAAATTTATGTCCCCTTATAACACTCTGTTGTACCCGGGGAAAACGTTTCTGACTGTCTACTCTGTCTATTCCCCTGATCATCTTATAAACCTCTATCAAGTCACCCCTCATCCTTCGCTGTTCCATGAGAAAAGACCTAGCAATCTCAACCTATCCTCGTACGACCTATTCTATATTCCAGGCAACATCCTGGTAGATCTTCTCTGCACCCTCTCCAAAGCTTCCACATCTTTCCTAAAGTGAGGCGACCAGAACTGCACACAGTACTCCAAATGTGGCCTTACCAAGGTCCTATACACCTGTAACATCACTTCAGGACTCTTGAATTCAATCCCTCTGCTAATGAACGCTAATACACCACAGGCCTTCTTACAAACTCTATCCACCTGAGTGGCGACTTTCAAAGATCTATGAACATAGACCCCAAGATCCCTCTGCTCCTCCACCTTACTAAGAACCCTACCGTTAACCCTGTATTCCGCATTCTTATTTGTCCTTCCAAAATGGACAACCTCACACTTGGCAGGGTTGAACTCCATCTGCCACTCCTCAGCCCAGCTCTGCATCATATCTAAGTCCCTTTGCAGCCAACAACAGCTCTCCTCACTATTCACAACTCCACCAATCTTCGTATCGTCTGCAAATTTACTGACCCACCCTTCGACTCCCTCATCCAAGTCATTAATAAAAATTACAAACAGCAGAGGACTCAGAACTGATCCCTGCGGAACTCCACTTGTAACTGGGCTCCAGGCTGAATATTTACCATCTACCACCACTCTCTGACTTCGACCGGTTAGCCAGTTTTCCATCCAATTGGCCAAATTTTCCTCTATCTCATGCCTCCTGACTTTCCGCATAAGCCTACCATGGGGAACCTTATCAAATACCTTACTAAAATCCATGTACACTACATCCACTGCTCTACCCTCATCCACATGCTTGGTCACCTCCTCAAAGAATTCAATAAGACTTGTAAGGCAAGACCTATTTCTAATAAATCCATGCTGTCCCTAATCAAGCAGTGTCTTTCCAGATACTCATAAATCCTATCCCTCAGTACCCTTTCCATTACTTTGCCTACCACCAAAGTAAGACTAACTGGCCTGTAATTCCCGGGGTTATCCCTATTCCCTTTTTTAACAGGGGCACAACATTCACCACTCTCCAGTCCCCTGGTACCACCCCCATTGACAGTGAAGACGAAAAGATCATTGCCAACGGCTCTGCAATTTCCTCTCTTGCTTCACACATAATCCTAGGATATATCCCGTCAGGCCCGGGGGACTTGTCTATCCTCAAGTTTTTCAAAATGCCCAGCACATCTTCCTTCCCAACAAGTATCTCTTCTAGCTTACCAGTCCGTTTCACACTCTCCTCCTCAACAATACGGTCCCTCTCATTTGTAAATTCTGAAGAAAGGTACTCATTCAAGACCTCTCCTATTTCTTCCAACTCAATACTCAGTCTCCCACTACTGTCCTTGATTGGACCTACCCTCGTTCTCGTCATTCTCATGTTTCTCACATACGCATAAAATGCCTTGGGGTTATCCCTGATCCTACCTGCCAAAGGTTTTTCCTGCCCTCTCATGGCTCTCCTAATCCCTTTCTTCAGCTCCCTTCTGTCTATCCTGTATCCCTCCAACGCTCTGTCTGAACCTTATTTCCTCAACCTTATGTAAGCCTCCTTCCTCCTCTTTACAAGACATTCAACCTCCCTCGTCAACCAAGGTTCCCTCACACGACCATCTCTTTCCTGCCTGACAGGTACATACACATCAAGGACACGTCGTATCTGTTCCTTGAAAAAGTTCCACATTTCCACGACATCCTTCCCTGACAGCCTATGCTCCCAACTTATGTTCCTCAAATCCTGTCTTACAGCATCGTATTTACCCTTCCCCCAATTGTAAAACCTACCCTGTTGCACGCACCTCTCTCTCTCTCCATAACCAAGGTGAAAGTCACAGAATTGTGGTCACCATCACCAAAATGTTCACCCACTAACAAGCCCATCACTTGTCCCGGTTCGTTACCAAGTACCAAATCCAATATGGCCTGCCCTCTGGTTGGACAATCTACATACTGAGTTAGAAAAGCTTCCTGGACACACTGCACAAACACCGCCCCATGCAATCTACTTGATCTAAAGAGCTTCCAATCAATATTTGGGAAGTTGAAATCTCCCATGACTACCACCCTGTGGCTTCTGCACCTTTCCAAAATCTGTTTCCCAATCTGTTTCTCCACATCTCTGCTGCTATTGGGGGGCCTATAGTAAACACCCAACAAGGTGACTGCTCCTTTCCTATTTCTGACTTCAGCCCATACTACCTCCAAAGGCAGATCCCTCTCGAACTGCCTTTCTGCAGCCATTATACCATTTCTAAATAGCAACGCCACCCCACCCTCCTTTTTTACCACCCTCCCTAATCTTACTGAAACATCTGCAACCAGGAGCCTCCAACAACCATTCCTGTCCCTCTTCTATCCACATTTCCGTGATGGCTACATCGTAGTCCCAGGTACCGATCCACGCCTTAAATTCACCCACCTTATTTCTGATACTCCTTGCGTTGAAGTATACACACTTGAACCCATCTCTGCGTCCGCAAGTATTCCCTGTCAGTGCTACCTTCTCCACAGCCTACATTCTTGGACATCCTGACAAACAGCTAGCCTACTTTTTTTTAGATTAGATTAGATTAGATTACTTACAGTATGGAAACAGGCCCTTCGGCCCAACACGTCCACACCGCCCCGCCGAAGCGCAACCGACCCATACTCCTACATCTACCCCTTACCTAACACTACGGGCAATTTAGCATGGCCAATTCACCTGACCTGCACATCTTTGGACTGTGGGAGGAAACTGGAGCACCCGGAGGAAACCCACGCAGACACGGGGAGAATGTGCAAACTCCACACATTCAGTCGCCTGAGGCAGGAATTGAACCAGGGTCTCTGGCGCTGTGAGGCAGCAGTGCTAACCACTGTGCCACCGTGCTGCCCACTACTTGCTGGACTACAAGTCCGGATCCCATCCCCCTGCCAAAGGATCGGCACAGGGTTGGAGGGCCGAAGGTCCTATTCCTGTGCTTTAATGTTTTTTGTTTATTCTTTGGATGAGACCGCCAGTAAAAGCGGCACCGTGGCACAGTGGTTAGCACTGCTGCCTCTCAGCGCCAGAGACCCGGGTTCAATTCCTGCCTCAGTCGACTGACTGTGTGGAGTTTGCACATTCTCCCCGTGTCTGCGTGGGTTTCCTCCGGGTGCTCCAGTTTCCTCCCACAGTCCAAAAATGTGCAGGTTAGATGAATTGGACATGCTAAATTGACCGTAGTGTAAGGTGAAGGGGTAAATATAGAGGAATGGGTCTGGGTGGGTTGCTCTTTGGAGAGTCGGTACGGACTTGTTGGGCCGAACACTGTAAGTAATCTAAATATCCCTTTACTCCAGTACATCTTCTGAGTGCAGCTGCGCCATTCTCCCCTGATCAATATAATTCCTTCATCCCTTTCACCTCCCTCTCTGCCTCATTTAAAACATCAAAACCCTGGAACGTTGAGCAGCCAGTTCTGCCCCTCTCTCAACCAGGTCTCTGTAATGGCCATAACGTCATATTCCCCATGTACTGATGCAGGCTCTAAGCTCATCTGCCTTACCCATAATACTCCTTGTGTTGAAATAAACACACTTCAGCCATGCAACGTGACTGTGTTCATTAACCTGTCCTTGCTTTCAGACTTTCTGGTCATAACATCTACGTTGCCCTCAATCTCTCCACTTGCGGATCTGCTGATCTGGTCCCTGCCACTAGTTTAACCCCTTCTGAGTAGCACGAATGATCTTCCCTGTAAAGACTTTTGTTCCCTTCCAGTTTAGGTGCAACACCACATCCCCCCGCTCTCCCCCCCACACTTCCCCACCCCACTCTACCCACCCATTGCTCCCCAATTCCTCCCCCCCACCCCAGACTTGATTCCATCATTGCACAACCACCTGATGAAGCAGCAGTACTTCGAAAGCTAGTGCTTCTAAATAAACCTGTTGAACTACAACCTGGTGATGTGTGATTTTTTTAAGATAGACACATGGCAATATAATGCTTTGCTATAACAGAAACCTGGCAAAATTGGCAACTCAATATCTCTGGATATAGAATTTTCAGGCGGGATAGAGATATTGACCATAAAAGGAAGGGGAGGTAGCAGTATTGGTTAAAGCGTCAATTATAGTTGTCAGAAGAGAAGATATGGAGTTGTTGGTCAGTTCGCCAAGCCGGTTAATTGTTTTTGCAAATGTTTCATTCCCCCTTCTGAGTGATATCTTCAGCGCTGTGTAGCCTCCGAATGAAGCGAACCGACCAACAACTCCAACCACAACCCGAGCTACAGATCTTCACAAAAACCTTAAAGGGAAGATATTCTAAATGGGTTAACAAATGAGGCTTTATGGGTTGATCTTAGGAATAAAAACAGGGAAATCACACTACTAGGGAGTATACGATATAGACGTACTACAGCTTGCTATGGCAACTGCTCTGCCCAAGACTGCTAGAAATTGTGAATGCAGCCTATTATATCACGAAAACCAGCCTTCCTGCTGTATATCTCTATGACTCCGTCTAAACTTCCAGCTGCCTTTGGAAAGCAGCCAACATAATTAATGACTCCTCTCACCCCAGCTATATCTTTTCCAACCTCTTCCATTGGGCAGAAGATACCAGCTTGAAAATACAAAGTAACGTATTCAAGAACAGCTTCTTTCCCACTGTTATCAGACTTATGAATGGACTGCTTTCTCTGCATCTTTTCTGAAGCTGTAACACTATATTCTGTACTCTGTTCTATTATCCTGATGTACTTACATCAGGTATGATGTAAATTTTGCAAAATTGAAAAAAGATGTGACAGATGTGAGCTGTACAGGACTGCTAATGGATAAAATCAGTGGCAAACCAGTGGGAGGCACTAAAAGATGGGCACAAAGCAGACATGTCCCGTTCAAAAATAAGAATGGCACTGCCAAATCTAGACTCCCATGGTTGTCTCGAAAAATGCAGGGCAAGTTTAAATGAGAAAAAGGAAGCCATTCTAAGGAAGGGTCACTGGACCCAAACGATGAACTCTGATTTCTCTCCAAGAATGCTACTAGAACTGCTGAGCTTCTCCAGCAATTTCTGTTTCTAATTTCTAGCATCTACAGTTCTTTCGGTTTTCAAAATAAAGCTAAAGATCATCGCAAAAAACTCAACACTGCTGATAGCCTAGCAGAGTACAGACAGTGCTTAAAAATGTGTTGCTGGAAAAACGCAGCAGGTCAGGCAGCATCAAAGGAGCAGGAGAATCGACGTTTCGGGCAGGAAGAAGAAGGGCTTACGTCCGAAACGTCGATTCTCCTGCTTCTTTGATGCTGCCTGACCTGCTGCGCTTTTCCAGCAACACATTTTTAAGCTCTGATCTCTAGCATCTGCAGTGCCCACTTTCTCCTCCGGAGTACAGACAGTGCAAGGAACAAGTCAAAAAAGAAATAAGGAAATCAAAGAAAGGGCATGAAAAAATATTAGCAAGCAAGACAAAGAAAACACAATGATATTTTGCCAGTATATAAAAAGCAAAAGGATAGTGAAGGAAAAAGTGAGACCTATCAGAGATGGAGAACTTATGTGAAGGTGCGGAGGATATATGAAAAAGTTTAAATGAATTGTGTCTCTATTCGCAAAGGAAAGGGATTATGTGGATATGGTAATCAGAGTACCAGTATTGGACAAAATAATCACAATGAGAAAGGAAGCGTAGGAAGTGGTTCCTTTAAGTGGTTAAATCGCCAGGGCTGGATGGATTGTTCTCTCGGATGTTGAAAGAAGTCAGGGAACAAATAGCAGATGCTCTGAGGATTATTTTCCAATCATCACTAGACACAGGTGAGGTACCAGAGGACTGAAGAATGCAAATGTGATTCCGATATTCGAAAATGGTACAAAAGAAATGTCAAATAATTATAGTCTTACTTCAGTGGTGGGTTAGTTGTTAGGAGGAGAAAGTGAGGTCTGCAGATGCTGGAGATCAAAGTTGAAACTTTATTGCTGGAACAGCACAGCAGGTCAGGCAGCATCCAGGGAACAGGAGATTCGACGTTTCGGGCACAGGCCCTTCTTCAGGAATGAGCAGAGAGTGTTCAGCAGGAGAAGATAAAAGGTAGGGAGGAGGGACTTGGAGGAGGGGCGTTGGAAATGTGATAGGTGGAAAGAGGTCAAGGTGAGGGTGATAGGTCGGAGTAGGATGGAGGCGGAGAGGTCAAGAAGAAGACTGCAGGTCAGGAAGGCGGTGCCGGGCTGGAGGGATTCGGCTGAGACAAGGTGGGGGGAGGGGGGATGAAGAAACTGGTGAAGTCCAAGTTCGTCCCCTGTGGTTGGAGGGAACCAACCACAGGGGACGAACTTGGACTTCACCAGTTTCTTCATCCCCCCTCCCCCCACCTTGTCTCAGCCGAATCCCTCCAGCCCGGCACCGCCTTCCTGACCTGCAGTCTTCTTCTTGACCTCTCCGCCTCCATCCTACTCCGACCTATCACCCTCACCTTGACCTCTTTCCACCTATCACATTTCCAACGCCCCTCCTCCAAGTCCCTCCTCCCTACCTTTTATCTTCTCCTGCTGAACACTCTCTGCTCATTCCTGAAGAAGGGCCTGTGCCCGAAACGTCGAATCTCCTGTTCCCTGGATGCTGCCTGACCTGCTGTGCTGTTCCAGCAATAAAGTTAGTTGTTAGGATCAATTCCAATAGATCAGACAAATTGTCACTGAGAAAGCATGGACTAGTCAGTAACAGTTAGCATCGCTTTGTTATGGGAAGGTCATGCTTTACAAACTTGATTGTGTTCTTTGAGGAAGTGAGGAGGAGGAGGACCGACAAGGGTACTGCAATGGATTTTGGTTTAGGCATTTGACAAGGTCTCACATGACAGACTGGTCAAAAAAGTAAAAACGCATGGTATATAGGGTAAAGTGTCAAATTTAGTCTCGTCTTGGCTTAGTAACAACATCTGCAGTCCTCACTTTCTCTTAGTAACAGAGAAGAATGGTTGATGGAGGGCCTTCTGAATGGAATGTTATTGCAAATGGTGGTCCACAGGGCTCAATGTTGGGACCCCTGCCGTTTGTTTGATGCATGAATGATTTGGATTTGAACATGGGGTGGGGACACAACTGGCAAATTTGTAGACAACGCAAAAATTGGCCATGTTGTGGATAGTGTTGAGGATAGCTGCAAACTCCAAAATGATAATATGTAGTTTGGTGGTGTGCACAGCAAATTGGCAGGAGTTCAATTCTGATAATGTGAGGTGATGCATATAGGGAGGTCAAACAGTAAAAGGGAACATACTATAAACAGGAATATACCAAGAGGGGCAGAGATCCTGGTGTGTAAGTGCCCAGGTCCCTTAAGTTAGCAGTACAGATAGATAAAGTTGTAAAGAAGACATATTGAATGTTCCCCTTCATTAGCAGAATACAGAAGTAGGGAAAAATGATAAAACTGTACAAGACACTGGTGAGGCCACAACTAGTGTATTGTGCACCGTTCTGTCGCCACATTACAGAAGGGACACAATTACTGTGGAAAGCATGCAGAGAAGATTTAGATTAGATTACTTACAGATTAGATTAGATTAGATTACTTACAGTGTGGAAACAGGCCCTTCAGCCCAACAAGTCCACACCGCCCCGCCGAAGCGCAACCCACCCATACATTTACCCCTTACCTAACACTACGGGCAATTTAGCATGGCCAATTCACCTGACCTGCACATCTTTGGACTGTGGGAGGAAACCGGAGCACCCGGAGGAAACCCACGCAGACACTGGGAGAACGTGCAAACTCCACACAGTCAGTCGCCCGAGGCGGGAATTGAACCCGGATCTCTGGCGCTGTGAGGCAGCAGTGCTAACCACTATGCCACCGTGCCGCCCACAACTGTACTGGAACTGTACAGCCCACAAATTTACTGGAACTGTAGCTACAAAGGAGGGTGGGGGCAGGGGCGAGGGCGGGGGGCAGGGCTGTTTTCCTTGGAATAGAGAAGGCCAAAGGGTAACATGGTTGAGTTATATAAAATTTTGAGGGGTAGAGATAGAATAGACAGGAGGAACCAGATTCTCTTGGCAGTGAGTTCAAAGACCAGGAGTAATAGATTCAAGCGAAATGACATAAGAATTAGAGAGGTCCTAAGGAAAAACATTTTTTAGCAGAGGGTGGTGGGTGTTTGGACTTTGCTGCCCGAGGTGATGTGGTGGAGGCAGAAACCTGAAACTTTTTCAAAAAGGATCTGCATCTAAAGTGCTGTAAAAGCTGCAGGGCTATGGGCCGTATGGAGGAAAATGGGATTAGAAAGGGCATCTCGGTGTCTTTGGGACAGCATGGAGGAGATGGGCTGAATGGCCACCTTGTGTGCTGTATCATATCTCCGGTTCTATGAGTATCTCTCGGTGTACACTTCGATATACATTGTTGGTGTTTCCCGGTGTATTTATTCACAACGTATTGGTGTACGCTATGGGATTCCCGGTGATATCCATAGTTAAGGTGTATTGTTGCACTCCGTGGTGTTTCCCAGCGTACATTTATATTTATATTTACCGTATATTGTCGGCCTGTGTTGCTGCTGTTACTGGTCCTGACCCAAAACGGCGCGCGCACTCTAACCCCCCCGAGGACTTTCCGATGACGATCCGTATACATCAGACGCCGGCGAACGTCATTGCGTCCCGACGGAAGCCTCGAAGGCAGAGAGAGGCAGCATTGTTGTGAACAGAAAACAACTCGAAACGTTAGCTTGCTGTCTGTCTGTGGGTACTGCCTGACCCATTGCGATCTCTAGTATCGTCGGAATTTTTCTGAGGC
This sequence comes from Chiloscyllium plagiosum, assembly GCF_037043375.1. Lineage (NCBI taxonomy): Eukaryota > Metazoa > Chordata > Chondrichthyes > Orectolobiformes > Hemiscylliidae > Chiloscyllium > Chiloscyllium plagiosum. Next base: position 1,449,446 of record NW_028270147.1, read on the forward strand.
TTAACGGACGCGAAACGATACCTTTGATTTCTACCCACAGATGATACAAGACCTGCTGAGCTTCTCTGTCAATTTCTTTTTTTTTGTTTCAGAATTTTACTGATTGCTTTAATAGTCTTTGTGAGGGGGTCTCAATGAATGAGTTATTAGTGTCTTATAGAAGAATACAGCGCAGTACAGGCCCTTTGGCCCTCGATGTTGCGCCGATCCAAGCCCACCTAACCTATACTAACCCACTATCCTCCATATACCTATCCAATGTCCGCTTAAATGCCCATAAAGAGGGAGAGTCCACCACTGCTACTGGCAGGGCATTCCATGAACTTACGACTCGCTGAGTGAAGAACCTACCCCTAACTTCAGTCCTATATCTACCCCCCCTTAATTTAAAGCTATGCCCCCTTGTAATACCCGACTCCATACGCGGGAAAAGGTTCACACTGTCAACCCTATCTAACCCCCTAATCATCTTGTACACCTCAATCAGGTCACCCCTAAACCTTCTTTTCTCTAATGAAAATAGCCCCAAGTGCCTCAGCCTTTCCTCATACGATCTTCCTTCCATACCAGGCAACATCCTGGTAAACCTCCTCTGCACCCGTTCCAGTGCCTCCACATCCTTCCTATAGTATGGCGACCAAAACTGCACACAATATTCCAGATGCGGCCGCACCAGAGTCTTATACAACTGCATCATGACCTCAGGACTCCGGAACTCAATTCCTCTACCAATAAAAGCCAGTACGCCATATGCCTTCCTCACTGCACTATTTACCTGGGTGGCAACTTTCAGAGATCTGTGTACATGGACACCAAGATCCCTCTGCTCATCCACACTACCAAGTATCCGACCATTAGCCCAGTACCCCATCTTTTTGTTATTCTTCCCAAAGTGAATCACCTCACACTTAGCTACATTGAATTCCATTTGCCACCTTTCTGCCCAGCTCTGCAGCTTCTCTATATCCTGCTGTAACCTGCCACATCCTTCCTCACTGTCAACAACTCCTCCGACTTTCGTATCATCCGCAAACTTGCTCACCCAACCTTCTAACCCCTCTTCCAGGTCATTTATAAAAATGACAAACAGCAATGGTCCCAAAACAGATCCTTGCGGAACACCACTAGTGACGGCACTCCATGAAGAAACTTTGCCATCAACTACTACCCTCTGTCTTCTTCCATCCAGCCAATTCCTAATCCAAACCTCCAACTCACCCTCAATGCCATATCTCCGTATTTTCTGCAGTAGCCTACCATGGGGAACCTTATCAAACGCCTTACTAAAATCCATATATACCACATCTACCGCTTTCCCCTCATCAACCTCCTTCGTCACCTTTTCAAAGAATTCAATAAGGTTTGTGAGGCACGACCTGCCCTTCACAAAACCATGCTGACTCTCCTTGATCACATTATTCCTATCCAGATGTGCATAAATCCTATCCCTTACAATTCTCTCTAAGACTTTGCCCACAACAGAAGTGAGACTCACCGGCCTATAGTTACTAGGGTTATCCCTACTCCCCTTTTTGAACAAGGGAACCACATTTGCTATCCTCCAGTCTTCTGGCACTACTCCTGTAGACAAAGAGGACATAAAAATCAAGGCCAATGGCTCTGCAATCTCCTCCCTTGCTTCCCAGAGAATCCTAGGATAAATGCCATCAGGCCCAGGGGACGTATCTATTTTCACCTTTTCCAGGATTTCCAACACCTCTTCTCTACATACCTCAAAGCCATCCATTCTACTTATTTGTGACTCAGTATTCACATCGACGACAATGCCCTGTTCCTGAGTAAATACTGAAGAAAAGTATTCATTCAGTGTCTCCCCAATCTCTTCCGCCTCCACACGCAACTTCCCACTACTATCCTTGACTGGACCTATTCCTACCCTAGTCATTCTTTTATTCCTAACATACCTATAGAAAGCCTTAGGGTTTTCCCTAATCCTACCGACTAAGGACCTTTCATGTCCCCTCCTTGCTGCTCTTAGCTCTCTCTTCAGGTCCTTCCTGGCTACCCTATAACTCTCAATCGCCCCAATTGAACCTTCACGTCTCATCTTGAGATAGGCCGCCCTATTCCATTTAACAAGGGATTCCAATTCCTTATTAAACCACGGCTCCCTCGCACGACCCTTTCCTCCCTGCCTGACAGGTACATAATTATCAAGGACACTCAATAGTTGCTCCTTGAATAAGCTCCACATATCATTTACACTCTTGCCTTGGAGTCTACTTTTCCAAGCCACACATCCTAAGTCATGCCTCACCGCATCATAATTTCCCTGACCCCAGCTATAACTCTTGCCCTGTAGTACACACTTATCCCTCTCCATCACGAGTGTAAAAATCACCGAATTATGGTCACTATCCCCAAAGTGCTCACCTACCTCTAATTCTAACACCTGGCCTGGTTCGTTACCCAGAACCAAATCCAGTATGGCCTCACCTCTTGTTGGCCTGTCTACATATTGTGTCAGGAAACTCTCCTGCACACATTGAACAAACACTGACCCATCTAACGAACTTGAGCTATAGCTTTCCCAATCAATATCAGGAAAGTTAAAGTCCCCCATAACAACCACCCTATTACTGTCACTCATCTCCTGAATCACCTTCCCTATCCTTTCTTCAATGATTCTAGGACTATTAGGAGGCCTGTAAAAGACTCCTAACAGGGTGACCTCACCTTTCCTATTCCTAACCTCAGCCCAAACTACCTCAGATGGCAAGTCCTCATCCATCGTCCTTTCCACCACTGTAATACTATCTTTGACAAGCAATGCCACACCTCCCCCTCTTTTACCCCCACCTCTGACCCTACTAAAACATTTAAATCCTGGAACCTGCAACAGCCAATCCTGTCCCTGTTCTAGCCATGTCTCCGTAATAGCCACAACATCGAAGTCCCAGGTACCAACCCACGCAAGTTCACCTACCTTATTTCGTATACTTCTTGCATTGAAGTATACACACTTCAAACCACTTTCCTGTTTACAGACACCCTCCTTGGAAATTGATGCCATGTTCCTAACCTCCCTACACTCCAGGCCCTGCACCCTGAAGCTACAATCTGGGTTCCCATGCCCCTGCAGAGTTAGTTTAAACCCCCCCCAAGAGCACTAGCAAACCTCCCCCCAAGGATACTGGTGCCCCTCAGGTTCAGGTGTAGACCATCCTGTTTATAGAGGTCCCACCGTCCCCAGAAAGAACCCCAGTTATCCAAAAACCGGAATCCCTCCCTCCTGCACCATCCCTGTAGCCACGCATTTAAGTGTTCTCTTTCCCTATTCCTCGAATCTCTATCACGTGGCACGGGTAACAAACCAGAGACAACAACTCTGTTCGTTCTAACTCTGAGCTTCCAACCTAGCTCCCTGAAAGCCTGTCTAACATCCTCGGCACTCCTCCTACCTATGTCGTTGGTGCCAATATGGACCACGACTTCGGGCTGCTCCCCCTCCCCCTCCAGGACCCGGAAAACACGATCAGAGACATCACGTACCCTTGCATCTGGGAGGCAACATACCAAACGTGAGTCTCTCTCGTTCCCACAAAACCGCCTATCTGTGCCCCTAACTATCGAGTCCCCAATTACTACTGCTCTGCTCTTCTCCACCCTTCCCTTCTGAGTAACGGGGACAGGCTCCGTGCCAGAGACCTGAGCCCCGTTACTTACCCCTGGTAAGTCATCCCCCCCACAAGTATCCAAAACGGTATACTTGTTCTTGAGGGGAACGGCCACAGGGGGTCCCTGCACTGGCTGCTTCCTCCCAGTCCCCCTCACTGTCACCCATCTATCTGCCATCTTTGGAGTTACTACCTCCCTATAACTCTGATCTATGACCCCCTCTGCCTCCCGAATGATCCGAAGTTCATCCAACTCCAGCTCCAGTTCCCTAACACGGTCTTGGAGGAGCTGGAGATGGGTGCACTTCCTGCAAGTGTAATCGGCAGGGACGTCGATGGCATCCCTCACCTCATACATGTTGCAGGAGGAACATTGCACTGCCTTCACTGCCATCCCTCTAAAGCTAACTTTTATTTTAAAAAAAAACTGGGTCTAAAGAATACAACAAGCAAAATTCAGCACTTACCTACTTACCAAAACAGGTGTTATTATTAGGTTAGAGGAGGAGGGCGGGTGGGAGGCCTCACACTGTCATACTTGAAGGACAATCAGACGACTCCAACAAACAAACAAACCAACTTCAACTCTCTCTCTCTCCATTCCCTGAAGGACATGTAAATCCTGGGCCTCCTCCACCACCAAATCCAAGCTACCTGCCAACTGGAGGAAGAATGCCTCACCATCCAGCTCAGAACCCTACAACCACAGAGCATTAACATTGACTTCACCAGTTTCCAAATATCCCCACCCCCACCTCATCCCAAATCCAACCCTCCAACTCAGCACCACCCTCTTGAACTGTCCTACCTGTCCATCTTCCTTCCCACCTATCTGCTGCTTCAACCTCCCCACTGACCTATCACAATTAGCACCCCCCCATCTGCATTCACCTATTGCCTTCCCACCTCCTTACCCCGACCCACACCTTCCCATTTATCTCTCAGCCCCCTCCCCACTCTACATTTTCTGATGAAACGCTTATGCCGGAAACATTGACTCTCCTGCTCCTTGGATGCTGCCTGACCTGATATTTTTTTCCCAGCACCACACTTTTTCACTCTGACTCTCCAGCATTTGCAATCCAACTTTCTCCTAACTACCACACTATGAAAGCAGCTAACAAGTATAAAGGATCCCATATCTACAACCAACAGGATCAACATTATATACAAAATACTATGTAAAGACTGCCAAAGCACTACATAGGGCAAACAGGAAGGAAATTAGCCCCAGGGTACACAGACACCAACTAACCACAAAGAGACATGACAACCTATCATTTGTATCCATGCACACAGACAATGCAGGACACCAATTCAACTGGGACAATTGGGAATTATGGCATGATTCGGCTGAATTTAGAATACTGTGTACAGTTCTGGACGCCACATGTGGATGCTGTGGAGAGGGTGCAGGAAAGGTTTATGAGGATGTTGCCTGGTATGGAAGGTGCTAGCTATGAAGAGAGGTTGAGTAGGTTAGATTTATTTTCACTAGAAAAAAGGAGATGGGGGGGGGGGTCTGATTGAGGTTTACAAAATAATGAAGGGTGTAGACAGGGTGATAGAGACAAGCTTTTTCCCCAGGGTGAAGGATTCAATAATGAGAGGGAATACTTTCAAGGTGAGAGGTGGAAAGTTTAAGGGGGGTACACATGGCAAGTACTTCACACAGGGTGGTGGGCATTTGGAACGTGTTGCCAGAAGAGGTGGTAGAGGCAGGCACAGTAGATTAAGATGCATCTGGACAGATGCATGAGTAGGTGGGAGCAGAGGGATACAGATGCTTAGACAGTTTAGACAGTACATTTGGATCGGCTCAGGCTTGGAGGGCCGAAGGGCCTGTTCCTGGGCTGCAAATTTTCTTTGTTCGTATTCTTTGTTCAACCCATAACTCCAGTAACAAACATGCAGAGTAGGACCCCATATACCAACTACAAAGAAACAGAACCAGCCACAAAACCGGAAATGATACTACCAATCCCAGCAGACCCAGTCACATAAACAGCAAGAAAAATAGAAAACAACGTTCTACCGGAGACACACTGATGATGTTACCTACAGTGGTGACGAAACATCTAAGATCAAACTTACCAGCTCAGCGAGCAAGTCAACAACGTGAGCGACAAATCTTCTCGAATATTCAGGAAATCCTTGCTGCAGCATATGAGATAGACAACATTGGCCGAGACATGAGTATCTGCTGTGTATGTGGTGGTTGGTGTTACAACATGTGATGGTAGTATCCATGTCGATGATCTGACACATCTTGCAGAGGGTCATCACTCTTGGGAATTCATAGAGATCAGTCTCTTGAATTCCTGTGTATCAACCTCAGGAATTGAGAGATCACCCTCAGGAATTTTGTTTATTTATTTATTCAAAGTTTGGGTGAAGATTTGTAGCTCGGGTGCTCGTTGTTGTGGTTCTGTTCGCCGAGCTGGAAATTTTTGTTGCAAATGTTTCTCTGTCACCCTGTCTAGGTGACATCCTCAGTGCTTGGGAGCCTCCTGTGAAGCGCTTCTGTGGTGTTTCCTCCGGCATTTATAGGGCCTGTCCCTGCCGCTTTATTTAGTTATTGTCACATGTTCCTAAGTTCAATGAAAAACTTTGTTTACAAATAGTACAGGCAGACCATAGTAAGCAAGAACATACAGATGACAGAGTAAAAATAAAACTTAGAGGCACACGTTATGTCACACAGAGCATGCACTAACTAGATCAACATTAGCAAGATCAGCATTATCTGAATGTGGAGGTGATGGATTGTGATCGTGTCATGCGATTTTCAGCATTACTTGAAGTTAGAGCTATTTGAATTGAGAAATCATGCTCAGAATTTCTTGTACAGTATATTACCCTCAAGAGTTGACAGAGATAACCCTTGGGAATTCGCTCTGATTGACTAATAGACAGGTCGAGGTGAAAATGAGGACTGCAGATGATGCAGATCAGAATCAAGATTCACCATTTGGATACAGAACTAGCTCAAAGGTAGAAGACAGAAGGTGGTAGTGGAGGGTTGTTTTTCAGACTGGAGGCCTGTGACCAGTGGAGTGCCACAAGGATTGGTGCTGGGTCCACTACTTGTCATCATTTATACAAATGATTTGGATGTGAGCATAAAAGGGAGAGTTAGTAAGTTTGCTGTTAACACCAAAATTGGAGGTGTGGTGAACAGTGAAGAAGGTTACCTTGGAGTAAAACGGGATCTTGATCAGATGGGCCAATGGGCTGAGAAGTGGCAGGTAGAGTTTAATTGAGATAAATGTGAGGTGCTGCATTTTGGGAAAGCAAATCTTAGCAGGACTTATACACTTAATATAAGGCCCTAGGGAGTGTTGCTGAACAAAGAGACCTTGGAGTGCAGGTTCATAGCTCCTTGAAAGTGGAGTTGCAGGAAGGTAGGATAATGAAGAAGGTGTTTGGTATGCTTTCCATTACTAGTCAGAGTACTGAGTATGGGAATTGGGAGGTCATGTTGCAGCTGTACATGATATTGATTAGGCCACTGTTGGAATATTGTGTTCAATGCTGGTCTCCTTCCTATTGGAAAGATATTGTGAAACTTGAAAAGGTTCAGAAAAGATTTACAAGGATTTGCCAGGTTTGGAGGATTTGAGCTATAGGGAGAGGTTGAACAGGCTGGGGCTGTTTTCCCTGCAGCATCAGAGGCTGAGGGGTGACCTTATAGAGGTTTATATCAAGAGGGGCATGGATAGGATAAATTTGACAAATTATTTTCCCTGGTATGGGGGAGTCCAGATCTAGAGGGCATCGGTTTTGGGTGAGAGGGGAATGATATAAAAGAGACCTAAGAGGCAACCTTTTCAGTCAGAGGGTGGTACGTGTATGGAATGAGCTGCCAAAGGAAGTGGTGGAGGCTAGAACAATTGCAACATTTAAAAGGTATCTGGATGGGTATATGAATAGGAAGGGTTTGGAGGGATATGGGATGGAAACGTGGTGCTGGAAAAGCGCAGCAGGTCAGGCAGCATCTAGGGAACAGGAGAATCGACGTTTCGGGCATTAGCCCTTCTTCAGGAGGAGAAAGTGAGGTCTGCAGATGCTGGAGATCAGAGATGGAAATGTGTTGCTGGAAAAGCGCAGCAGGTCAGGCAGCATCTAGGGAACAGGAGAATTGACGTTTCAGGCATTAGCTGAAGATTCCTGAAGAAGGGCTAATGCCCGAAACGTCGATTCTCCTGTTCCCTAGATGCTGCCTGACCTGCTGCGCTTTTCCAGCAACACATTTCCATCTCTGATCTCCAGCATCTGCAGACCTCACTTTCTCCTTTGGAGGGATATGGGCCAGGTGCTGGCAGATGGACTAGATTGGGTTGGGATATCTGGTTGGGATGAACGAGTTGGATGCTGTCTGACCTGCTGTGCTTTTCCAACAGCACTCTAATCTTTGACAAACGGTCAGTTAAGCGCAGCAGGTCAGGCAGCATCAAAGGAGAAGGAGAATCGACGTTTCGGGAATAAGCCCTTCTCCTTTGATGCTGCCTGACCTGCTGCGCTTTTCCAGCAACACATTTTTAAGCTCTGATCCCGAGCATCTGCAGTCCTCACTTTCTCCAAACGGTCAGTTAGACTCGAACGTCAGCTCTCCTTACAATGCTGCCAGACCTGATGAGATTTTCCAGCATTTTCTCTTTTGGTTTCAGATTCCAGCATCCGCAGTAATTTGTTTCTATGCACTCTAATTTTAACAGACGGGTCTGCCAATGAAAATACTGAAACTGGGATGGTATTGGGTCTGGTTCAGAGGACGGGTCACTGAACCTGAAACGTTAGCTCTATTCCTCTGCACAGATGTTGCCAGACCTGCTGAGTTTTTCTAGCAATTTCTGTTTTTGTCAAAAGAATAAGAGCCCGTCACTGGGGCGGGGCTTAATGCCTGGTGAGGGAGAGAGTTGGGGGTCTGGCCTGTCGCCGATGGACGGTGATTGATTGGTATGGGCTGTCATTTAATGACGGTGATTGATTAGTATGGCCTGTCGCAGATCACGGTGAGGGGTGGAGTCTGGGTTATAATTGCCCCGCCCACCGTCTCCTATTGGAGCGAATTGAAGGGACGGTACGTCAAGACAGCCCTCCCCGACAAGTGGTTGCCATAGTAACCGGCAAATCAACAAGAACGATAAAGAGTGAGAAGATGGTGGGAAAGCTTATCCTTATTGTGAAGGGCTTTGGGTGCGGAATGGGCAGACCCCTATCTTACTCAGGATCACGGAGCCCTGTTGTCATGGTGTCGGGTGTTAGCGCCGTCTTCTCTGGTGGCCCTCCAGCCTCTGTACCTCAGGGGATGGACATTTCCCCCATTCCTTTGGTCTGAGGAATTAGGAGCAGAGAGGCAGTAACTTAGGCGAGAATCTCTGGAGTAGAGAATGAAAGGCATCAAAGTGGGTTTGTGAAAGGGTGTTGACTAGTCGGCACTGAGAATTTGTTTCCCTATGCCAGGAGAATCTGGAACATGGGGCACAGTCTCAGGCTGATTTACGGTAAAGAAATCCCTTCACTCCGAGGATTATGAACTCCCTCTCTCAGAATGCTGCGGTCAAATGGCGGAGCGGACTGAAATGACCAAATAATGTACTCCACCTCATGTCAAGAAATATGTTCTTGAATGGTTCCCACACTATGTATAGTTGTGCTATACATAAATAAAGCATGCATTTCAGACTATGAAAGTCACAAATGTTTTCATTTGCAGCCAGGCCAGAACTAAGGCCCATTAGTATTAAGACGGTCACTCAAAATCCAAGAGGGAGTTCACAAATTTTATTTTTATGACTCATTCAATTTGATTTCCTTACTTGACAAAGGATGTAGCTGCAAAGGAGGGTCAACAGAGGAGGTTCACTAGATTGATTCCAGAAATGAGAGGCTTGTCTTATGAAGAAAGATTGAGCAGTTTTGGGCTATACTTGCTAGAGTTTAGAAGAATGTGAGGAGATCTAATTGAACTATACAGGATGTGAAACAGAATTGACTAAGTAGATTTAGAGAAGATGCTTCCTCATGTGGGACAATCTAATAATCAGATTTAGAATAGAGGTGAGGGTTGTGATTCTGTAGAATTCACTACCTCAGAAAGCAATGGATACTGGGACTTGAGTAAATTTAGGAGGAGATATATATTTTATTAGTGATGAGCTGAGGGAATATAGAGTGCAAGTAAGAAAGAAAAGTTGAGGCTGAGATGAGCTCAGCCATGATTTTATCAAATGATGGAGGAGGTTCGAAGGGCTGAATTGCTGCTGTTGCTTTAGTTCTTATGTTCATGGGATGTGACTATCATTGGTAAGACTGAAATTTACTGCCTATTCCTAACTACCCTTGAGAAATGGAGAGATTGTGGAACTTGCTACCACAGGGAATAGTTGTGGTGAATACTATTAACACTTTTAAGGGAAAGATGGATAAACATAAGAGAGAAAGGAGATACTGATGATGTGTGATAAAGAGGAATGGGAAGAGTGGAGCATGATGTCTGGATATCATAATTTATGTGAAGCATAATCTTTGGCATAAAACTGTATCATGTGATTGTGAGAAAGTTGCTATTGATTTCTCCTGCTATCTTTCAGTCAGCATGTGCTCGAACTTGTGGTCCTGAGATTGAGGGCACTTCCTCAACAAGCCTCAGCCATTCACGTCGATATCGGACCAAGGCCTCAAACTCTCAGATCGATGAGACTCTATTTGGGAACCATCGTCAGGTAATTTAAATTAAGAAGTCTAGTGTAAGCAGTATTATGACTATGCCTTGCATACAGATTCAGCAAGATCCTGCCCTACGTTGTCCTCTTCCTGGAGAAGGTAATATAATAAAAAATAGTATAGGAATAGGTCATTCTGCTATACCAGTTCAGTAGGACCAAGGTTGATCTGAATGTGAACCTGAAATCTGCTTTCCTGACAACCTTTCAGAATCATTGATTTTATTGCAAATCAAAAATCGAACTCAACTGTGAGAAGAAATTCTTCCTAAAAGCCATCTCAAATGAGAAACACCTTATTCTGAAGATATGACTCAAGTTCCAGAATACTCCCACAAGAGGATACATCCTTTCAACATTAATTATCAAACCTCATTAGAATCTTTAATGTTTCAATAAGGTAATCTCTCATTCTTCTGAACATGACCCAATAATGGGCTCGAGATGCTTAAGGTTTCCTCATTAAACAATGCTTTCATTGCCAAGAATCAATCTAGAATTAAGAAGACCAAAACTGTACAGGGTACTCCAGGTGTGCACTGGACTGTTGTTGCAGGACTTCCTACTTTTATAGGTAAAAACAAGGACTGCAGATGCTGGAAACCAGAGTCTAGGTTAGAGTGGTGCTGGAAAAACACAGCAGGTCAGGCAGCATTCAAGGAACAGGAAATCAACGTTTTGGGCAAAAGCCCTTCATCAGGAATAGAGGCAGGGTGTCTGCTTCCTACTTTTATACTCAAACACATTGTAGTAAAGTCCAACATTCCATTTGCCTTCCTAATTACTTACTGTACCAACATGATAAGTTTACATTTCATGTATAAAGAGACAAATTCCTCTGTCCTACTGTCTCTCTCAATTTGCATTATATCCTACTTTTCTATTCTTGTGTCAGCTTTAGCTCAGTTGGTACCATTATTGTCTCTTAATCACAAATTCTTGCCAGGGTATGAGCACGGTCTGGCTTTCATTGTTCGCAGGTAAAAGGACAGCTGGAAAATGGGAAGCCTTCAGAAATGAGATAATGAGAATCCAGAGAAAGTATATTCTGGTTAGGGTGAAAGGAAAGGCTGGTAGGTATAGGGAATACTGGATGACTAAAGAAATTGAAGGTTTGGTTAAGAAAAAGAAGGAATCTACACTTGCTTTTGTAGGTGGTTGTAAAAAATTCCATGGCACTAATTAGAAGAAGAGCAGGGGAGATATTCCTGGTTTCCTTTCTAATATTGATCCCTCAGTCACGATCACAAAACAAATATACAGCAGTCATGAAAAGCATGATATTGAGACTTTTTTTTCCTTTCAACCAAAACAGACATCCTCCCATTTCTCCACATGATACTCCATTTGCCAAAATTGGCTTCTCAACATTGCTGATTCTTCATATTTTACCACTAATTTGCCTTCCTATCTTTGTACAGTTAATAAGCTTGGATACACTGCACTTGGCCCCTTCATCCAAGTCAAAAATATAGATTGTTAGTAACAAAGAATGGTACAGCAGAGGAACAGGCTGTTCAGCTCACCAAGCATGTGCTGAAACATACCTTTCTAAACGAAAATCTTTTTGTCTCTACATGGTCTGTATCTCTCTGATCCTTGCCTGTTCATATATCTGTCTGGATCATCTTAAATGTTAGCAAGGTTTGAAATGATTTGTAGTTCAGATTGAGGTTCTGGATGTAGGTTTGCTCGGTGAGCTGGAAGGTTCATCTTCAGACGTTTTGTCACCATACTAGGTAACATCTTTAGTGAGACATGCACAAGAATTCCTAGAAGCATAGCATTCCAACCGGAACTTTATCAACAAACACATTGACTTGGACTCCATTTACCACCCTTGAGAAAAAGAACAGGAAATGACATCACCATATGGAATGACATCACCACAGGAAATTACATCACCAACCCAAGAAAACCCAAACATATAAATAGAAAGCAGGAAACACCAGCGATGCTTCGTCTGGAGGCTCACTGAAAATGTTACCTAACATGGTGACGCAATGTCTGAAAATGAACCTTCCAGCTCAGCAAGCAAACCAAAAGCAAGTGTGGATTCGGTTTAACACTGCATCTGAAAGGCAACATCTTAAATGTTGCTATTGTATCTGCTTCTACCACCTCCTCTGGAAGTGTATTCCAGGCACCTACCACCACTGTGCAAAAGAAAAATGCCGCTCATATCTCTTTTAAACTTTCCCATTTTGTTTTGAACCTGTGTCCCTGAGTAATTAAAAAGACTCTGACTATCCATTCTATCCATGATTGTCAATTTTGTAAACTTCTATCTGTTTGTCCCATGGCTTTCGATGTTCAATTACAAACCAACCAAGCTTGTCCAGTCTCTGCCCATAGCTAATGCTCTCCAAACCAGACGAAACCTTGGTAAACCTTTATTTTATTCTCTCTAAACCCTCCACATCCTTCTGCTGGCATTGTGACCAAAACTGGACACAATATTCCAAATGTGGTCAAATGAAAGATCTATATAGCAGCAACATGCCAATTTCTTTACTCCATGCTCTGACTGATGAAGGCAAGCGTACCATACACACTCTTGACTACCTTATCCACTTGTGTTGCCGCTTTCAGGGGACTGTGGACCTGTACAGCTAGATCCTCCTATATATTAAAGCTCCTAAGGGTTCTGCCATATACTGCACACTTCCCTCCTGCATTAGACCTTCCAAAATGCATGATCTCTCATTTGTCCAGATTAAATTCCATCTGTCATTTCTCTGCCTACTTGTATCCTGCTGTATTCTCTAGCAATCCTCCTCACTATCCACAGCTCCACCAATCATTGTGTTGCCCACATTTATTAATCAGACCAACTACATTTTCTTCCAAATCATTTATAGATATTACAAACATTAGATCCCTGCAGAACACCATTAGTCACAGATCTGGGTGGTTGCTTTATCCAAAACACTACTCAGATGTTGTCTCCCACCCGTTCTCCTCCTCTAACCAAAAAAAAGTTCTGTGTCCAAATTGGTAAGGTGATTGGTCTCTTTTTTTTAGTTTTCCAGTAGTCTCGTTGGGAATTTCGAATAATGGGAATGGAGGTTAGGGCAGTTGAATGTTCCTCCTGCAGAATGTAGGAGGTAAGGATCACCAGTAGTACCCCTGCTGACTGCATCTGTGGGAAGTGCACCCAACTCCAGCTCCTTGAAAATCACATTAGGGATCTGGAGCTGGGGTTGGATGAACTTTGGATCATTCGGGAGGTGGAGGGGTTTACTGAGAGGAGTTACAGGGAATTAGTCACACCTCAAGTAAAAGAAGAAAATGGATGGGTTACCATCAGGGGATGGAAAAGGAAACGGCAGACAGTGCAGGGATCCCCTGTGGCCGTTTCCCCTCAACAACAAGTATACCTTTTGGATATTGTTGGGGGGGAATGACTTACTTGAGGTAAGCAATGGGCACAGGTCTCTGGCACAGAGTCTGTCCCTGTTGCTCAGAAGGGAAGGGGAAGAGGAGAAGAGCATTAGTCATGGGGACTGCATGTTTAGGGGGACAGATAGGAGGTTCTGGGGGAACGAGAAAGACACACGGTAAGTGTGTTGCCTCCCAGGTGCCAGGGTTCATGATGTCTCTGATTGTGTTTTTGGATCTTTAAGGAAGAGGGGGAGCAGCCCCAACTCGTGGTCCACATAGGCACCAATGACATAGGTAAGAAGAGAGCTGGGGATTTAAAGCAGAAATTCAGAGAGCTAGGGTGGAAGCTGAGAGTTAGAACAAACAGAGTTGTTATCTCTGGTTTGTTGCTCTTTCCATGTGCTAGTGAAGCAAGGAATAGGGAGAGAGAGGAGTTGAACACGTGGCTACAGGGATGGTGCAGGAGAAAGGGTTTTGGATTCCTGGATAATTGGGGCTGTTTCTAGGGTAGGTGGGACCTCTACAAACAGGATGGCCTTAACCTGAACCAGAAGGGTACCAATATCCTGAGGGGGAGTTTGCTAATGCTCTTCGGGTGGCTTTAAACTAATTCAGCAGGGGGATGGGAAATTAAATTGTAGTTCGAGTATACAGGAGGTTGAGAGTAGTGAAGTCAGAACTAAGATTTCAAGATCGCAAGAAGGCACTGGCAGTGCAAGAATTGGTTTGAAGAGTGTCTACTTCCACGTCAGGAGAATTTAAAATAAGGTGGGTGAACTTGCAGCATGGGTTGGTACCTGGGATTTTGATGTTGTGGCCATTTCAGAGACATGGGTACAACAGGGACAGAGATTGTTATTGCAGGTTCTGGGATTTAGGTATTTCAGTAAGAATAGAGAAAATGGTAAAAGAGGGGGTGGTGTGGTGCTGTTAGTCATGGACAGTATACAGTTGCAGAAAGGATGTTTAAGGACTCCTCCACTGAGGTAGTATGGGCTGAGATTAGAAACTGGAAAGGAGAGATTACCCTGTTGGGAGTTTTTAATCGACCTCCAAATAGTTCCAGAGATGCAGAAGGTAGGATATCAAAATGTTCCCCGACAGAAGCGAGAGTAACTGAGTAGTTGTTATAGGAGCCTTCAACGTTCCAAATATTGACTGGGAAAACTATAGTTCAAGTACTTTAGATGGGTCTGTTTTTATCCATTGTGTGCAGGAGGGTTTCCTGACGCAGTGTGTAGACAGGCCAACAAGGTGCAAGGACACATTAGGTTTTCGACTGGGTAATGAACCTGGCCAGGTGTTAGATTTGGAAATAGATCAGCACTTTGGTGATAGTGACCGCAATTAAGTTATGTTTACTTTCGTGATGGAAAGGGATAGGCATATACCACAGGGCAAGAGTTATAGCTGGGAGAAAGGCAATTACGATACAATTAGGCAAGATTTAGGATGCATAGGGTGAGGCAGGATACTGCAGGGGGTGGGCAGAATTGAAATATAGAGCTTATTCAAGGGTGAGCTACTGTGAGTTCTTGATAAGTATGTACCTGTCAGGCAGGGAAGAAGTGTCGAGCGTGGGAGCTATGGTTTACTAAGGAAGTTGAACCTGTCTTCAAGAGGAAGAAGAAGGCTTATGTTCGGATGAGATGTGATGGCTCACTTAAAGTGCTCAAGAGTTACAAGTTAACTGGGAAAGACCTAAGGATAGAGCTAAGAAGAGCCAGGAGGGGACATGAAAAGTCATTGGCAGGTAGGATCAAGGAAAACCCTAAGGCTTTCTATAGCTCAATCAGGAATAAAAGAATGACTAGAGTAAGTTTAGGGACAATCAAGCATAGTAGTGGAAAGTTGTGCATGGAGTCAGATGAGATGGGGGAAGCGCTAAATGAATACTTTTCGTCAGTATTCACATTAGAAAAAGACAATGTGGTCGAGGAGAATACTGAGATACAGGCTACTAGACTCGATGGGATTAAAATGCATAAGGAGGAAGTGTTAGCTATTCTGGAAAGCATAAAAATAGATAAGTCCCCTGAGCGGGATGGGATTTATCCTAGGAATCTCTGGGAAGCCAAGGAGGAGATTGTCGAGCCTTTGGCTTTGATCTTTGTCGTCCTTGTCCAAAGGAATAGTGCCAGAAGACTGGAGCATAGCAAATATTGTTCCCTTGCTCAAGAAGGGGAGTAGAGACAACCCTGGAAGTTATAGACCAGTGAGCCTTAGCGGGTTTTGAGAAGATTTGTAGGTAGCGTTGAGGTTCTGGATATAGGTTTGCTCGCTGAGCTGGAAGATTCATTTTCAGACGTTTCATCACTCTACTAGGTAACATCTTCAGTGGGCCTCCAGGTGAAGCACTGCTGATGATTCCTGCTTTCTATTTATATGTTTGAGTTTCTTTGGGTTGGTGATGTCATTTCCTGTGATTATGTCATTTCCTATTCTTTTTCTCAGCGGGTGGTAGATGGAGTCTAACTCAATGTGTTTGTTGGAATGCCTTGCTTGTAGGAATTCTCGTGCATGTCTCTGTTTGGCTTGTCCTAGGATTGATGTGTGGTTCCAGTCAAAGTGGTGTCCTTCCTTATCTGTATGTAATAATCCAATTGAGAGAGAGTCATGGCATTTTGTGGCTAGTTGATGTTCATGTATCCTGGTGGCTAGTTTTCTGTCTGTATGTCCAATGTAGTGTTTGTTACAGTTCTTGCATGGTATTTTGTAAATGATACTAATTTTGCTTGTCTGTATTGGGTCTTTCAAGTTCATTAGCAGCTGTTTTAGTGTGTTGGTAGGTTTGTGGATTACCGTGATGCCAAGGGGTCTGAGTTGTCTGGCAGTCATTTCCAAGATATCTTTGATGCAGGGGAGAGTGGCTAGGGTTTCTGGATGTGTTTTGTCTGCTTGTTTGGGTTTGTTGCTGAGAAACCCAGCAACACATTAAAACAACAGCTAATGAACTTGAAAAACCCTGTACAGACAACAAACAAGACTAATGTCATTTACAAAATACCGTGCAAGAACTGTAACAAACACTACATTGGACATACAGACTAGCCACCAGGATACACGAACATCAACTAGCCACAAAATGCTATGACTCTCTCTCACTTGTATCATTACATACAGATAAGTGTATTAGCTTTTATTGGTAGAGGGGTTGAGTTTTGGAGCCATGAGATCATGCTGCAGCTGTACAAAACGCTGATGCAGCCACATTTGGAATATTGCACACAGTTCTGGTCACCACATTATAGGAAAGATGTGGAAGCTTTGGAAAGGGTTTAGAGGAGATTTACTAGGATGTTGCCTAGTATGGAGGGAAGATCTTACAAGGAAAGGCTGAGGGACTTGAGGCTGTTTTCATTAGAGAGAAGAAGGTTGAGAGGCAACTTAATTGAGACAAATAAGATAATCAGAGGGTTAGATAGGTTGGACAAGTGACAGCCTTTTTCCTTGGATAGCAAAGGCTAGCACCAGTGGGCATAGCTTTAAATTGAGGGGTGATAGATGTAGGTCAGATGTCAGAGGTAGTCTCTTTACTCAGAGAGTGGTAGGGGCGTGGAACACACTTCCTGCAACAGTAGTAAACTCACCAACTTTAAGGGCATTTAAATGGTCATTGAATAGGCACACAGATGAGAATGGAATAGAGTAGGTTAGATGGGCTTCAGATTGGTTCCACAGTTGGCATAACATCCATGGCCGAAGGGCCTGCACTGCGCTGTAATGTTCTATGTTCTAAGTTCTAGCTCCAGTTGCAAGAACACATTTCCACTTTACTGTCTGTCTTCAATGATTGAGCCAGTTTTGGATTCATCTCACCAGCTTACCACATATCCCATGTGACTTCACCTTTTGTATCAGCCTGCCATGAGGGACCTTGTTAAAAGCCTTGTGAACAATATCTACCACCCTGCCCTCATCAATCATCTCTGTCACTTTGAGGCATAGAATCATACAGTCATACAGCAAGGAAACAGACTCTTCAGTCCAGCGTGCCCACACCAACCAGGCATCCTGATCTGACCTAGTTCCATTTGCCAGCATTTCGCCCATATCCCTCTAAACCCTTCCTATTCATATTCCCATCAAGATTTCTTTTAAATGTAGCTATTATACCAGCCGCCACCACTTCCTCTGACAGCTCGTACCAGACACACATCACCTTCTCCATGAAAAGTTACCCCTCAGGTCCTTTTTAAAATCTATCCTCTCTCATATTAAAACTATGTTCTCTAGTTTTGGACTCCCCCTCCTCCCCTTCCCCCCACCCTCGTAAAAAGACTTCCTCCTATCCATGCCCCTTATGATTTTATGAACTTCTATAATGTCACCCCTCAGCCTCCGATGCTCCAGGAAAAAGATGCCCCGCCTATTCAGCTTTCTTATAGCTCAAACCCCTGCAGTCCTGGCAACACCCTTGTAAATCTTTCCTGCACCCTGTCAAGTTTAACAACATCCTTCCTATAGAAAGGCTACCAGAATTGTATGCAGAACTCCAAAATTGGCCTCACCAATACAGTGCAACATGACATCCCAACTCTTATACTTTAGGTTATGACCAATGAAGGGAAGCGTACAAAACATTGCCTTCACCACCTTGTCTGTCTGGAAATCCACTTTTGAGAATCCCGCACATCTAGATCTCTTTGTTCGGCAACAATCCCTGGAGCCCTACCATTTAATGTCTGAGTCCTGCCCTTTGTTTGTCTTACCAAAATGCAACACCTCATATTTATCTAAATTAAACTGTATCTGCCATTCTTCGGCCCATTGGCCCATCTGATCAAAGTCCCATTATACTCTACACCACCTCGAAGACTATCTCTATCACTTTGAGGCATAGAATCATACAATCATACAGCAAGAAAACAGACTCTTCAGTCCAACGTGCCCACACCAACCAGGCATCCTGATCTGACCTAGTTCCATTTGCCCATATCCCTCTAAACCCTTCCTATTCATATTCCCATCAAGAGTTCTTTTAAATGTAGCTATTATACTAGCCTCCACGACTTCCTCTGACAGCTCGTACCAGACACACATCACCCTCTCCATGAAAAGTTACTCCTCAGGTCCTTTTTAAAATCTATCCTCTCTCATGTTAAAACTATGTCCTCTAGTTTTGGACTCCCCCTCCTCCCCTTCCCCCAACCCTCGTAAAAAGACCTCCTCCTATCCATGCCTAGTGATAGAGATAGTCTTCTTTACTGTCCTCTACACCACCTATTTTGGTGTCATCTGCAAATCTATTAACCATCACTTCCTAAATTCACATCCAAATCATTTGTATAAATGACAAAAAGCACTGATCCTTGTGGTACAATGGTCATAGGCATCCAGTCCATAAAATGTCCCTCTATCACCATCCTCATGTCTCCTACCTTCAAATCAATTTTGGATCCAATTGGTTAGCACCTCCTGGATCCCATGTGATCTAACCTTACTAACCAGTCTACCATGCAGAATCTTGTTAAACACTTTATTGCAGTCCATATAGACAACGTCTACCACTCCTCAAAAACTCAATCAAGTTTGTGAGACATAACCTCCCCCTCACAAGGACGTGCTGTCTGTCACTAATAAGTATGTATTTTCCACTTGCGAGTAGATCTTGTCCCGAAGAATCTTCTCCAATAATTTCCCTACCACTGATGTAAGACTCTGAGCCTTTAATTTCTTAGAATATCCCCGTTGCCCTTCTTAAAAAAAGGAACAACATTAGCTCTTATCCGCTGGAACCTCTCCAGTGATTAAAGAGTTACAAGGCCCCAGCAATTTCCTCCCTTGCTTTCCTCAGTACTCTGGGATATATCCTATCAGGTGCTGGGAACTTGTTTACCTTTATAATTTTCAAAACACCTAACAGGAAAGATATTGTTAAGCTAGAGAGGGTTTAGAAGAGATTTACCAGGATGTTGCCAGATGTGGATGATTTGA
Organism: Chiloscyllium plagiosum; assembly: GCF_037043375.1. Lineage (NCBI taxonomy): Eukaryota > Metazoa > Chordata > Chondrichthyes > Orectolobiformes > Hemiscylliidae > Chiloscyllium > Chiloscyllium plagiosum. Next base: position 1,469,133 of record NW_028270147.1, read on the forward strand.
GTTATAAAGAAAGACTTGTTAGACTGGGACTTTTTTCACTGGAGTATAAGAGTTTGAGAGATGATCTTAGAGAGATTTATAGAATCATGAGGGATATAAATAGAGTTAATAGTAGGCGTCTTTTCCCCAGGAAGGGGGATTTCAAGACTTTGGGGCATACTTTTAAGGTGGGAGGAGAAAGATTTAAAGGAGACATTTGGGGCATTTTTTTAACACAGAGGGTGGCTCACATGTGGAATGAACTTCCTGAGGAAGTGGTGGATGCAGGCATAGTTATAACCTTTAAAAGACACGTAGATGCATACATGAATAGGAAAGATTTACAGGGCTAGGGGCCAGGATCAGACAGGTGGGACTAGTTTAGTTTGTGATTATGTTCAACACTGACTGATTGGACTGTTTGACTCTGTGCCCTCCTCCTTTCTTATTTTGATATGCCTTAGAATATCAACATACCCCTCCCCACATTCACTATCCATCATGTCCTTCTCATTTATGAATAACAATGCAAAATATTTATGAAGGACCTCACCCACTTCCTCTGGTTCCATACATAAATTACCTTCTGTCTCCTTGAGTCGACACACCCTTTCCCTAGTTACCTTCTTGCTCCTTATATACATATGAAACGCCTTGGGATTTGCCAAGGACATTTTATGACCCCTTTTAGCCCTTCTAACTCCTTGCCTAAGTTTTTTCCTGCTTTCTTTACAGGGGTCTCTGTCTTCAGTTTCCTAAACCGTATGTATGTCTCTTTTTTTTTATTTTTGGTTCAGCTCTCATTTTCTCTTGTTATCCAAGGTTCCCAAATCTTGCCATCGTTATCCTTTATTTTTATAGGAACATGCTGGTCCTGAACTCTGTGACTAAGGAGGTGGACGAGGGGAAAGCGGTAGATGTGGTGTATATGGATTTTATAAGGTGTTTGATAAGGTTCCCCATGGTAGGCTACTTCAAAAAATACAGAGGTATGGCATTGAGGGTGAGTTGGAGGTTTGGATTAGGAATTGGCTGGCTGGAAGAAGACAGAGGGTAATAGTTGATGGTAAAGGTTCATCTTGGAGTGCCGTTACTAGCGGTGTTCCACAAGGATCTGTTTTGGGACCATTGCTGTTTGTCATTTTTATAAATGACCTGGAGGAGGGGCTAGAAGGTTGAGTGAGCAAGTTTGCAGATGATACAAAAGTCGGAGGAGTTGTTGACAGTGAGGAAGGATGTGGCAGGTTACAGCGGGATATAGATAAGCTGCAGAACTGGGCAGAAAGGTGGCAAATGGAGTTCAATGTAGCTAAGTGTGAGGTGATTCACTTTGGTAAGAGTAACAAAAAGATGGGGTACTGGGCTAATGGTCGGATACTTGGTAGTGTGGATGAGCAGAGGGATCTTGGTGTCCATGTACACAGATCTCTGAAAGTTGCCACCCAGGTAAATAGTGCGGTGAAGAAGGCATATGGCGTACTGGCTTTTATTGGTAGAGGAATTGAGTTCCAGAGTCCTGAGGTCATGTTGCAGTTGTATAAGACTCTGGTGCGGCCGCATCTGGAGTATTGTGTGCAGTTTTGGTCACCATACTATAGGAAGGATGTGGAGGTACTGGAACGGGTGCAGAGGAGGTTTACCAGGATGTTGCTTGGTATGGTAGGAAGATCGTATGAGGAAAGGCTGAGGCACTTGGGATTGTTTTCATTGGAGAAAAGAAGGTTTAGGGGTGACTTGATAGAGGTGTACAAGATGATTAGGGGTTTAGATAGGGTTGACCATGAGAACCTTTTTCCACGTATGGAGTCAGCTATTACAAGGGGGCATAGCTTTAAATTAAGGGGTGGTAGGTATAGGACAGATGTTAGGGGTAGGTTCTTTACTCAGCGAGTCGTGAGTTCATGGAATGCCCTGCCAGTAGCAGTGGTGGACTCTCCCTCTTTATGGGCATTTAAGCGGGCATTGGATAGGCATATGGAGGATAGTGAGCTAGTGTAGGTTAGGTGGGCTTGGATCGGCGCAACATCGAGGGCCAAAGGGCCTGTAATGCGCTGTATTCTTCTATGTTCTATGTTCTGTCTAACCCTTTAAAAGATTCTCACATACCAGACATGGGTTTACCATCAATCAGCTGCCTCAGTCTATATTCCCCAGTTCCTGCCTAACATTGTCGGAGTTAGCCTTCCCACAAGTTCACCTGAAGACTACTCATATCCTTATACATAAGTAAATAGTTGAGGCTCCAGAGGTGTTCTCTATAGCCCTATTTATTGTAGTTTACCAACCTGAAAATGATCAGTTAATCCAAGATTCTATTTCTTAGTAGTTAGCTGATCCTGTATCCATGCTGAAACAAAAGCACAAATTGCTGGAGAAACTCAGCAGGTCTGGCAACATCTGTGGGAAGAAAGCAGAGTGACCATTTCGAGTCCAATGACTTTTCACCAGACTGATCAACATCCGTGCTGATAAAGATATATATACCTGAATACCATGAGCTCTTGTCTTGTGAGATAACCTTTCATATGACACCTTAATGAAATACCTCTGGAAGTCTAAATAATCTACATCTACTGTTTTTTTCTTATAAGACCATGAGACATAGGAGAAAAGTAGGCCATTCAGCCCATCAAGTCTATAAAAGATCCTCTAGGGAAGTGATTATAGCAAGCTAGAATTTCAAATTCAGTGGGAAAGCAAGACACAGGACTCCTAATTCGAGCATTCTGGTTTAAAACAAAGGTAATTATTTAAGCATAAGGACAGAATCTGGCCCTGGTGGACTGGAAGGAGGACTAAAAAGTAAGTGATGAGGAGCAGCATATGCTTAAGGAGGCACTCAGTTGCTCCTAAGTAAAATAAATTCCAGAAAGGAAGAGAGATTTGTAAAAATGGGAGAAACATCCATTGCTAAGGAAGGAAGTTACAGGTAATATATGGATAAAGACTATGGCATACCATTTGCAAATGCAGTTGACAGGCCTGAAGATTGGGAAACTTCTAAAGATCAACAATGGGATACTTAAAAAAAAAAGTCATTGTAGGAGCAAATTTAAATAATGAAAGAAACCTACCACAAAAATATAAAAATAGATAGAGAGTTTCTTTAAGGAAATAAAAGAGAAGAGAGTAGCTAAACTGAATATTGGCCCCATGGAGTATGCGATTTGCGAGTTAATACTTGGGAACACAGAAAAGTTGGTGCTACTGAATAAATACTTTGCTTTCATTTTCACAGTGGAGAACATTAGTACCATCCCAATAGCAACAGTTAATGCAGAAGTCATAGAAAAGGAGGAACCTAAACCAATTATTGTCAATAGGGAAAACGTACTAAACAAACTGTTGGGATAGAAGGCAGACAAGCCCCCATGCCTGATAACTGAATGGACACATTAGTCATAATATTTCAAAATTCTCTGCATACTGGAAAGATTTCAGGATTGGAAAACACCCTTATTCAAAAAGAGAGTGCAGAGGGTAGGAATCTACAGAGCAGTTAGTTTAACATGTATCATTAGGAAATTATTTGAATCCATTAATAACAGAGCAGTAAAAGGACATTGAGAAAGTCTAAATACAATCCATATAAAAATTAAATCATGTTTGACCAATTTGCTCCAGTTCTTTGAAGATGTTGTGGGGGATCTTGTAGATATACTATATTTGATTGCCAGAAGGCAATTGTTAAGTTATCATACAAAAGGTTAGTACACAGGTAAGATCTCATAGAATTTGGGGTAATTTATGAGCTTGGATAGAGGATTAGCTAACCAACAGAAAGCAGAAATTTGCGACAGATGCATCTTTTTCTGGTTGTCAAGTTATAACTATTGGTGTGCCACTAGTTCACTCCATGGGCCACAACTACCTATAATCTACATTAGTTACTTGAATGTGGAGTAGAAAGTACTATAGCCAAATTTGCAGATGACACTAAAATAAGTAAGAAAGTAAGCTGCAATGAAGAAATAAGAAATTTGCAAATGAATATAGTTAGGTGAAGAGGCCAAAATTTGGCAAATGAATTTTAATGTGGATAAGTGTAAGGTTATTTATGTTGGCCAGAGGAATAGAAAGGGAACTTATTATCCAAATGGAGAGACAATTTAGAGAGTTTTGATGCAGATAAATCTGATTTTCCTCAAGAGTCTCAGAAATTACAATGGGTAATAAGGAAGGCAAATGGAATTTCGCTTCTTTTGCGAAAGGAATATAGTATAAAAGCAGGGAAGTTTTTGTTGTAACTGTACAAGGCATTAATGAGACTGTACCTGATATTGTGTACAGCTTTGGTCCTCTTGAGGAGGACTGTATATGCATTAGAGGCTGTTCAGGGGCGGTCACTTGATTGATCCCAGAAATGAGGGATTTGTGTAATGATTAGAGTTTGAGCAGTGTAGGACTGCATTTTCTGGAGTTTGGAAGAATGAGAGGTGATCTAATTGAGGTAACTAAGATGCTAAAGGCGATTGACAAAGTAGACGTAGGAAGATTGTTGTCGAAGAGTGTGGCGCTGGAAAAGCACAGCTGGTCAGACAGCATCTGAGGAGCAGGAGAATCGACGTTTCGAGTAAAACCCTTCAATGCTCAAAACGTCAATTCTCCTGACTAGCTCTGCTTTTAAACTAGTATGGCAGGGGGGTGGGAACCTGAGCTGTATACCGGAGGTGAGAGTTGATGCAAATGAGGCAATAGCAAGAGGTAGACCAGCTAGTGGGAAGGATTTTCCTGGGAAGGAACCAGGGGATCAGTTAAAGTGTGTTTGCTTTAACGCTAGGAGTATCAGGAATAAAAGTGATGAACTTAGAGCATGGATCAGTACCTGATGCTATGATGTTGTGGCCATAACAGAGACATGGATTTCTCAGGGGAAGGAATGGTTGCTGGATGTTCCAGGGTTTAGAGCATTTAAAAAGAATAGGGAGGGGGGAAAAGAGAAGGAGGTGTAGCACTACTAATCAGAGAGGGTATCACAGCTACAGAAGCTTCCATTGTCGAGGAAGATCTGCCTACCAAGTCAGTATGGGTAGAAATTAGGAACAGCAAGGGAGCAGTCACCTCGTTCGGGGTTTACTACAGGCCCCCCAATAGCAGCAGGGAGATTGAAGAAAGCATAGGTCGGCAGCTTTTGGAAAAGTGTGGACGTAGTAGGGTTGTTGTAATGGGTGACTTTAACTTTCCCAACATTGATTGGAACCTCCTTTGAGCAGAAGATTTGAATGGAGCTGTTTTTGTAAGGTGTGTTCAGGAGGGTTTCCTAACTCAGTACATTGACAGGCCGACAAAGGGAGAAGCCATTCTAGACTTGGTGCTCAGAAACGAGCCGGGGCAGGTATCTTGTGGTGGGAGAGCATTTTGGTGATAGTGACCACAACTGCCTCACATTCTATATAGCTATGGAGAAGGAGAGGATTAGGCAAAATGGGAGGATATTTAATTGGGGAAGAGGAAACTATGATGCGATTAGACATGAGTTAGGAAGCATGGACTGGGAGCAATTGTTCCATGGTAAAAGCACTATAGACATGTGGAGACTGTTGCGAGTGATGAATAAATATGTCCCTCTGAGACAGGAAAGAAAGGGTAAGATAAAGGAACCTTGGATGACGAGAGCGGTGGAGCTTCTCGTCAAAAGGAAGAAGGTAGCTTACATAAGGTGGAGGAAGCTAGGGTCAAGCTCAGCTCTAGAGGATTACAGGCAGGCATGGAAGGAGCTCAAAAATGGTCTGAGGAGAGCCAGGAGGGGGCACGAGAAAGGCTTGGCAGAACGGATTAGGAATTTTACATTTATGTGAGGAATAGGAGAATGGTCAAAGAAAGAGTAGAGCCGATCAGGGATAGCATAGGGAACTTGTGTGTGGAGTCTGAGGAGGTAGAGGAAGCCCTAAATGAGTTTTTTGCTTCTGTCTTTACAAAAGAAACGAACTTTGTAGTGAATGAAACCTTTGGAGAGCAGATGTGCATGCTGGAATGGATAGAGATAGAGGAAGCTGATGTGCTGAAAATTTTGTCAAACATTAAGATTGACAAGTCGCCAGGCCCAGACCAGATTTGTCCTCAGCTGCTTTGGGAAACGAGAAATGCGATTGCTTTGCCACTTGCGAAGATTTTTGCATCCTCGCTCTCCATTGGAGTCGTACCTGAGGACTGGAGAGAGGCAAATGTAATTCCTCTCTTCAAGAAAGGAAATAGGGAAATCACCGACAATTACAGACCAGTAAGTCTCATGTCTGTCTTCTGCAAGGTGTTAGAAAGGATTCTGAGGGACAGGATTTATGACCATCTGGAAGAGCAGGGCTTGATTAAATGCAGTCAAGACGGCTTTGTGAGGGTCAGGTCATGCCTCACAAACCTTATCGAGCTCTTTGAGGATGTGACTAGAAAAGTTGATGAGGGTCGAGCTGTGGATGTGGTGTATATGGACTTCAGCAAGGCAGTTGATAAGGTTCCCCATAGTAGTCTCATTCAGAAGGTCAGGAGGAATAGGATACAGGGGAACTTAGCTGTCTGGATACAGAATTGGCTGGCCAACAGAAGACAGCGAGTGGTGGTAGAAGGAAAATATTCTGCCTGGAAATCAGTGGTGAGTGGTGTTCCACAAGGCTCTGTCCTTGGGCCTCTACTGTTTGTAATTTTTATTAATGACTTGGATGAGGGGACTGAAGGATGGGTCAGCAAGTTTGCAGACGACACAAAGGTTGGAGGTGTTGTTGACAGTATAGAGGGCTGTTGTAGGCTGCAGCGGGACATTTGACATGGGCTGAGAGATGGCAGATGGAGTTCAACCTGGGTAAATGTGAGGTGATGCATTTTGGAAGGTCGAATTTGAAAGCTGAGTACAGGATTAAGGATAGGATTCTTGGCAGTGTGGAAGAACAGAGGGATCTTGGTGTGCAGGTATATAGATCCCTTAAAATGGCCACCCAAGTGGACAGGGTTGTTAAGAAAGCATATGGTGTTTTGGCTTTCATTAACAGGGGGATTGAGTTTAAGAGCCGTGAGATCTTGTTGCAGCTCTATAAAACTTTGGTTAGACCTCACTTGGAATATTGCGTCCAGTTCTGGTCGCCCTATTATAAGAAAGATGTGGATGCTTTGGAGAGGGTTCAGAGGAGGTTTACCAGGATGCTGCCTAGACTGGAGGGCTTATCTTATGAAGAGAGGTTGACTGAGCTCGGGCGTTTTTCGTTGGAGAAAAGGAGGAGGAGAGGGGACCTAATTGAGGTATACAAGATAATGAGAGGCATAGATAGAGTCGATAGCCAGAGACTATTTCGCTGGGCAGAAATGGCTAACATGAAGGGTCATTGTTTTAAACTTGTTGGAGGAAAGTATAGAGGGGATGTCAGAGGCGGGTTCTTTACGCAGAGAGTTGAGAGCATTGAGTGCGTTGCCAGCAGCAGTTGTGGAAGCAAGGTCATTGGGGACATTTAAGACATTGCTGGACATGCATATGGTCACAGAAATTTGAGGCTGCATACATGAGGATCAATGGTCGGCACAACATCGTGGGCTGAAGGGCCAGTTCTGTCATGTACTCTTCTATGTTCTAATCTCCGTCTCTGATCTCCAGCATCTGCAGTCCTCACTTTCTCCCTGTAGAAAAGATGTTTCCTTATGTGGGACAATCTAGAATGAGATGTCACAGTTTTAGAAAAAGGGATAGCTTAATTTAAAACAAAGATGAAGAGAAATTACTTTGCCCCAAAAATCTTGAATTAGTGGAATTTACAATCCAGAGTGTGGTGGATGCTGGAACATTGAGTAAATTTAAGGAGGAGATAGACAGATTTTTAATTACTATGGAGTTGAAGTGTTATGGATCGTAGACAGGAAAATTGGGAGTTGAAACCAAGATAACATTGGACATGATCATATCAAAATGTCAGAGCATGCTCGAGGGGCTGAATTGCCTACCCCTGCTCATAGTTGTTATGTTTTGGGGCAGATCAAACAAGGCAAGGGAACATGTGATGAATGGCAGGACCCTGGAAACACCTCGGATCAGAGGAACCTTGATGTGAATGTGTACCAGTCCCTTTAGCAACACAGGTAGATAAAGTGGTTCAGAACGCATATGGGATATTTGCCTTTTTTTGGCTGAGGCATAAAGTTTAAGAACAGAGAGGTTATGTTGGAGCTATGTAAAAGTTGGTGAGGCAATATCTAGAGTATTGTGTGCAGCTCTGGAATCCACATTATAAGAGAGGGTGCATAGAAACATATAAGATAGGAGCGGGAATGAGCATTTGACCCCTTGGGCCTGCTCTGCCATTTAAGATGAAAGTGGGTCATCAAGCTTAATACCCTAATCTCATCTTCCCCCTATTCCTTTACCCACAAGAGCTATACCTATGGACTTCTTGAAAACTAATCTTCAAGTTTCCATCCAAACCACTCACCACCCTGACTGGAAACATACCACCGCTCCTTCACAGTCATTGGGTCAAAATCCTGGAATTCCCACCCTACCGACATTGTGGGTCAACACTCAGCAAGTGGACTGCAGCGATTCAAGAAAGCAGCTCACCACCACCTTCTCAAGGGCAAATAGGGATGGGCTAACAATGCTGGCCAGCCAATAAATAAAAAACAAAGAAAATTTACAGCCCAGGAACAGGGCCTTCGGCCCTCCAAGCCTAAGCCAATCCAAATGTACTGTCTAAATCTGTTGGTCAATTCCTAAGCATCTGTGTCCCTCTTCTCCCTACCTACTCATGCATTTATCCAGGCGCATCTTAAATGAATCTACCGTGCCTGCCTCTACCACCTCTGCTGGCAAGGCATTTCAAAATCCCACCACCCCCGTGTAAAGTACTTGCCGCATGTATCCCCCTTAAACTTTCCACCTCTCACCTTGAAAGCGTGACCTCTCGTTATTGAATCCTTCACCCTGGGAAAAAGCTTGTCTCTATCCACCCTGTCTATACCATTCATGATTTTATAAATCTCATGTCCTCCCTCAATCTCCTTTTTTCTAATGAAAATAATAAACCTGACCTACCTCTACTCAACCTTTCTTCATAGCTAGCACCTTCCATACCAGGCAGCATCCTCGTAAACCTTCTCTGCACCCTGTCCAAAGCGTCCATATCCCTTTAATAATGTGGCGACCAGAACTGTACACAGTATTCTAAATGCGGATGAACCAATGTCATGTACAATTTTAACATGACCTGTCAGCTCTTATACTCAATACCCCGTCCGATGAAGGCAAGCATACTATATGCCTTCTTGACCACTCTATCCACCTGTGCAGCAACCTTCAGGGTACAATGGACCTGCGCTCCCAGATCTCTCTGCCCATCAACTTTTTCCAAGACTCTTCCATTCATTGTATAATTTGCTCTTGAATTAGTCTTGCTTAAATGCATCACCTCATATTTGAAAACTATCTGCCACTTTTCCGCCCAACTCTCCAGTCTATCTATATCCCCCTGTATTCTCTGACAGTCCCTTATGCTTTCTGCTACTCCACCAATCTTCGTGTCATCTGCAAACGTACTGGTCATACCAACAGTGCCCTCTTCCAGATCATTTATGTATACTACAAACAACAGTGGCCCCAACACTGACCTCTGTGGAACACCACTGGTTACCTTTCTCCATTTCGAGAAACTCCCTTCAACTACTACTCTCTGTCTCCTGTTGCTCAACCAGTTCTTTATCCACCTAGCTAGAACATCCTGCACACCATATGACTTTACTTTATCCATTAGTCAACCATGGGGAACCTTATCAAACGCCTTACTAAAGTCCATATGAACAGCCCTTCCTTCATCTATCAACTTGGTCACTTCCTCGGAGAACTCTATTAAGTTGGTAAGGTAATTAAGTTGCGTATCACTGAGAAGCCCATTCTTTTCTAAATATAAATAGATTCTATCCCTCAGTACCTTCTCCAGCAACTTGGTGTCCGAGTTCCACAAATGGATAAAAAGAAATCAAAATAAATGCCTGGTTAAATGGTCACCCATTCGAATGGAGGTCAATATCATTGTGGCTGTATCAGTGATTACGGAACTGTTCTTTTGCAAAATTCACCCTGTACTCCAGCCTTTAAGTTTGCATTGGACCTTGGCCAGGATGAGAACCTATACCAAGGAACCCCTGCAGATTAAGGGTATAACTTTGGCTTCAGTCTCTAATGAAAAGCTGCTGATTCAGCTACCACTGATTGTAGTAAAAGCTCAGAACCAAGGTTGATGGGACAATATTAGTTGAAAAAGGTTCAACTAAATTGACTCAACATTTTTCGATTAGAAAATTGCTGCCTGAGTGAAGTCCTAATTAAATACCTGGAAGTTTTTCAGGGAATTCTAGGGACTACCAAAGGGTACAAGGGTACGTGATGTCTCTGATCGTGTTTTCCGGGTCCTGGAGGGGGAGGGGGAGCAACCCGAAGTCGTGGTCCACATTGGCACCAACGACATAGGTAGGAGGAGTGCTGAGGATGTTAGACAGGCTTTCAGGGAGCTAGGTTGGAAGCTTGGAGTTAGAACGAACAGAGTTGTTGTCTCTGGTTTGTTACCCGTGCCACGTGATAGAGATTCGAGGAATAGGGAGAGAGAACAATTAAATGCGTGGCTTCAGGGATGGTGCAGGAGGGAGGGGTTCCAGTTTTTGGATAACTGGGGTTCTTTCTGGGGACGGTGGGACCTCTATAAACAGGATGGTCTACACCTGAACCTGAGGGGCACCAGTATCCTTGGGGGGAGGTTTGCTAGTGCTCTTGGGGGGGGTTTAAACTAACTCGGCAGGGGCATGGGAACCCAGATTGTAGCTTCAGGGTGCAGGGCCTGGAGTGTAGGGAGGTGAGGAACATGGCATCAATTTCCAAGGAGGGTGCCTGTAAACAGGGAAGTGGCTTGAAGTGTGTATACTTCAATGCAAGAAGTATACGAAATAAGGTAGGTGAACTTGCAGCGTTGGTTGGTACCTGGGACTTCGATGTTGTGGCTATTACGGAGACATGGCTAGAACAGGGACAGGATTGGCTGTTGCAGGTTCCGGGATTTAAATGTTTTAGTAGGTTTAGAGGTGGGGGTAAAAGAGGGGGAGGTGTGGCATTGCTTGTCAAAGATAGTATTACAGCGGTGGAAAGGACGATGGATGAGGACTTGCCATCTGAGGTAGTTTGGGCTGAGGTTAGGAATAGGAAAGGTGAGGTCACCCTGTTAGGAGTCTTTTACAGGCCTCCTAATAGTCCTAGAATCATTGAAGAAAGGATTGGGAAGGTGATTCAGGAGATGAGTGACAGTAATAGGGTGGTTGTTATGGGGGACTTTAACTTTCCTGATATTGATTGGGAAAGCTATAGCTCAAGTTCGTTAGATGGGTCAGTGTTTGTTCAATGTGTGCAGGAGAGTTTCCTGACACAATATGTAGACAGGCCAACAAGAGGTGAGGCCATACTGGATTTGGTTCTGGGTAACGAACCAGGCCAGGTGTTAGAATTAGAGGTAGGTGAGCACTTTGGGGATAGTGACCATAATTCGGTGATTTTTACACTCGTGATGGAGAGGGATAAGTGTGTACTACAGGGCAAGAATTATAGCTGGGGTAAGGGAAATTATGATGCGGTGAGGCATGACTTAGGATGTGTGGCTTGGAAAAGTAGACTCCAAGGCAAGAGTGTAAATGATATGTGGAACTTGTTCAAGGGGCAACTATTGAGTGTCCTTGATAATTATGTACCTGTCAGGCAGGTAGGAAAGGGTCGTGCGAGGGAGCCGTGGTTTAATAAGGAATTGGAATCCCTTGTTAAATGGAAGAGGGCGGCCTATCTCAAGATGAGACGTGAAGGTTCAATTGGGGCGATTGAGAGTTATAGGGTAGCCAGGAAGGACCTGAAGAGAGAGCTAAAAGCAGCAAGGAGGGGACATGAAAGGTCCTTAGTAGATAGGATTAGGGAAAACCCTAAGGCTTTCTATAGGTATGTTAGGAATAAAAGAATGACTAGGGTAGGAATAGGTCCAGTCAAGGATAGTAGGGGGAAGTTGCGTGTGGAGGCGGAAGAGATTGGGGAGACACTGAATGAATACTTTTCTTCAGTATTCACTCAGGAACAGGGCATTGTTGTCGATGAGAATACTGAGGCACAAATAAGTAGAATGGATGGCTTTGAGGTATGTAGAGAAGAGGTGTTGGAAATCCTGGAAAAGGTGAAAATAGATAAGTCCCCTGGGCCTGATGGCATTTATCCTAGGATTCTCTGGGAAGCAAGGGAGGAGATTGCAGAGCCATTGGCCTTGATTTTTATGTCCTCTTTGTCTACAGGAGTAGTCCCAGAAGACTGGAGGATAGCAAATGTGGTTCCCTTGTTCAAAAAGGGGAGTAGGGATAGCCCTAGTAACTATAGGCCGGTGAGTCTCACTTCTGTTGTGGGCAAAGTCTTAGAGAGAATTGTAAGGGATAGGATTTATGCACATCTAGATAGGAATAATGTGATCAAGGATAGTCAGCATGGTTTTGTGAAGGGCAAGTCGTGCCTCACAAACCTTATTGAATTCTTTGAAAAGGTGACGAAGGAGGTTGATGAGGGGAAAGCGGTAGATGTGGTATATATGGATTTTAGTAAGGCGTTTGATAAGGTTCCCCATGGTAGGCTACTGCAGAAAATACGGAGATATGGCATTGAGGGTGAGTTGGAGGTTTGGATTAGGAATTGGCTGGATGGAAGAAGACAGAGGGTAGTAGTTGATGGCAAAGTTTCTTCATGGAGTGCCGTCACTAGCGGTGTTCCGCAAGGATCTGTTTTGGGACCATTGCTGTTTGTCATTTTTATAAATGACCTGGAAGAGGGGTTAGAAGGTTGGGTGAGCAAGTTTGCGGATGACACGAAAGTCGGAGGAGTTGTTGACAGTGAGGAAGCATGTGGCAGGTTACAGCAGGATATAGAGAAGCTGCAGAGCTGGGCAGAAAGGTGGCAGATGGAATTCAATGTAGCTAAGTGCGAGGTGATTCACTTTGGGAAGAATAACAAAAAGATGGGGTACTGGGCTAATGGTCGGATACTTGGTAGTGTGGATGAGCAGAGGGATCTTGGTGTCCATGTACACAGATCTCTGAAGGTTGCCACCCAGGTAAATAGTGCGGTGAGGAAAGCATATGGCGTACTGGCTTTTATTGGTAGAGGAATTGAGTTCCGGAGTCCTGAGGTCATGATGCAGTTGTATAAGACTCTGGTACGGCCGCATCTGGAATATTGTGTGCAGTTTTGGTCGCCATACTATAGGAAGGATGTGGAGGCATTGGAACGGGTGCAGAGGAGGTTTACCAGGATGTTGCCTGGTATGGAAGGAAAATCGTATGAGGAAAGACTGAGGCACTTGGGGCTGTTTTCACTAGAGAAAAGAAGGTTTAGGGGTGACTTGATTGAGGTGTACAAGATGATTAGGGGGTTAGATAGGGTCGACAGTATGAACCTTTTCCCGCGTATTGAGTCGGGTATTACAAGGGGGCATAGCTTTAAATTAAGGGGGGGTAGATATAGGACTGATGTTAGGGGTAGGTTCTTCACTCAGCGAGTCGTTAGTTCATGGAATGCCCTGCCAGTAACAGTGGTGGACTCTCCCTCTTTATGGGCATTTAAGAGGGCATTGGATAGGTATATGGAGGATAGTGGGTTAGTGTAGTTTAGGTGGGCTTGGATCGGCGCAACATCGAGGGCCCAAGGGCCTGTACTGCGCTGTATTCTTCTATGTTCTATGTTCTATTACATGTTGACCAAGAAGCAATTCCATGATTTTTCAAAGCTCTACCATTTTTTTACATGCAAAATTAGAGGCAGAAATCAGAAGGTTGGAAAGCAAAGGAATTATAAAACCAGAACAATTTGTAGAATGGGCAGCACTGGTTGTACTGATTGTAAACATCCATGGGTCAGTTTGCCTTTGTGAGGATTTCAAACAAATGGTAACACACTTAGAACATAGAACATAGAACAATACAGCACAGAACAGGCCCTTCGGCCCACGATGTTGTGCCGAACATTTGTCCTAGCTTAAGCACCCATCCATGTACCTATCCAATTGGCGCTTAAAGGTCACCAAAGATTCTGACTCTACCACTCCCACAGGCAGCGCATTCCATGCCCCCACCACTCTCTGGGTAAAGAACCCACCCCTGACATCTCCCCTATACCTTCCACCCTTCACCTTAAATTTATGTCCCCTTGTAACACTCTGTTGTACCCGGGGAAAAAGTTTCTGACTGTCTACTCTATCTATTCCTCTGATCATCTTATAAACCTCTATCAAGTCACCCCTCATCCTTCGCCGTTCCAACGAGAAAAGGCCTAGCACTCTCAACCTATCCTCGTACGACCTATTCTCTATTCCAGGCAACATCCTGGTAAATCTTCTCTGCACCCTCTCCAAAGCTTCCACATCTTTCCTAAAGTGAGGCGACCAGAACTGCATACAGTACTCCAAATGTGGCCTAACCAAAGTCCTGTACAGTTGCAACATCACTTCAGGACTCTTGAATTCAATCCCTCTGCTAATGAACGCTAATACACCATAGGCCTTCTTACAAGCTCTATCCACCTGAGTGGCAACTTTCAAAGATCTATGAACATAGACCCCAAGATCCCTCTGTCCTCCACCTCACTAAGAACCCTACCATTAACCCTGTATTCCGCATTCTTATTTGTCTTTCCAAAATGGACAACCTCACACTTGGCAGGGTTGAACTCCATCTGCCACTCCTCAGCCCAGCTCTGCATCATATCTAAGTCCCTTTGCAGCCGACAATAGCCCTCCTCACTATCCACAACTCCACCATTCTTCGTATCATCTGCAAATTTACTGACACACCCTTCGACTCCCTCATCCAAGTCATTAATAAAAATTACAAACAGCAGAGGACCCAGAACTGATCCCTGCGGAACTCCACTTGTAACTGGGCTCCAGGCTGAATATTTACCATCTACCACCACTCTCTGACTTCGACCGGTTAGCCAGTTTTCTATCAAATTGGCCAAATTTCCCTCTATCCCATGCCTCCTGACTTTCTGCATAAACCAACCATGGGGAACCTTATCAAATGCCTTACTAAAATCCATGTATACTACATCCACTGCTCTACCCTCATCCACATGCTTGGTCACCTCCTCAAAGAATTCAATAAGACTTGTAAGGCAAGACCTACCCTTCACAAATCCGTGCTGGCTGTCCCTAATCAAGCAGTGTCTTTCCAGATACTCATAAATCCTATCCCTCAGTACCCTTTCCATTACTTTGCCTACCACCGAAGTAAGACTAAGTGGCCTGTAATTCCCGGGGTTATCCCTATTCCCTTTTTTGAACAGAGGCACAACATTCGCCACTCTCCAGTCCCCTGGTACCACCCCATTGACAGTGAAGACGAAAAGATCATTGCCAACGGCTCTGCAATTTCCTCTCTTGCTTCACACATAATCCTAGGATATATCCCGTCAGGCCCGGGGGACTTGTCTATCCTCAAGTTTTTCAAAATGTCCAACACATCTTCCTTCCTAACAAGTATCTCCTCTAGCTTACCAGTCCGTTTTACACTCTCCTCTTCAACAATACGGTCTCTCTCGTTCGTAAATACTGAAGAAAAGTACTCATTCAAGACCTCTCCTATCTCTTCCGACTCAATACACAGTCTCCCACTACTGTCCTTGATCGGACCTACCCTCGTTCTAGTCATTCTCATGTTTCTCACATACGCATAAAATGCCTTTGGGTTATTCTTGATCCTATCCGCCAAAGATTTTTCATGCCCTCTCTTAGCTCTCCTAATCCCTTTCTTCAGCTCCCTTCTGGCTATCCTGTATCCCTACACTGCTCTGTCTGAACCCTGTTTCCTCAACCTTATGTAAGCCTCCTTCTTCCTCTTTACAAGACATTCAACCTCCCTCGTCAACCAAGGTTCCCTCACACAACCATTTCTTTCCTGCCTGACAGGTACATACGTATCAAGGACACGTCGTAACTGTTCCTTGAAAAAGTTCCACATTTCCACGACATCCTTCCCTGACAGCCTATGCTCCCAACTTATGCTCCTCAGATCCTGTCTTACAGCATCGTAATTACCCTTCCCCCAATTGTAAAACCTGCCCTGTTGCACACACCTATCTCTCTCCATAACCAAGGTGAAAGTCACAGAATTGTGGTCACCATCACCAAAATGTTCACCCACTAACAAGCCCATCACTTGTCCCAGTTCATTACCGAGTACCAAATCCAATATGGCCTCCCCTCTGGTCGGACAATCTATATACTGAGTTAGAAAAGCTTCCTGGACACACTGCACAAACACCGCCCCATCCAATCTACTTGATCTGAAGAGCTTCCAATCAATATTTGGGAAGTTGAAATCGCCCATGACTACTACCCTGTGGCTTCTGCACCTTTCCAAAATCTGTTTCCCAATCTGTTTCTCCACATCTCTGCTGCTATTGGGGGGCCTATAGTAAACACCCAACAAGGTGACTGCACCTTTCCTATTTCTGACTTCAGCCCATTACTACCTCCAAAGGCAGATCCCCCTCGAACTGCCTTTCTGCAGCCGTTATACCATTTCTTTTTTTTTAATAGATATTTTTATTAGAAATTTAACATTTTTACAAGTTTACAAAAATAAACAAAACTCTCAGATATAAACATTGATATACAATTAGCTCAAATATACAATAGCCAAAATTTGACAAAAAAAAACAAAACAACAAAAAAAAACCGAAAAGAAAAAAAAAAACAAACAAACAAAACTCAACTATCTACTAATCTAACCTACAACTAACCAGGGTGTATATTTAAGTCTCTTACATGCTCGGGATGTGTTAGCATCAGATATGATAAAACCCGTATTCGTGCGGGATTCCTCCCCCGAGGGGCCGCGGACCAGCCAGGTTTGTAATCTCAATTAAATAAAAGCCCTTGTTAGGATAGCCGAAATATCTGTATTTATATAATTCAAAAAGGGCTGCCATATGTTATAAAATAATTCGGTCTTTCGGTGCACCATATTTGTAAGGAAGTCAAGGGGAATACATTCCATAATTAGTCTGTGCCAATTTGAAAGTCCAGGGGGGCCCTCCACCGCCCAGTTCATCAAAATATTTTTCCTTGCACAGAAAGAAAGAATAGAAAATAGTCTCTTCCTGTACGTGTCCAGGGAGGGAAAGTTCGAAAAGCCCAAGAGGAGAGATACGGGGTCCACTTTTATTTCCGTTCCTAAAATTTCTGTCAGGGTACTTGCTACTTTAGTCCAATATCTACAGATCTTATGACAGGTCCATAAGCAATGTACAAGAGTGCCCACCTCTATTTTGCATTTAGGACACATTGGAGATGCTCCTGCCTTAAATTTTGCCAATCGAACCGGTGCTATATGGGCCCTATGAAGTATCTTCAGCTGGATAGCCTGGGTTCTGTTACAAATAGTAATTCTTCTAGCATTTTCCCAGATATCATTCCACGTTTCTGTGGAGATTTCTAGTCCCAGATCCTGATCCCATGTTTTAAGCAGATTATCCATATCTCCCGATACTTCATCATGTAGTAAATGATAAATATTACTGACTGGTCGTAGGACACTACGTTCTCTATCGGATTTATAAAAACTATCTAATAACGTAGTCTTCTTCTGTATATAATCTCGAATTTGGAAGTATCGAAAGAGGTCTCCATTGAGTAATCCGAATTTCTGACGCAGCTGTCCGAAAGACATCAGGACCCCATCTTTAAATAAATCCCCGAGACATGAGATACCCCTGGATCTCCAGAGTTTAAAAGTGGCATCTGTTAACCCCGGTTGGAATCCCCATGCTCCCACTATCGGTGCATAGGGGGATGTTTTATGTGAATTACCCTCATTTTGCCGCATTATATTCCAAGCCTTGATTGTATTCAGTATTATAGGGTTTTTTACAGTGATCTGTAATGATTTTCCTCTTGTCTGAGAATAAAAGGTTAATAAGTGGGTATTTTACTTGAGAAGCCTCGATGTCCAACCAGATTGATTGTGGATCAGACAAGACCCAATCAGCTATGTAACTTAATAGGGAACTTAATTGATATTTCCTAAAATCTGGGAAGTCCAATCCACCCCTTGCCTGTGGAAGCTGTAGCTTCTTCAGCTTAATGAGGGGCCGCCTATGATTCCAGATAAAGGAACTCAGCCAGCCGTATAATTTACATAAAGCCGTCCTCGGCAGCATCACCGGAAGCATTCTCATAGGATATAGGAGACAGGGCAGGATATTCATTTTGATTAATGCTATTCTACCCAACCAGGAAATTGGCAGGTCTCCCCATCGCTGGAGGTCCTGCCTTATCCTTTCCAATAAATACACAAGATTAGCCTTATACAACTGACCAAATACTGGAGTAATAAAAATGCCTAAATATAAGAAACCCTCCAGGGACCAGCGAAAGGGAAAAAGGGAACCGTCCGCTAAGCGGGGTATCACAGCAAGGCCACCCATTGGCATAGCCTCCGATTTTGAAAAATTAATTTTATAGCCTGAGAATGCACTAAATGTATTAATAACTTGGATTAAGCGAGGTATGGACATCAAAGGGTTACTGAGGAATAGAAGAACATCATCTGCATAAAGGGTAATTTTATGTTTACCTGTACCAATCCTTGGGGCCACTATATTAGGATCAGCTCGTATAGCTTCTGCTAGTGGTTCAATTATTAGCGTGAATAACAATGGCGAGAGGGGACATCCCTGACGGCAGCCCCTACCCACACTGAAGCTATCCGAGCCTAATCCATTGGTAACCACAACTGCTTTGGGATCACTATACAGTGTTGAGATCCATTTGGTAAACACCTGTCCAACACCAAACGTCTCCAATGTGTAAAACAAATATGACCATTCGACCCTATCAAATGCCTTTTCCGTGTCTAATGAAACCACTACTCCTGGTATCTTTCCCTGATGACAAGCTTGAATCATATTCAGAGCCCTTCTAACATTATTGGATGATCTACGGCCCTTAATAAACCCCGTCTGATCCTCCTTTATAATATGTGGCAGTATCCTTTCTAATCTCAGTGCTAACGTTTTAGAGAGGATTTTAAAATCTACATTTAGCAAGGATATTGGTCTGTCTGATGTACAATCTTCTGGGTCCTTTCCTTTTTTAAGGATAAGAGAGATATTTGCCTCTTTCAGCGAAGGCGGGAGACAGCCCTGACTATATGCATAGTTATACATGTCCATAAGTGGACCAACCAGTATTTCTGTAAATTCTTGATAGAATTCAGCTTGAAAGCCATCTGGGCCCAGCGCCTTACCATTTTGAAGGTGCCTAATTGCATCAACTATTTCTTGGGGTGTAAGAGGAGCATTTAGGACCGATACTTGTTCCGGAGTTAGGTCTGGAAATGTCAAATTTTTAAAAAATGACTGCATCCTCTTCGTCCTATCTTCACAATCCTGCGATTTATATAACTCAGAATAAAATTCTCTAAAGGTCGCATTAATCTTTTTATGATCATGAGTCAAAATACCCGTACTTTCCTTGATAGACATAATAGTCTGAGGGGCCTTTTTTTTCTTTGCAAGAAATGCTAGGTATCTACCCGGTTTGTCGCCATATTCATATAACCTTTGCTTTGCAAATAATATTTCCCTCTTAGCCGTTTGAGTAAGTGTAGTATTTAGAGCTGTCCTAAGAGCTGTAATCCTTTGCAATTTAATAATAGAAGGTCTATCAGTGTATGCTGTTTCAGCCGCTTTTAAGCGGGCTTCAAGCAGATGCTGTTGTTCTCCCTTTAATTTCTTCTGGGTCGCTGAGTAGGAGATGATCAAGCCTCGCGTGTAAGCTTTGATGGTCTCCCACATCATTGACGGGTTGCTAGCTGTACCTGAATTAATTTCTAAAAAAGTTTTAAATTCTTGAGAGAAGTACTTTACAAATTTACTATCTTTCATTAAGAAGGGGTCCATACGCCAATGCCGAGGGGATGTCCCACTGTTCTTCGCCTTAGTTTCCATATATACAGCAGCGTGGTCAGAAATTGCTATATTACCTATTTTACAGGATGATATGGAATTTAAAAAAATCGAGGGGGCAAAAAACATATCAATTCTGGTATGACATTTATGTGGATTAGAGTAGAAAGAAAAATCTCTACCCTGTGGATGAAGACATCTCCATACATCTACTAATCCTAATTCTTTGTTCAGATCCATCAATTGTCTAGATCTGGGAGATACTCCTGCAGTACTCTTAGGAATCCTGTCTATTTCCGGATCCATAATACAATTAAAGTCTCCCCCTATAATTATATGACGGGCATCAAAAGCCATCAATTTTGAAAAGGCTTCCGTTATAAATTTAAAGGGGTGTGCCGGGGGGCAGTACAAATTTAAAATCCCATATTCCTCTCCATTTATGAGGGCTTTAATCAAGATATATCGTCCAGATTCGTCTTTTATCTGCTTTAGGATTTTGAAAGGGAAATTCTTCCGAACAAGAATAACAACTCCACTGCTTTTTGAGCTAAAAGAAGAAAAAAAGGCCTGATCAAATCCGCCCTGTCGTAATTTCAAGTGTTCTTTATCTGACAGGTGTGTCTCCTGTAGGAGAGCTATATCAACTCTTTCCTTCTTAAGATTTGATAATATTTTCTTCCTTTTAAGTGGCGAATTACTCCCCTTGACATTCCAGGTGCACCACTTAACCGACTGATCAACCATAATCCTCTGGGCCAATCCGAGACCCCTCGGGAGGGGGAACCCTATCCAGAACATCCCGAGCATGGAACATGTAAAATTTACAAAAATAAAGCCTCTTTAATACACCCACAACAATACAGTAAAAAACTATTTCTAAATAAAAAAAATATAAAATGTATCTAAGTGGAGACTTTCCCCCTTGTTCCCAGGGGGCGTCACTTCCTCTCCAAAAATCCCTCATATCCTCTCCCAACCAATGCCCCACCCTTGACCCAGGCACTCCTCAATAAAATGAGGAAAATTCAAATATAATACAAAGCTAGAGTTTGGTAACCCCCCCCACCCCCACCCCTACCAACACCTGGTTATATTTGGTAATGTTAATACCATATATAAACATATAACTATAAAATTACCAGTTCAACAAATAATAATTAAATATGATAATACAAAATAACGAAGGGAAAAACAACCCCGCTCCTAAAGACAGAGGTAAAATCGAATAAGGTAACCACCTCCCCCCACCAACATTAACCAAATCCCCCAGCTTATATATATATACATATATATACATACACATACACACACACATATATATATATATATATATATACACATACATACATACACACACACACACATATACATACATCCCTCATATATACATAAGATAATAACAGAAAACAACTCCAAGGGGGGGGGGGAGAAAATCAAATCCCTCTCCCCACCCCCCATGATAATATTAAGCAGTAAGGTAAGAAAAAAAAGGGAGGGGATATAAACCAAAGCGGGGGGGCGGAAAGGCAGACCAACATCCATTATGTCCTACAGTTTATCTAAGAGAGTCCAAGAATTCCTTAGCCTTTTCTGGTGATCCAAAGTTATATACGGATCCTTCATGGTTAAAACATAACATCGCTGGGTAGCGTAAGGAGTACTGAACATTTAAGTTCCTTAAACACTTCTTCGCCTCGTTGAATGCCTTCCTCTTTCGAACCAGAGCCGGGGAAAAGTCCTGAAATAGCATGATCTTGGATCCTTTGTAGATCATAACTTGGGGGTCTTTTCCGAGATTTCTAGAGGCTTCTAGGAGTATCTGCCTCTCCCTGTAGCTCTGCAGCCGGAACAGGACCGGGCGTGGGCGCTGGTTCGAGCCGGGCCCGCGTATTGCGACCCGGTAGGCCCATTCCACCCTTACCTGGCCTGATCCAGCTTGCAGATTTAAAAGTTGTGGCAGCCACTGCTCCAGGAATGCTGTAAGCTGGCCTTCCTCTTCCCGTTCGGGAAGGCCCAGCAAACGAATATTTTTTCGACGACCTCGATTATCGAGGTCGTCAATATGATTTTCCAAGGTCCGGACTCGCTGCTCGAGAGTCCGGACCTGATCCACGGCCGATTGAGCGGTTGTCTCCGAGGTCACGGCCTTTAACTCCGCCCCTCCGACTCGGCGTTGAATTTCTTCAATTTCACGGTCGTGCTTCTGCAGCGCGGCCGAGAGCGACTCCCAACGATTTCTGGATTCGACGATAAAGGCATCGATCTTCGAGTCAAGCTTGGAAAGCATTTCTGCAAGACTTGCTACTGTTGGTAAGTCCCCCGGGGCGGCTGTGGACGCCTCTGCTGCAGCTGGAGAGTGTGGGGGAGGGGTTCCTGCTTGCTGAGAGCTGCGGGCTCCCTTCCCTTTAGTCATTTTAACTTAGGATAAAGTTGCTTAAATGTAATATTAAACACAACTAATTGAGTTACTAAACTATTATAAATGATTTATAAATGATTTGGTGAGCTTGGTAGGGGGTAGGTGACCCACTGTGCCCAAGTCTTGGGAGGAGCACTATAGACTCAGTCTTACTGGGTCGCCGCCATCTTGGATCCCCCCCGTTATACCATTTCTAATTAGCAACGCCATCCTGCCTCCTTTTTTACCACCCTCCCTAATCCTACTGAAACATCTATAACCAGGAACCTCCAACAACCATTCCTGTCCCTCTTCTATCCACGTTTCCGTGATGGCCACAACATCGTAGTCCCAGGTACCAATCCACACCTTAAGTTCACCCACCTTATTTCTGATACTCCTTGCGTTGAAGTATACGCACTTGAACCCATCTCTGTGTCCGCAAGTATTCCCTGTCAGTGCTACCTTCTTCACAGCCTCCCTACATTCTTGGACATCCTGACAAACAGCTAGCCTACTTGCTGGACTACAAGTCCGGATCCCATCCCCCTGCCAAATTAGTTTAAACCCCCCCGAAGAGTGCTAGCAAACCTACCCCCCAGGATATTGGTGCCCTTCTGGTTCAGGTGCAACCCGTCCTGCTTGTACATGTCCCACCCTCCCCAGAATGCAGTCCAATTGTCCAAATACCTGAAGCCCTCCCTCCTACACCATCCTTGCAGCCACTCTCTCCCTATTCCTTGCCCCACTGTCACGTGGCACCAGCAACAACCCAGAAATGACGACTCTGTCTGTCCTAGCTTTTAGCTTCCAGCCTAACTCCCTGAGCTCTTGAATGACCTCCCCACCCCTCTTCCTACCTATGTCATTGGTGCCAACGTCTCGGACCCTGGCACCCGGGAGGCAACAAACCATCCGAGAGTCTCGTCCATGTCCACAGAACTGCCTGTCCGTCCCTCTAACTAGAGAGTCTCCTATAACTAGCGCTCTCCTCCTCTCCCCCTTTCCCTTCTGAGTCTCAGAGCCAGACCTCGCGCCACAGACCCGGTCACTGCAGCTTACCCCTGCTAGGCCGTCCCCCCCCAACAGTATCCAAAGCGGTATACTTATTGTTTAGGGGAACGAACACAGGGGATCCCTGCACTGCCTGCTTCCTCCCCTTCCCACCTCTAACTGCTACCCAGCTACCTCTGTTCTCTGGCGTAGCTATGTCCCTGTAGCTTCTATCTATCACCCTCTCGAATAATCCTCACTTCTTGCAGCTGGATAAATGTCTAGTCCCTTGCATAGAGGACTTCTGTGCAAAACAGGTGGGGAATTGGGGGTGGCTGTTCTTCATGAAGCTAGACTTGAGCTATGCATATCTGCGATTCCGATAAGGTGAGGATTCCCAGCAGAATGCTACAATTAATACCCATAAGGATTTTTACCAATATACGAGACTGCCTTTTGTGGTATCATCACCATGTGCCATTTTCCAGCAAACAATGGAGAACATTTTACAAGGTTTATCCCAGGTTGCCATTTATCTGGATGATGTGCTAATAACTTGGAAGATCAATAAAGTTTATTTAGAGAACTTGGACATAGTGTACATTTTAGGAGGGAGAAATGTGTGTTGCAGGCACCCCAAGTGACTTACTTGGACTACAGAGTCACCAAGACCAAGTTACGACAGGGTTACAAATTGGCAAGGGTCTGGAGTGCAATGTTGGTAAATGTGAAGTAATTTTGGTAGGAATAACAGCAAAACGGACAATTGTTTAAATGATGAAAAATTTCAGCACACTGCTGTGCAGAGGGAACTGGGTATCCTTCGGCATGAATCACAAAAGGTGGTTTGTAGGTGCAACAGGTAATTAAAAGGCAAATGGAATATTGTCCTTCATTGCTGGAGGGATAGGATAGTAACCCACCCAGACCCATTTCCCTCTGACTAATGCACCTAACACTATGGGCAATGTAGAAGAAGGGCTTATGCCCGAAACGTCGATTCTCCTGTTCCCTGGATGCTGCTTGACCTGCTGCGCTTTTCCAGCAACACATTTTCAGCTCTGATCTCCAGCATCTGCAGACCTCACTTTCTCCTCAAAGATTTCAACTATGGGCAATGTAGCATGGCCAACTCACCTGAGCTGCACATCTTTGGACTGTGGGAGGAAACCCATGCAGACACAGGGAGAATGTGCAAACTCCACACAAACAATCACCCGAGGCTGGAATCGAACCTGGGACCCTGGTGCTGTGAGGCAGCAGTGCTAACCACTAAGCCACCATGCCACCCTTATAGAAACATGAAATTCTGAAGAAAATAGATAAGATAGAAGCAGGGAGGTTGTTTCTACTGACTGATGAAACCAGGACTACTGGGCATATCCTCAAAATAAGGGGGGATCAGATTTAGGACTGAGTGGAGGAGGAACTTCTTTGCCAAAAGGTTTATGAAACTGTGAAATTCCCTGCCCAGTGAAACAGTTGAAGCTATCTTGTTGAATGTTTTTAAGACAAAGATAGATAGATTTTTAAACAGTAAAGGAATTCAGGATTATGGTGAATACTTGGGTAAGTAGAGCTAAGTCCACGAAAACATCAACCATGATCTTATTGAATTGGTAAAGCAGGCTTGAAGGGCCGGATGGTCTATTCCTGCTTCTATTTCTTCTGTTCTGATGTTACACCATTGGAAGATAAAGTGAGGGCAATCCACTGTGCTCTGAATCCCACATCTTTACCAGAGCTTAGGTTTTTCCTTGGCTTGGTGAATTATTATGGAAAATTCATACATAATTTGGCCTTTATCCTGGCAACTTTACATTTGCTATTGAAAAAGGGTCAGCCTTGGAAATAGTTTCATAGCCAAGATGTAGCCTTTAGGGAAGTGAAGAAGCAGCTATCATCAAAAGGTACTGGTATATTATAATTCCATACTCATCACCACAGAAATAACTCCACGATAGCCAGTATTCCATTGCCAACTCACCCTTTATTTACACATGCATAGTTCATGAGATTGACCAAGCTCGAACAGAGCCGGCTCCGAGAATGAACAGGATTCTGACAGTCTTGTTTTTTTTCCCCCAAGATCAACAAAAGACCTTTATTGCAATTTAATTTGTTCTAAGTTCCTTCTTTCCTGGGGGAGATTTCAATCATCCCATGGAAGAGTCAGAAACAATCACAAACCAGGGACTATGTACATAGGCAATACTCCATGCCATACTAACTGCTGCCCTCCTGTGAGAGCCTGTCAAACAGGTAATCTCCCATACCATTCTCAGGAGCTCCCAGATGCTTTAGGTTGGTGATGTAGTCCCCAAGTTGCTTGATGATCTCAACCACCTCATCCAAATAAATAGTGAGTCTCCAGGAATTCATACAGATGAGGGTCAGTCTGTGCAGTGGCAAGTTAGTATAGATCCAGCAAACTCTGGTTCACATTCTTCTCCAGATCCAGGGCAACCTGGATTGCTTGCAGACCGTTACCCCACTCATCACTCGCTGGCTTCTTCACGACCTGGAGGAGAACTCTGCCTCCATGCTAATATAGTCTTGTTTATTTTTTTTTAAGTAACTGTCCCATTGCTATTGGCCAAGGGTTAAACATATGATTGGAGGCCAGGAGACAAGTGACTGGTATCTCCTCACTAACTTCCCCCTTCATTTACATGTGACTAGTACATGACACTGATCCAGCTTCCTCTCACCCAGCTCTCAGCAAACTGGATGTCTGATGCTCCTGTTTTTTTTTTAAAAGCAGAATCTGTTTTTTTGTTTTTTCCCCCTAATTACCCCCCCCCATACTACTGCCTAGCTGCAGTAGTGCTTGTTTTTTCCCCCCAGCACCCATACATACGTGTAGCTGTGACAGTCTTGTTTGTTTTATTAAAACAATTACAAAAACAGTTTACAAAAAAAAGTTAACATTTACAGCTGTTTACAACAGCAATTTTACAAGGGAGGAGCAGCAAAGCCAGGCCCCAAACCCTACCATTCAACCAGTTTACAGGGAATTGAGGACAAACCACAAATCCCAGTTTCAAATATAAAAAAAACTGCAATGACCTTTATACATAAGACAATACAGTTACATAAAAGTGCAGACAAGACAGACCCAGCAAGCCCCCATCCCTCCCACCTTCTGGCTACTAAGGCAGCCCGCCCCTACCTGCCTTCCAGCTCTCACTCCACCCCATGCCCCTTCCAGTTCTCAGTCCGCCCTGACACCTTTCGACCACCTCTAGGACAACCTGCCATAGTACCTGCCTGGGGTGACAGCGGTCAGGACAGCCTACCCACCTTCTGGCTTCACTAACTACCCTCAGCACCTTTTGACCACCTCTGGGACAGCCTGCCCCAGTACCTGCCAGGGGTGATAGCACGGAGGATGGCTACCTGCCTTCTGGCTCTCGGTCTGCCCCTACGTACCTTTGGGCTCTCACCCATCCAGATGCGCCTCCAGCACATGGGCTATCCTGGCACATGTTCCGGCCACCTCTAGTTCAGCCCGTCCCCTTCCCTGGGACAACAGCGTGCAGGGTAGCCCACAAGCCTTCTGGATCTCAGCCCGCCCCTACGCACCTTCTGGTGCTCAGCTGCCCTGATACCTTTCAACCACCTCTAGGGCAGCCTGTCCCGATTACCCCTTCTCAGGGGGACAGTGCTCAAAACGGCCTACCCACCATCTGGCTCTCAGGGCGACTGGCATCAGGGTGGCCTACCCACCCTCTGGCTTTCAGGACAGCCTCTCAACCTTCAGGTTCACAGGATAGCCTACCCACCTTCCGGCTCTCAGGGTGACAGGTTTCAGGACAACCCATGAGCCTCCCAGCTCATAGCAAGGCCTGCCAGACCCAGGGACACACAAGACAGTGCAGGTGATAGACCCAGGAAACACCACAATACAGTTAGTTACCAAAAAACAGAGTCCTTTCTGGTACACAGTCCAAATCTATACAGTATTCAAGATATAGAATCCATTTCCAGGAAGCATCCACTCCAGTATACAATGTGCATTGTCAGAAATAGAGTCCACTCCAAACTGCAGAGTCCGTTGCGAAAAACAGAGTCCGCAACCAAGGACAGAGTCCACTCCTGAAGGCAGCAAATGCACACCACACAGGTGTTCAGTCTCCATAGAGTCCTGGCCCAGTCTTGGAAAACCAGGCCCATTCACAGGAGCACAGTACAGGTGCAGTTAACTCACAGGGGTTTTGTCCACTCCTGAAGGCAAGATCTTCTCCAAAACTCCAGGATACAGCAAGTGCTCATCTCCCAGCACACAGGTGTTCAATTTTCAGAGGCCCAGTCCCAGGGCTAGGCCTCCCCACAGGAGCAGCTCCTCTGGTAAAATGTATGTCTTCCACAAGGGCTCAGTCAAAACACCAAAAACAGTGAGGATACGTACAAAAAAAACAAAGAAAACTAGAGTCCAAGGGCTAAGCCCTACCATAAAATTAACATTATCCTTTTCTCAGAAAGAGGAGTGTGTAACACACAGGCTGTAACCAGCCAGTGAAACAACAATCCCCTAATGAGAACGGAGTTACACCTGAAACACATTATGTGTAACAGGAGTTTTTTTTTATTTTATTAAACAAATTACAAAACAGTTTACAAAAAAAAACATTGACAGCTGTACACAAAAGACAGCAATTTTACAAGGGAGAGGAGCAGCAAAGCTAGGCCCCGAACCCTACCGTTCAACCAATTTACAGGGAGAGGAGGACAAACCTCAAATCCCAGTTCGACATATGATAAGACAGTGACAATGACATTTGTACATTAGACAATACCGTTACATACAAAAGTGCAGACAATACAGACCCAGCAAGCCCCCGCCCCTACCCACCTTCCGGTTCTCGGTCCACCCCATGCCCCTTCCAGTTCTCGGTCTGCCCTGACACACCTTTCGACCACCTCTAGGACAGCCCGCCCCGGTACCCGCCCAGGGTGACAGCAGTCAGGACGGCCTACCCACCTTCCGGCTTCACTAACCACCCTCAGCACCTTTCGACCACCTCTGGGGCAGCCCACCCCGGTACCTGCCCGGGGTGACAGTGCCAAGGACGGCTACCCTCCTTCTGGCTCTCGGTCTGCCCCTAGGTACCATTGGGCTCTCACCCACCCCGCTGCACCTCCGACCAGTGGGCTATCCTGGCACACCTTTCGGCCACCTCTAGGACAGCCCGTCCCCTTCCCTGGGACGACAGCGTGTAGGGTAGCCCACAAGCCTTCCGGATCTCAGCCCGCCCCTACGTGCCTTCTGGCTCTCGGCTGCTCTGACACCTTTCGACCACCTCTAGGACAGCCCGTCCCGATTACCCCTTATCGGGACGACAGTGCTCAGAACAGCCTACCAACCATCTAGCTCTCAGGGTGACTGCCATCAGGGTGGCCTACCCACCCTCTGGCTTTTAGGACAGCCTACCAACCTTCAGATTCACAGCATGGCCTACCCACCCTCCGGTTCTTGGGGTGACAGCTTTCAGGACGACCCATGAGCCTCCCAGCTCACAGCAAGGCCTGCCAGACCCAGGGACACGCAAGACAGTGCGGGTGATAGACCCAGGAAACACCACAATACAGTTAGTTACAAAAAAAAACTCCCTTCTGGTACACAGTCCAAATTTATACAATCTTCAAGATATGGAATCCATTTCCAGGAAGAATCCACTCCAGTATACAATGTGCAATGTCAGAATTAGAGGCCACTCCAAACTGCAGAGTCCGTTGTTAAAAAACAGTCCACAATCAAGGGCAGAGTCCACTCCTGGAGGCAGGAAATGCACACCCCACAGCACACAGTTCAGTCTCAATGGAGTCCTGGTCCAGCCTTGGAGAGCCAGGCCCACTCACAGGAACATAGTACATTGTACAGGTGCAGTTAACTCACAGGGGTTTGGTCCACTCCTGAAGGAAAGGTCTTCTCCCAAACTCCAGGATACAGCAACTGCTCACCCCCCAGCACACACACAGGTGTTCAATCTTCAGAGGCCCAGTCCAGGGCGAGGCCTCCCCACAGGAACAGCTCCTCTGGTAAAATGCATGTCTTCCACAGGACTCAGTCCAAAACACCAATAAAAAGTGAAGACGCATACAAAAAAAACAAAGAAATTTACAGTCCAAGGGCTAAGCCCTACCATAAAATTAACATTGTCCTTTTCTCAGAAAGAGGAGAGAATAACACAGGCTGCAACCAGCCAGTGAAACAACAACCCCCTAATGAGAACTGAGTTATACCTGAAACACATTATGTGCATCAGGAGTTTAACAATCAGTCCTCACTAAAAGGAATGCCAGTTAACAAACTAGCTAAATAATTCAGCCAGTTCAGGAATCAGGTTTTCCCCTCCAAAAAAAAGAGAGAACCCAAACCAACAGCAACATACTGACTGTAACACCAGCCAGCACAGAGTCAATCTCCGAAACTGAGAAGACCTCTGAATCTCCTATTTATTTATTTATTTTTTTCTCTGGTTATATATATTTTATTAAACAAATTACAAAACCAGTTTACAACAAACAGTTACATTTACAGCTGCATACAAGAGACAGCAATTTTACAAGGGAGAGGAGCAGCAAAGCCAGGCCCCAAACCCTACCATTCAAACAGTTTACAGGGACATGAGGACAAACCTCAAATCCCAGTTTCACATAAAGATATAAAGAGACAACAGCAGTAACAGTTGTACATTACACAGTACTGTTACATACAAAAGTGCAGACAATACAGACCCAGCAAGCCCCCGCCCCTCCCACCTTCCGACCACTCTAAGGCAGCCCGCCCCTACCCACCTTCCGGTTCTCGGTCCACCCCATGTCCCTTCCAGTTCTCGGTCCGCCCTGACACACCTTTCGACCACCTCTAGGACAGCCCACCCCGGTACCCGCCCAGGGTGACAGTGGTCAGGACGGCCTACCCACCTTCCGGCTTCACTAACCACCCTCAGCACCTTCCGACCACCTCTGGGGCAGCCCGCCCCGGTACTTGCCTGGGGTGACAGCGCTGAGGACGGCTACCTACCTTCTGGCTCTCGGTCTGCCCCTACGTACCATTGGGCTCTCACCCACCCCGTTGCACCTCCGACCAGTGGGCTATCCTGGCACACCTTTCGGCCACCTCTCGGACAGCCTGTCCACTTCCCTGGGACAACAGCGTGTAGGGTAGCCCACAAGCCTTCCGGATCTCAGCCCGCCCCTACACGCCTTCTGGCTCTCGGCTGTTCTGACACCTTTTGACCACCTCTAGGACAGCCCGTCCCGATTACCCCTTATCGGGACGACAATGCTCAGAACAGCCTACCCACCATCTGGCTCTCGGGGCGACTGGCATCAGGGTGGCCTACTCACTCTCCGGCTTTTGGGACAGCCTACCAACCTTCAGATTCACAGGATGGCCAACCCACCCTCCGGCTCTCGGGGTGACAGCTTTCAGGACGACCCATGAGCCTCCCAGCTCATAACAAGGCCTGCCAGACCCGGGGACACGCAAGACAGTGCGGGTGATAGACCCAGGAAACACCACAATACAGTTAGTTACCCAAAAAAAAAAACCCCTTTCTGGTACACAGTCCAAATTTATACAGTCTTCAAGATATGGAATCCATTTCCAGGAAGAGTCCACTCCAGTATACAATGTGCAATGTCAGAATTAGAGGCCACTCCAAACTGCAGAGTCCGTTGTTAAAAACAGCCCACAACCAAGGGCAGAGTCCAGTCCTGGAGGTAGCAAATGCACACCCTACAGGACACAGGTGTTCAGTCTCAATGGAGTCCTAGTTCAGCCTTGGAGAGCCAGGAACACAGTACATAGTATAGATGCAGTTAACTCACAGGGGTTTGGTCCAAACTCCAGAACACAGCAAGTGCTCACCTCACCACACAGGTGTTCAATCTTCAGAGGCCCAGTCCCAGGGCTAGGCCTCCTCACAGGAACAACTCCTCTGGTAAAATGTATGTCTTCCACAGGGCTCAGTCCAAACACCAATAAAAAGTGAAGACACATACAAAAAACAAAGAAAACTACAGTCCAAGGCCTAAGCCCTACCATAAAAGTAACATTGTCCTTTTCTCAGAAAGAGGAGAGAGTAACACACAGGCTGTAACCAGCCAGTGAAACAACAATCCCCTAATGAGAACTGAGTTACACCTGAAACACATTATGTGTCTCAGGAGTTTAACAACCAGTCCTCACTAAAAGGAATGCCAGTTAACAAACTAGCTAAATAATTCAGCCAGTTCAGGAATCAGGTTTTCCCCTTCAAAAAAAGAGAGAACCCAAACCAACAGCAACATACTGACTGTAACACCAGCCAGCACAGAATCAATGCCCAAAACTGAGAAGACCTCTGAATATCCTATTTATATCTGTCAGCCAGGGCTCCCTGATTGAACCAGCTCAACGTCCTAGTCAGAGAGATCATATTCATTGAGATCCACCTTGCTGACCTCGTTCCAAACATTGCAGTTTTCACCAATCTTTTTAGATACACTGCAGAAACTTTTACAGTTAGGTTTTATTGTCCTGCAAGCTTGCTCTCATGTTCTGTTTTTGTCTTCTTAAATCCTTTGGTCCTCCTTTGCAAACTTCTGAGCAATTCCCAATCCTCAGGTCTGTTGTTTTGTCTGTTGGTGTTTTCCAGCACCACTCTAATCTCGACTGTTGTTTTGTCAAACCAATTTGTCATAGTCATAGTCATAGAGATCTACAGCTTGTATGCCTCTTTTTTACATCTACTGCTATTTCTTCCCTTGTAAACTATGGTTTGGCCACTGTCCTCTTTATGTTCTTGTGCCAAACAGGAATAAACAATGTGTAGAGGAAATTCACCAGAATGTTCTAAAGAAACATCATTGCACTCAAAACTTTAACTCAGTTATCTCTCCACAGTTGCTGCCAGACCTGCTGAGTTTTCCAGCAATTTCTGTTCTGATTCACTTCTCAACCATTCATTTTTTTTAATTCTATTACGAGGATATTGCCTGGGCTGGAGAGCTTGAGTTATGAAGAGAGATTGGATAGACTGGGATTGTTTTCCTTGGAGCAGAGGAGATTGAGAGGAGACATGATTAAGATGGATAATGTTGTAGATGCAGTCAACAGTAAGGAACATTTCTTAGTGGAGAGATTGATGACTGGGAAATGGGTTTAAAGCAAGGGGCAGGAGGTTCATAGATGATGTAAGGGGAAAAAATCTGTACAGAGGGTCTTAGGAATCTGAAAGTCACTGCCTATATGAGGGCAAAATACTGAAGAAGTATTTTGATGTGTACTTGGAATGTCAAGGCATACAAAGCTATGGGCCAACTGCAGAAAATGGGATTAAAATAGTTAATAGTCACAAATTCGAAAGGCCATAGTGTATTTTTCTGTGCTGTAGATCTCATGACTATATGACATTCAATGGTATCACCATCACAAAAACCCCCACCCTCAAATTTCTGGGATTACTTTTGACCAGAAACTGAACTGGACATGTCATAGAGATGTACAGCACGGAAACAGACCCTTTGTTCCAACTCGTCCATGCCGATCAGATATCCTAACCTAATATAGTCCCATTTGCCAGCACTTGGCCCGTATCCTATCCATATACCCATCCATTTCTTTTTAAATGCTGTAATTGTACCAGCCTCCACCACTTCCTGTGGCAGCTCATTCCATACATGCACCACACTTTGCGTGAAACATTTACTCCTTAGGTCCCTTTTATATCTTTCCCCCTCACCCGAAACTTATACCCTCAAGTTCTGGACTCCTACACCCCAGGGAAAAGACCTTGTCTATTTATCCTATCCATGCCCCTCAGGATTATATAAACCTTTGTAAGGTCACCCATCAGCCTCCAACACTCCATGGAAAACAGCCCGAGCCTATTCAGCCTCTCTGGAGAGCTCAAGTCCTCCAACCCTTGCAACATCCTTGTAAATCTTTTCTGAACCCTTTCAAGTTTCACAATATCCTTCCGATAGGAAAGAGACCAGAGTTGTATGCAATATTTCAAAAGTTGCCTAACCAATCTTTGATACAGTTGCAACATGACCTCCCAACTCCTATACTCAATACTTTGACCAATAAAGGAATGCATACCCAATGCCTTCTTCACTATCCTATCTACTTGCGATTCTACTTTCAAGGAACTATGAACCTGCACTCCAAGGTCCTTTTGTTCAGCCACATTCCCCAGGACCTTACCAATAAGTGTATAAGTCCTGCTCTGATTTGCTTTTCCAAAATGCAGCACCTCACATTTATCTAAATTAAACTCCATCTTCCAATCCTCAGCCCATTGACCCCTCTTATCAAGATACCATTTTACTCCAAGGTAACCTTCTTCACTGTTCACCACACTTCCAATTTTGCTGTCATCTGCAAACTTACTAACTGTGCCTCCTATGTTCATATCCAAATCATTTATATAAATGAACGAAAAATAGTGGACCCAGCACCGATCCTTGTGGGACATCACTCATCACAGACCTCCAGTCTAAAAAGCAACTCACTACCAGCACCCTCTGTCTTCTACCTTCGAGCAAGTTTTGTATCCAAATGGATACTTCTCCCTGTATTCCATGAGATCAAACCTTGCTAACCAGTCTCCCATGAGGAACCTTGTTAAACACATTACTGAAGTCCATACAGATCACAACCACCACTCTGCCCTCATCAATCCTCTTTGTTACTTCTTTTAAAAAGTTTGTGAGACATGATTTCCCATGCACAAAGCCATGCTGACTATCCCTAATCAGTCCTTGCCTTTCCAAATACATATATATCCTGTCCCTCAGGATGTCAGGCTCATCGGCCTATAGTTCCTTACCACCTTTCTTAAATAGTGGCACCAGATTAGCTAATCTCCAGTCTTCTGGTACCTCACTGTGACTTTCAGTGATACAAATATCTCAGCTTCCCCAGCTTCCCACAGAGTTCTCGGGTACACCTGATCAGGTCCTGGGGTTTTATCCACTTTCATGCATTTCAAGACATCCAGCATTTCCTCCTCTATAATATGGACATTTTTGAAGGAGTCATCATCTATTTCCTACATTCTATACCTTCTATATCCTTCTCCACAGTAAACACTAATTCAAAATCCTCATTTAGTTTCTCCCCCATTTCCTGTGGCTCCACACAAAGGCCATAGCTTTAAATTAAGGGGGGGTAGATATAGGACTGAAGTTAGGGGTAGGTTCTTCACTCAGCGAGTCGTAAGTTCATGGAATGCCCTGCCAGTAGCAGTGGTGGACTCTCCCTCTTTATGGGCATTTAAGCGGGCATTGGATAGGTATATGGAGGATAGTGGGTTAGTATAGGTTAGGTGGGCTTGGATCGGCGCAACATCGAGGGCCAAAGGGCCTGTACTGCACTGTATTCTTCTATGTTCTATGTTCTAAAGGCCACCTTGCTGATCTTTGAGGGGCCCTATTCTCTCCCTAATTACCCTTTTGTCCTTAATGTATTTATAAAAATCTTTTGGATTCTCCTTAACCCTATTTGCCAAAGCTATCTCATGTCCCCTTTTTGCCCTCCTGACTTCCCTCTTAAGTATACTCCTACTGCCTTTATACTCTTCTAAGGATTCACTCGATCTCTCCTGTCTATACCTGACACATGCTTTCTTCTTTTTCTTAACCAAAACTTCAATTTCTCTAATCATCCAGCACTCCCGCCTCCTACCAGGATTTCCTTTCACCCGAACAGGAATATACTGTCTCTGGATTCTTGTTATCTCATTTCTGAAGGCATCCCATTTCCAAGCCAAAGCCTTTACCTGCGAACATCTGCCTCCAATCAGCTTTTGAAAGTTTGTGCTATCCTTTTCCATCACTATTTTAAAACTAATAGAATTATGGTCGCTGGCCCCAAAGTGTTCCCCCACTGTCACCTCAGTCACCTGCCCTGCCTTATTCCCCAAGAGTAGGTCAAGTTTTTCACCTTCTTTAGTAACTATATTCTAATACGGTACTGAGGCTATTAGGGCAGGCCAGAGGCTCAGAATCCTGCAGTGAGTAACTCACCTCCTTAGTCCCCAAAGATTGTAGTTTCCACTTTATACCTTCTTCCCTTCTTGAATAGCAAGATTACATTCTCTACATTCCAGTTTAAAGAAACCTTCTCAGAATCTGTGATGTGGAGGTGCCGGTGTTAGACTGGGGTGGACAAAGTTAAAAATTACATAACAGGGGAATGGGGGTCTTTAACTTTCCAAACATTGACTGGAAACTACTATAGTTTGAGTCAGTTTTTGTCCAATGTGTGCAGGAGGGTTTCCTGACGCAATATGTGGACAGGCCAACAACGGACGAGGCCACATTGAATTTGGTACTGGGTAATAACCCCGGCCAGGTGTGAGATTTGGAGGTAGGTGAGTACTTTGGTGATAGTGACAATTCAGTTACGCTTACTCTAGTCATAAGAAGGGATAGGGATATACTGCAGGGCAAGAATTATAGCTGGTGGAAAGGCAATAATGATGCAATGAGGCAAGATGGTGGATGCATAGGATGAGGAAGGAAACAGCAGGGGATGGGCACAATTGAAATGAGGAGCTTATTCAAGGACCAGCTACTGTATGTCCTGGATAAATATGTACCTGTCAGGCAGGGAGGATGTGGTCAAGCGAGGGATCCGTGGTTTATTAAAGAAGTTGAATCTCTTGTCAAGAAAAAGAAGGTTTATGTTAGGATGAGACGTGAAGGCTCAGTTCAAAGTAGTTATGAAGAGAGGTTGAGTAGGTTAGGTTTGTTTTCATTAGAAAAAAGGAGATTGAGGGAGGACCTGATTGAGGTTTACAAAATCATGAAGGATATAGACAGGGTGGATAGAGACGAGCTTTTTCCCTGGGTGAAGGATTCCATAACGAGATGTCATGCTTTCAAGGTGAGAGGTGGAAAGTTTAAGGGAGATACCCACGGCAAGTACTTCACACAGAGGGTGGTGGGCGTCTGGAACGCGTTGCCAGAAGAAGTGGTAGAGGCAGGCACGGTAGATTCATTTAAGATGCGTCTGGGTAGATGCATGAGTAGGTGGGGAGCAGAGGGATACAGATGCTTAAGAAGTGGGCAACAGGTTTAGGCAGTAGATTGGATCGGCTCAGGCTTGGAGGGCCAAAGGGCCTGTTTCTGGGCTGTAAATTTTCTTTGTTCTTTGTTCTCCTGTATTCTTTGACAGTCTTTCTGCTACTCCACCAATCTTCGTGTCATCTGCAAACTTGCTGATCATACCAACAGTGCCCTCTCCTAGATCATTTATATATTTCACAAACAACAGTGGCCCCAGCACTGATCCCTGTGGAACACCACTGGTCAACTAGGCAAAGTGTGGACTGCAGATGCTGGAAACCAGAGTTTAGATTGGAGTGGTGCTAGAAAAGCACAGCAGGTCAGACAGCATCGGAGGGGCAGGAAAATCGGCGTTTCGAGCAAAATGGAGGGTTTTTGCCCGAAACATCAATTTCCAGCTCCTCGGATGCTGCCTGACCTGCTGTGCTTTTCTAGCACCACTCTAATCTAAGCACCACTCTAATCTAAACACCACTGGTCACATAGAACATAGAACATAGATCAACACAGCACAGAACAGGCCCTTCGGCCCACGATGTTGTGCCGAACTTCTAACCTAGATTAAGTACCCATCCATGTACCTATCCAAATGCCGCTTAAAGGTCGCCAATGATTCCGACTCTACCACTCCCACGGGCAGCGCATTCCATGCCCCCACCACTCTCTGGGTAAAGAACCCACCCCTGACATCTCCCCTATACCTTCCACCCTTCACCTTAAATTTATGTCCCCTTGTAACACTCTGTTGTACCCGGGGAAAAAGTTTCTGACTGTCTACTCTATCTATTCCTCTGATCATCTTATAAACCTCTATCAAGTCACCCCTCTTCCTTCGCCGTTCCAACGAGAAAAGGCCGAGAACTCTCAACCTATCCTCGTATGCCTTCCTCTCCATTCCAGGCAACATCCTGGTAAATCTTCTCTGCACCCTCTCCAAAGCTTCCACATCTTTCCTAAAGTGAGGCGACCAGAACTGCACACAGTACTCCAACTGTGGCCTAACCAAAGTCCTGTACAGCTGCAACATCACTTCACGACTCTTGAATTCAATCCCACTGCTAATGAACGATAATACTCCATAGGCCTTCTTACAAACTCTATCCACCTGAGTGGCAACCTTCAAAGATCTATGTACATAGACCCCAAGATCCCTCTGTTCCTCCACCTGACTAAGAATCCTACCATTAACCCTGTATTCCGCATTCTTATTTGTTCTTCCAAAATGGACAACCTCACACTTGGCAGGGTTGAACTCCATCTGCCACTCCTCAGCCCAGCTCTGCATCATATCTAAGTCCCTTTGCAGCCAACAACAGCTCTCCTCACTATTCACAACTCCACCAATCTTCGTATCGTCTGCAAATTTACTGACCCACCTTTCGACTCCCTCATCCAAGTCATTAATAAAAATTACAAACAGCAGAGGACTCAGAACTGATCCCTGCGGAACTCCACTTGTAACTGGGCTCCAGGCTGAATATTTACCATCTACCACCACTCTCTGACTTCGACCGGTTAGCCAGTTTTCTATCCAATTGGCCAAATTTCCCTCTATCCCATGCCTCCTGACTTTCCGCATAAGCCTACCATGGGGAACCTTATCAAATGCCTTACTAAAATCCATGTACACTACATCCACTGCTCTACCCTCATCCACATGCTTGGTCACCTCCTCAAAGAATTCAATAAGACTTGTAAGGCAAGACCTACCCTTCACAAATCCGTGCTGGCTGTCCCTAATCAAGCAGTGTCTTTCCAGATACTCATAAATCCTATCCCTCAGTACCCTTTCCATTACTTTGCCTACCACAGGAGTAAGACTAACAGGCCTGTAATTCCCGGGGTTATCCCTATTCCCTTTTTTGAACAGGGGCACAACATTCGCTACTCTCCAGTCCCCTGGTACCACCCCCGTTGCCAGTGAAGACGAGAAGATCATTGCCAACGGTACTGCAATTTCCTCTCTTGCTTCCCACATAATCCTAGGATATATCCCGTCAGGCCCGGGGGACTTGTCTATCCTCAAGTTGTTCAAAATGTCCAACACATCTTCCTTCCTAACAGGTATCTCTTCTAGCTTACCAGTCCATTTCACACTCTCCTCTTCTACAATACGGTCCCTCTCGTTCGTAAATACTGAAGAGAAGTACTTGTTCAAGACCTCTCCTATCTCTTCCGACTCAATACACAGTCTCCCACTACTGTCCTTGATCGGACCTACCCTCGTTCTCATCATTCTCAGGTTTCTCACATACGCATAAAATGCCTTGGGGTTATCCTTGATCCTATCCGCCAACGATTTTTCATGCCCTCTCTTAGCTCTCCTAATCCCTTTCTTCAGGTCCCTTCTGGCTATCCTATATCCCTCCACTGCTCTGTCTGAATCCTGTTTCCTCAACCTTATGTAAGCCTCCTTCTTCCTCTTTACCAGACATTCAACCTCTCTCGTCAACCAAGGCTCCCTCACACGACCATTTCTTTCCTGCCTGATAGGTACATACATATCATGGACACGTCGTATCTGCTCTTTGAAAAAGTTCCACATTTCCACCACATCCTTCCCTGACAGCCTATGCTCCCAACGTATGCTCCTCAAATCCTGCCTTACAGCATCGTAATTTCCCTTCCCCCAATTATAAAATCTACCTTGTTGTGCGCACCTATCTCTCTCCATAACCAAGGTGAAAGTCACAGAATTGTGGTCACCATCACCAAAATGTTCACCCACTAACAAGCCCATCACTTGTCCCGGTTCATTACCGAGTACCAAATCCAATATGGCCTCCCCTCTGGTTGGACAATCTACATACTGCGTTAGAAAAGCTTCCTGGACACACTGCACAAACACCACCCCATCCAATCTACTTGATCTAAAGAGCTTCCAATCAATATTTGGGAAGTTGAAGTCGCCCATGACTACGACCCTGTGGCTTCTGCACCTTTCCAAAATCTGTTTCCCAATCTGTTTCTCCACATCTCTGCTGCTATTGGGGGGCCTATAGTAAACACCCAACAAGGTGAC
The DNA here is from genome assembly GCF_037043375.1 of Chiloscyllium plagiosum. Taxonomy (NCBI): domain Eukaryota; kingdom Metazoa; phylum Chordata; class Chondrichthyes; order Orectolobiformes; family Hemiscylliidae; genus Chiloscyllium; species Chiloscyllium plagiosum. The sequence continues at coordinate 1,508,538 of NW_028270147.1, forward strand.
TGCACCTTTCCTATTTCTGACTTCAGCCCATACTACCTCCAGAGGCAGATCCCCCTCAAACATCCTTTCTGCAGCCGTAATACCATTTCTAATTAGCAATGCCACCCCCCCCTCCTTTTTTCCCACCCTCCCTAATCTTACTGAAACACCTGTAACCAGGAACCTCCAACAGCAATTCCTATCCCTCATCTATCCACGTTTCCGTGATGGCCACAACATCGTAGTCCCAGGTACCGATCCACGCCTTAAGTTCACCCACCTTATTTCTGATACTCCTTGCGTTGAAGTATACGCACTTGAGCCCATCTCTGTGTCCGCAAGTAGTCCCTGTCAGTGCTACCTTCTCCACAGCCTCCCTACAGTCTTGGGCATCCTGACATACAGCTAGCTTACTTGCTGGACTACAAGTCCGGATCCCATCCCCCTGCCAAATTAGTTTAAACCCCCCCGAAGAGTGCTAGCAAACCTACCCCCTAGGATATTGGTGCCTTTCTGGTTCAGGTGCAACCCGTCCTGTTTGTATAGGTCCCACCTTCCCCAGAATGCAGTCCAATTGTCCAAATATCTGAAGCCCTCCCTCCTATACCAGCCTTGCAGCCACGTGTTCAACTGCACTCTCTCCCTATTCTTTGCCTCACTGTCACGTGGCACCGGCAACAACCCAGAGATGACGACTCTGTCTGTCCTAGCTTTCAGCTTCCAGCCTAACTCCTTGAGCTCTTGAATGACCTCCCCACCCCTCTTCCTACCTATGTCGTTGGTGCCAATGTGTACCACGACTTCTGGCTGCACACCCTCCCCCTTAAGGATTCTGAAGACACGGTCTGAGACGTCTCGGACCCTAGCACCCGGGAGGCAACAAACCATCCGTGAGTCTCGCCCATGTCCACAGAACCGCCTGTCCGTCCCTCTAACTAGAGAGTCCCCTATAACTAGCGCTCTCCTCCTCTCCCCCTTTCCCTTCTGAGTCTCAGAGCCACAGACCCCTTCCATGCAGCTTACACCTGCAACGCTGTCCCCCCCCAACAGTTTCCAAAGCTGTATACTTATTTTTTAGGGGAACGACCACAGGGGAACCCTGCACTGCCTGCTTCTTCCCCTTCCCACCTTTCTCCATTTTGAGAAACTCCCTTCAACTACTACTCTCTGTCTCCTGTTGCTTAACCAATTCTTTATCCACCTAGCTAGAACACCCTGCACACCATGTGACTTCACTTTCTCTCTTAGTTTACCATGGGGAACCTTATCAAACGCCTTACTAAAGTCCATGTATACGACATCAACAGCCCTTCATTCATCTATCAACTTGGTCACTTCCTCAAAGAACTCTACTAAGTTGGTAAGGCACGATCTCCCCTGCACAAAACCATGTTGCCTATCACTGATAAGCCCATTCTTTTTGAAATATAAATAGTTTTTATCCTTCAGTATCTTCTCCAGCAACCTTCCCACCACTGACGTCAGTCTCACTGGTCTGTAGTTTCCCAGTATATCCCTACTACCCTTCTTGTACAGGGGGACAGCATGAGGGCATCCCTCCAGTCCTCCAGCACCTCACCTGTGTTTAAGGATGCTACAAAGATATCTGTCAGGGCCCCCGCTATTTCCTCTCTCGCCTTCCTAGGCAACCTGGGATAGATCCCATCTGGTCCTAGGGATTTGTCCACCTTAATAACTTTTAGCCTACCCAACACATCTTCCCTACTTACGTCAATGAGATCCGAAGTTATCAAACTTCTATCTTTAATCTCAACATTCATCCTGTCCCTCGCTTCAGTGAACACTGATGCAAAGTAATCATTCAGAATCTCACCCATTCCCTCAGGTTCGACACACAGTCTTCCCTCATTGTCCTTTAATGGACCAATCCTTTCTCTAGTTAACCACTTGCTTCTTATGTAAAAATAAAAGGCCTTGGGATTCTCCTTGATTCTGTTCGCTAAACCTATTTAATGACCCCTTTTATTCTGCTTGATACCTTGTTTAAGACTGGTCCTACTCTTCCGATATTCCTCCAGAGCCCATTCTGTTCTTAGCTGCCTGGACCTTATGTACGCTTCCCTTTTCCTCTTGGCTAGTCATACGACTTGGCCTGTCATCCACGGTTCACGAATCTTGCCTTTCCTATCCTTTGCTTTCAATGGGACATGCTATCATGCACTATCTTTAACCTATCTTTGAAAATCTATCAGTTCTGGGTCCTCTGCTGTTTGTAATTTTTATTAATGACTTGGGAGAGGGAGTCAAAGGGTGGGTCAGTAAATTTGCAGACGATACGAAGATTGGTGGAGTTGTGGATAGGAGGAGGGCTGTTGTCGGCTGCAAAGGGACTTAGATATGATGCAGAGCTGGGCTGAGGAGTGGCAGATGGAGTTCAACCCTGTCAAGTGTGAGGTTGTCCATTTTGGAAGGACAAATAAGAATGCGGAATACAGGGTTAACGGTAGGATTCTTAGTAAGGTGAAGGAGCAGAGGGATCTTGGGGTCTATGTTCATAGATCTTTGAAAGTTGCCACTCAGGTGGATAGAGCTTGTAAGAAGGCCTATGGTGTATTAGTGTTCACTAGCAGAGGGATTGAATTCAAGAGTCGTGAGGTGATGTTGCAGCTGTATAGGACCTTGGTAAGGCCACATTTGGAGTACTGTGTGCAGTCCTGGTCGCCTCATTTTCGGAAAGATACGGAAGCTTTGGAGAGGGTGCAGAGGATGTTGCCTGGAATGGAAAATAAGTCGTACGAGGATAGGTTGAGAGTGCTAGGCCTTTTCTAATTGGAACAGTGAAGGATGAGGGGTGACTTGATAGAGGTTTATAAGATGATCAGGGGAATAGATTGAGTAGACAGTCAGAGACTTTTTCCCCGGGTACAACAGAGTGTTTCAAGGGGACATAAATTTAAGGTAAAGGGTGGAAGATATAGGGGGGATGTCAGGGGTAGGTTCTTTACCCAGAGAGTGATGGGGGCATGGAATGCGCTGCCTGTGGGAGTGGCAGAGTCAGAATCATTGGTGACCTTTAAGCGGCAATTGGATAGGTACATGGATAGATGCTTAAGCTAGGACAAATGTTCGGTACAACATCGTGGGCCGAAGGGCCTGTTCTGTGCTGTATTGTTCTATGTTCTATGTTCTAAAACCTCCCACATATCAAATGTGGACTTCCCTTCAAATAGCTTTGTCCAATCCACATTTCCCAGCTCCTGCCTAATCTTGATATTCTTGGCCTTGGCCCAGTTTAGTACTCTTCCCTTCGGACCACTCTCATCTTTGTCTACGAGTATTCTAAAGCTTACAGAATTGTGGTCACTGTTCCCAAAGAAATCCCCCATCGCAACTGCTACCACCTGGCCTGGCTTATTCCCCAGTACCAGGTCCAATATGGCCCCTTCCCTCGTCGGACTATTGACATACTGCTCTAGACAACTCTCCTTGACGCTTCTTACAAATTCTGTCCCATCCAGACCTTTGACGCTAAGTGTGTCCCAGTCAATGTTGGGAAAATTAAAATCTCCCATCACCACTACCCTGTTGCCTCTACATCTTTCCATACCTATTTGTTCTTCTATCTCATGCTCACTGTTGGGAGGCCTGTAATACAGCCCCAACAATGTAACTGCACCCTTCTTATTTCTCAGCTCCGCTCATAATGCCTCACTGCTCAAGCCCTCCATAGTGTGCTCCTTTAGCACAGCCGTGATATCATCCCTGATCAGCAATGCTACTCCTCCTCCTCCTCCTCCTTCTCCTCCCCCCCCACCCCCCGGCTTTTACTTCCCTCCCTGTCCTGTCTGAAGCATCTATATGCTGGAACATTTAGTTGCCAATCATGTCCTTCCTTCAATCCTTGTGATTGTAATAATGTCATACTCCCAGGCACCAATCCAAGCCCTAAGTTCATCTGCCTCACCCACTGTACTCCTTGCATTAAAGTATATGCACTTCAGGCCACCAGTTCTTTTGCGTTCATCTGCTCTCTCCCTACTCTTCCCCTTATTAATGCTAACTTCATGATTCATACAGTCTTCAGTTTCCACCTCACTGTCTACTTGTTTTCTCTTCTGATTCCCAGCCCCCTGCCTCATTAGTTTAAAACCTCCCCAACAACAATGGCAAAAATTCCCCAAGGACATTAGTTCCAGTCTGGTTCAGATGTAGACCGTCCAATTTGTAATAGTCCCACCTTCCCCAGAACTGGTCCCAATGTCCAACAAATGTGAACCCCTCCCTCTTACCCAATCCCTCACACCACCTGTTCATCCTGCCTATTTTTTCATTTCTATGCTGGCTAGTACGTGGCACTGGTAGTAATCCCAAGACCACTACGTTTGAGGTCCTCCTTTTTAAATTCTCTCCTAGCTCCCTGAATTCTGCTTTCAGGACCTCATCTCGTTTTGTACTTATATCGTTGGTGCCCATATGCATCGAGACAACTGGCTGTTCACCCTCCCCTTTTAGAATGCTGTGCGGCCAATCGGTGCATCCCTGACCCGAGCACCTGGGAGACAACATACCATCTGGGAGTCCTGTTTTTGGCCACTGAACCGCCTATATACTCCCCTCACAATAGAATCCCCTGTGATGATGGCCCTACGAGTCTTTTTCCTGCCCTTCTGAACAGCAGTGCCCGCCATGGTGCCTGTTTTGGAGGGGGATGATAACAGGGGACACCTGCATTGCCTTCCTGCTCTTTTTCTGACTTTTGGTCACCCATTCACTGTCTCCCTCAGCAATTCTAATCAGCAGTTTGACCAATTCACTTAACATGCTATGCACAACCTCCTCAGCATCACGGATGCTCCAGAGTGAGTCCATTCGCAGCTCCAAAGCCATCATGCGGTCAAGTAAGAGTTGCAGCTGGATACACTTCTTGCAAGTGTAAGAGTCAGGAACATCAGCCACATTCCTGAGCTCCCATCTCAAACAAGAGGCACGTGCCATGGGTAGAGGCACATGCCACTAGTGCTTGAGAATTACAAGTTAGCCAGGAAAGACCTAAAAAGAGAATTAAAAAGAGCCCGGAGGGGACATGAGAAGTCATTGGCAGATAGGATCAAGGAAAATCCTAAAACTTTCTATAGGAATATCAGGAATAAAAGAATGACTAGATTAAGATTAGGAGAAAGTGAGGACTGCAGATGCTGTAGATCAGAGCTGAAAATGTGTTGCTGGAAAAACGCAGCAGGTCAGGCAACATCCAAGGAGCAGGAGAATCGACGTTTCGGGCATGAGCCCTTCTTCAGGAATGAGGAAAGTGTGCCAAGTGGGCTAAGATAAAAGGAAGGGAGGAGGGACTTGGGGGAGGGGCGTTGGAAATGCGATAGGTGGAAGGACGTTAAGGTGAGGGTGTTAGGCCGGGGTGGGGGCGGAGAGGTCAGGAAGAAGATTGCAGGTTAGGAAGGTGGTGCTGAGTTCGAGGGTTGGGACTGAGACAAGGTGGGGGGAGGGGAAATGAGGAAACTGGAGAAGTCTGAGTTCATCCCTTGTGGTTGGAGGGTTCCTAGGCAGAAGATGAGGCACTCTTCCTCCAGCCGTCATGTTGCTATGGTCTGGCGATGGGGGAGTCCAAGGACCTGCATGTCCTTGGTGGAGTGGGAAGGGGAGTTGAAGTGTTGAGCCACGGGATGGTTGGGTTGGTTGGTCCGGGTGTCCCAGAGGTGTTCTCTGAAATGTTCCGCAAGTAGGCGGCCTGTCTCCCCAATATAGAGGAGGCCACATCGGGTGCAGCGGATGCAGCAAATGATGTGTGTGGAGGTGCAGGTGAATTTGTGGCGGATATGGAAGGATCTCTTGGGGTCTTGGAGGGAAGTAAGGGGGGAGGTGTGGGCACAAGTTTTGCATTTCTTGCGGGGTTGCAGGGGAAGGTGCCAGGAGTGGAGTTTGGGTTGGTGGGGGGTGTGGACCTGACGGAGTCACGGAGGGAGTGGTCTTTTCGGAACGCTGATAGGGAAGGGGAGGGAAATATATCCCTGGTGGTGGGGTCCGTTTGGAGATTAAGATTAGAGCAAATCAAGAACAGTAGTGGGAAGTTCTGCATGAAGTCTGAGAAGATAAGGGAAGCGCACGGTGGCACAGTAGTTAGCACTGCTGTCTCACAGGGCCTGTTTCCACACCGTAAGTAATATTTTTCATCAGTATTCACACTGGAAAAATACAAAGTTGTTGAGGAGAATATTGAGATACAGGCTACTGGATTAGACAGGAATGAGGCTCATAAGGAGGAGGAGTGAAAATAGATAGGTCCCATGGGTCAGATGGGATTTATTCTAGGATTCTCTGGGAAGCCAATGAGGAGATTACAGAGTTTTTGGCTTCAATCTTTATGTCATCATTGTCTACAGGAATAGTGCCAGAAGACTAAAGGATAGCAAATGTTGACCCCTTGTTCAAGAAGGGGAGTAAAGACAACCCTGGTAATTATGCACCAGTGACCCTTACTTCGGTTGTGGGTAAAGTGTTGGAAAAGGTTATAAGAGATAGAATTTATAATCATCTAGGGAGGAATAGGTTGATTCAGGATAGTTAACATGGTTTTGTGAAGGGTAGGTCGTGCCTCACAAACCCTGTTGAAGGTGACCAAACAAGTGGATGAAGGTAAAGTGGTTGATGTGGTGTATCTGGATTTCAGTAAAGCATTTGATAAGGATCCCTATGGTAACATATTTCACAGAATACAGAGGCATGGGATTGAGTGTGATTTAGCAATTTGGATCAGAAATTGGCTGACTGAAAGGAGACAGAGGGTGGTGGTTGATGGGAAATATTAATCCTGGAGTTCAGTTAGTAGTGGTGTACCGCAAGGATCTGTTTTGGGTCCACTACTGTTTGTCATTTTTATAAATGATCTGGATGAGGGCATAGAAGGATGGGTTAATAAATTTGTGGATGACACAAAGATCGGTGGATATTGCCGAAGGATGTTGTAGGTGAAAGAGGGACATAGATAAGCTGCAGAGCTAGGCCGAAAGATGGCATATGGAATTTAATGCGGAAAAGTGTAAGATGATTCACTTTGGTTGGAACAACTGGAATAAAGAGCACTGGGCTAATGGTAAGATTCTTGGTAGTAGAACATAGAACAGTACAGCACAGAACAGGCCCTTCAGCCCACGATGTTGTGCCGACCACTGATCCTCATGTATACACCCTTAAATTTCTGTGACCATATGCATGTCCAGTAGTCTCTTAAATGTCCCCAATGACCCTGCCTCCACAACTGCTGCTGGCAATGCATTCCATGCTCTCACAACTCTCTGTGTAAACAACCCGCCTCTGACATCCCCTCTATACTTTCCTCCAACCAGCTTAAAACTATGACCCCTCTTGTTAGTCATTTCTGCCCTGGGAAATAGTCTCTGGCTATTGACTCGATCTATGCCTCTCATTATCTTGTATACCTCAATTAGGTCCCTTCTTCTCCTCCTTTTCTCCAATGAAAAAAGTCCGAGCTCAGTCAACGTCTCCTCATAAGATAAGCCCTCCAGTCCAGGCAGCATCCTGGTAAACCTCCTCTGAACCCTCTCCAAAGCATCCACATCTTTCTTATAATAGGGCGACCAGAACTGGACGCAGTATTCCAAGTGCGGTCTAACCAAAGTTTTATAGAGCTGCAACAAGATCTCACGACTCTTAAAGAGAAAGTGAGGGCTGCAGATGCTGGAGATCAGAGCTGAAAATGTGTTGCTGGAAAAGCGCAGCAGGTCAGGTAGCATCCAAGGAACTACCACCTACCACCCCACCAACCTCCATGTACAACGTATCATCCGCCGTCAGTTCCTCCACCTCCAAACAGACCCCACCACCAGTGATATATTTCCCTCCCCTTCCCTATCAGCGTTCCGAAAAGACCACTCCCTCCGTGACTCCCTCGTCAGGTCCACACCCCCACCAACCCAACCTCCACTCCCGGCACCTTCCCCTGCAACTGCAAGAAATGCAAAGCTTGCGCCCACACCTCCCCCCTGACTTCCCTCCAAGGCCCCAAGGGACACTTCCATATCCGCCACAAATTCACCTGCACCTCCACACACATCATCTATTGCATCCACTGCACCCGATGTGGCCTCCTCTATATTGGGGAACGTTTCAGAGAACACCTCTGGGACACCCGGACCAACCAACCCACCCACCCCGTAGCTCAACACTTTAACTCCCCCTCCCACTTCACCAAGGACATGTAGGTCCTTGGATTCCTCCATCGCCAGACCATGGCAACACGACGGTTGGAGGAAGAGCGCCTCATCTTCTGCCTGGGAACCCTCCAACCACAAGGGATGAACTCAGACTTCTCCAGTTTCATCATTTCCCCTCCCCTCACCTTGTCTCAGTCAAATCCCTCAAACTCAGCACCGCCTTCCTAACCTGCAATCATCTTCCTGACCTCTCCGCCCCCACCACACTTTGGGCTATCACCCTCACCTTGACCTCCCTCCACCTATCGCATTTCCAAAACCCCTCCCCCAAGTCCCTCCTCCCTACCTTTTATCTTAGCCTGCTGGACACACTTTCCTCATTCCTGAAGAAGGGCTTATGCCCGAAACGTCGATTCTCCTGTTCCTTGAATGCTGCCTGATCTGCTGCGCTTTTCCAGCAGCACATTTTCAGCTCACGACTCTTAAACTCAATACCCCTGTTAATGAAAGCCAAAACACCATATGCTTTCTTAACAACGCTGTCCACTTGGGTGGCCATTTTAAGGGATCTATGTACCTGCACCCCAAGATCCCTCTGTTCCTCCACACTGCCAAGAATCCTATCCTTAATTCTGTACTCAGCTTTCAAATTCGACCTTCCAAAATGCATCACCTCGCATTTATCCAGGTTGAACTCCATCTGCCGCCTCTCAGCCCATTTCTTTATCCTGTCAATGTCCCGCTGCAGCCTACAACAGCCCTCTATACGGTCAACGACACCTCCAACCTTTGTGTCGTCTGCAAACTTGCTGACCCATCCTTCAATCCCCTCATCCAAGTCATTAATAAAAATTACAAACAATAGAGGCCCAAGGACAGAGCCCTGTGGAACACCACTCACCAGTAGTGTAGATGAGCAGAGAGGTTTGGGTGTCCATGTACACAGATGCCTGAAAGTTGCCACTCAGTTTGATGCAGTTCTTAAGAAGGATAAACTGTGTTAGCTTTTATTGGTAGAGGGATTGAGTTTTGGAGCCATGAGGGCGGCACAGTGGTTAGCACTGCTGCCTCACAGTGCCAGGGACCTGGGTTTGATTCCCGTCTCGGGTGGCTGTGTGGAATTTGCACGTTCTCCACATGTCTGCATGGATTTCCTCCAGGTGCTCTGGTTTTCTCCCACAGTTCAAAGATGTGCAAGTCAGGTGAATTGGGCATTCTAAATTGCTCATAACGTTAGTGCATTAGTCAGGGGGGGAATTGGTCTGGGTGGATTTCTCTTCGGAAGGTCAGAGTGGACTTGTTGAACCAAATGGACTGTTTCCGTACTGTCGGGAATATAATCTAATGAGGTCATGTTGCAGCTGTACAAAACTCTGGTGCAATCGCACATGGAGTATTGCGTACAGTTCTGGTTTATAGGAAGGATGTGGAAAGGGTTCAGTGGAGATTCAGTGGAGATCTGGTATGGAGGGGAGGTCTGAGGGACTTGAGGTTATTTTTGTTAGACAGAAGAAGGTTGAGAGGTGACTTAATTGAGACATACAAGTTAATCAGAGGGTTAGATAGGGTGGACCGTGAGGGTCTTTTTCCTCAGATGGTGATGGTGAGCACAAGGGGACATAGCTTTAAATTGAGCAGTTAAAGATATAGGACAGATGTCAGAGGTAGCTTCTTTACTCAGGGCATAATAGGGGTGTGGAACAGCCTGCCTGCAACAGTAGTAGACTTGCCAACTTTAAGGAGCATTTAAATGGTCATTGGATAAACATACGGAAGGACTGATAGGCCAGGAGATTTTGGGAAAATGCAGATGTACACAGAACATAGAAAAGTACAGCACAGAACAGGCCCTTAGGCCCACGATGTTGTGTCGAGACTTAATCCTAAGTAAAATATAGTAACTTAACCTACACACCCCTCAACTCACTGCTATCCATGTGCATGTCCAGCAGTCGCTTAAATGTTCCCAATGACTCTGCTTTCACCACCTCAGCTGGCAACGCATTCCATGCATTCACAACTCTCTGCATAAAGAACCTACCTCTGATGTCTCCTTTATACCTTCCTCCTAATATCTTCAAACTATGACTTCTCATACCAGTCAATCCTGCCCTGGGGAATAGTCTCTGGCTATTGACTCTATCTATACCTCTCATTATTTTGTACACCTCGATCAGGTCTCCTCTCTTCCTCCTTCTCTCCAGACAGAAAAGACCGAGCTTATTCAACCTTTCTTCATAACGCAAGCCCTCCAGTCAAGGCAGCATCCTGGTAAACCTTCTTTGCACCCTCTCCAAAGCCTGTGATCTTTCCGATAGTATAGCGATCAGAAGTGGACATAATATTCCAAGTGTGGTCTCACCAGGGACTTGTAGAGCTGCAGCAAAACCTCGTGGCTCTTAAACTCGATCCCCCTGTTAATGAAAGCCAAAACACCATATGCTTTCTTAACAACCCTATCCACTTGGGTGGCAACTTTGAGGGATCTATGGACTTGCACAACCAGATCCCTCTGTTCTTCCACACTGCCAAGAATCCTGTTTTTAATCATATATTGAGCATTTGAGTTCAACCTTCCAAAATGCATCACTTCGCATTTATCCAAGTTGAACTCCATCTGCCATTTCTCAGCCCACCTCTGCATCCTGTCTATGTCGTGCTGCAGCCTGCAGTAGCCCTCTATCCATGACACCTCCAACCCTTGTGTCAACTGCAAATTTACTAACCTCCTCATCCAAGTCATTTATAAAAACTACAAGGAGTAGAGGCCCAAGAACAGAGCCCTGCAGGACCCCACTTAACGCTGTCTTCCAGGCAGAATACTTTCCATCTACAACCATTCTCTGCTTTCTGTCAGCAGCCAATTCTGAATCCAGACAGCCAAATCTCCCTGTATCCCATAATGCCTGACTTCATGAATGAGCCTACCATGGGGAACCCTATCAAGTGCCTTGCTGAAATCCATATACACCACATCCACTGCTCAACCGTCGTCGACCTGTCTTGACACCTCCTCAAAGAACTCAATAAGATTTGTGAGGCATGACCTGGCCCTCTCAAAGCCATGCTGACTGCATTTAATCACACTATGCTTTGCCAAATAGTCATAAATCCTATCCCTCAGAATTCTTTCCACAACTTTGCTGACCACAGACATGAGCCTGACTGGTCTGTAATTTCCAGGGATTTTCCTATTACCCTTCTTTAAAAGTGGATGCTCCTTCCAATCCTCCGGTACAACTCCCGTGGAGAGTGAGGAGGCAAATATCCTCGCTAGCGGCTTAGCAACCTCCTATCTCACTTCCCAGAGCAGCCTCGGATAAATCTGGTCTGGCCCTGGGGACTTATCAGTCTTAATGTTTTCCAACATTTCTAGCACATCATCTTTATCAATCCTGATCTTGTCAAGACTGTGTCCCAGCTCCTCTAAGTTTTCGTTTACAACAAGGTCTCTTTCCTTCTTGAAAACCGAAGCAAAAAACTCATTTAGGCCTTCCCCTATCTGCTCAGACTCCACACACAAGTTCCCTCCGCTATCCCTGATCGGCCCTACCTTCTCCCTGATCATTCTCTTATTCCTCACATATGAGTAAAACGCAGGGTTGTTGTTATGGGTAACTTCAACTTTTCCAATATTGACCGGAACCTCCTTAGTGCAGATAGTTTGGATGGAGCCGTTTTTGTCAGGTGTGTTCAGGAGGGTTTCCTTACTCAGTATGTGGACAGGCCAACGAGGGGAGAAGCCATTTTGGATTTGGTGCTCAGCAATGAGCCAGGAAAGGTGTCAGATCTCAAGGTAGGAGATCACTTTGGTGACAGTGACCACTACTGCCTCACATTTACCATAGCCTTGAAGAGGGAAAGGAGCAGTTACCAAGAGAAAATATTTAATTGGAGAAATGAAACTCGATGTAGGTTTGCTCGCTGAGGTTCATTTCCAGACGTTTTGTCACCCTACTAGGTAACATCTTCAGTGGGCAAAAGTGAGGACTGCAGATGCTGGAAATCAGTTTAAATCAAAGTGCTGGAAAAGCACAGCAGGTCAGGCAGCATCCAAGGAGCAGGAAAATCGATGTTTAGGGCAATAGAACATCAGGAATAGAACATCTTCATTGGGCCTCCGAGCGAAGCACTGCTGATGATTCCTGCTTTCTATTTATATGTTTGGGTTTCATTGGGTTGATGATATCATTTCCTGTTCTTTATCTCAACTGGTGGTAGATGAGGTCTAACTCGATGTGTTTGTTGATAGAGTTCTGGCTGGAATGCCATGCTTCTAGGAATTCTCGTGCGTGTCTCTGTTTGGCTTTTCCTAGGATGGATGTGTTGTCCCAGTCGAAGTGGTATCCTTCTTTATCTGTGTGTAAGGATACTAGTGAGAGAGGATCATGTCTTTTTGTGGCCAGTTAATGTTCATGTATTGTGGTGGCTAGTTTTCTGCCTGTCTGTCTAATGTATGTTTGTTACAGTTCTTGCACGGTATTTTGTAAAGGACATAAGGTTTACTTGTTGTCTGTATAGGGTCTTTCAAGTTCATTAGCTGCCACAAAAAGACGTGACCCTCTTTCACTAGGACATTCCAAACAGAGACATGCAGGAGAATTCCTAGAAGCATGGCATTCCAACTGAAACTCTATCAACAAAGACATCAAGTTAGACTCCATCTACCACCACCCCCCCTCCCCCCCCCCCCCCCCCCCCTGCTGAGAAAAGAACAGGAAATGCCATCACTAGCCCATAGAAACCCAAACATCTAAATAGAAAGCAGGAATCATCAGAAATTCTTCGCCCAGAGGCCCACTGAAGATGTTACCTAGTAGGGTGATGAAATATCTGGAAATGAATCTCCCAGCTCAGCGAGTAAACCTACATTCAGAACCTCAACCTGAGCTACAAATCTTCTCAAGACTCACTGGGGAAAAGGAAATTATGATGCTATCAGACAGGAGTTGGGACAGATTGAGAGCAATTGTTCCACAGAAAGGGCACAACAGTATGTGGAGACTGTTTCAGGAGCAGTTGTTGTGAGTGATGCACAAATTTGTTCCTTTGAGACAGGCAAGAAGAGGTAAGATCAAGGAGCCTTGGACAAGGAGAACAGAGGAGATTCTCATCGAAAGGAAGAAGGCAGCTTACTTAAAGTGGAGGAAGCAAGGATCTAGCATAGCTATAGAGGATTGCAGGCTTGCAAGAAAGGAGCTCAGAAATGGACAGAGGAGAGCCAGGAGGGGCACAAAAAAGGCTTGGCAGGAAGGAATAGGGAGAACCCAAACGCATTTTACTCATACGTGAGGAATAAGAGAATGATCAGGGAGAAGGTAGGACCAGTCAGGGATAGCGTAGGGAACTTGTGCGTGGAGTCTGAGCAGATAGGGGAAGCCTTAAATGAGTTTTTTCCTTCAGTTTTCAGTCAGGAAAGGAATCTTGTTGTGAATGAGAACTTTGAGGAGTTGGGAAACAGGCTTGAACAGATCAAGATTGATGAAGTTGATGTGCTCGAAACTTGGCAAACATTAAGATTGATAAGTCCCTAGAGATAGGCCGGATTTATCATAGGTTGCTCCAGGAAGCAAGAAAGGAGGTGTTAAGCCTCTGGCGAAGATCTTTACTTCCTAACTCTTCAAGGGCATCGTGCCTGAGGATTGGAGGGAGGTGACTGTTGTTCCTCTTTTCAAGCAGGGGCATAGGGAAATCCCTGGCAATTACAGACCAGTCAGTCTTACGCCTGTAGTCAGCAAGGTTTTGAAAAGAATTCTGAGAGATAGGATTCATGACTATTTGGAAAAGCATAGCGTTAAAAGCAGTCAGCATGGCTTTGTGAGGAGCAGGTCATGCCTCACAAATCTTATTGAGTTCTTTGAGGAAGTGTAAAGACAGGTCGACGATGGTAGAGCAGTGGATGTGGTGTATATGGACTTCAGCAAGGCATTTGATAAGGTCGCCCTGGTAGGCTCATTCATAAAGTCAGGAGGTATGGGACACAGAGAGATTTGGCTGTCTGGATTCAGAATTGATTGGCTGGCAGAAGGCAGAGTGTGGTTGTAGATGGAAAGTATTCTGCCTGGAGGTCAGTGTTGAGTGGTGTCCCACAGAGCTCTGTTCTTAGGTCTCTGCTCTTTGTAGTTTTTATAAATGACTTGGACGAGGAGGTTGAGGGGTGGGTTAGTAAATTTGCCTATGACACAAAGGTTGGAGCTACCGTTGATACTATCGAGGTCTATTGCAGGCTGCAGCATAACACAGACAGGATGCAGAGCTGAACTGAGAAATGGCTGATGGAGTTCAACCTGGATAAATGCTAAGTGATGCATTTTGGAAGTTTGAACTTGAATGCTGAATATAGGATTAAAGACAGAATTCTTGGCAGTGTAGAGGAACAAAGGGATCTTGGTGTTCAAATGCACAGATCCCTCAAAGTTGCCACCCAAGTGGATAGGGTTGTTAAGAAAGCATATGGTGTTTTGGCTTTCATTAACAGGGGGATTGAGCTTAAGAGCCGCGAGCTTTTGCTTCAGCTCTACAAGACCCTGGTGAGACCACACTGTGAATATTATGTCCAGTTCTGGCCACCCTATTATAGGAAAGGGTGCAAAGGAAGTTTACCAGGATGCTGCCTGGACTGCAGGGCTTGTCTTACAAAGAGAGATTGACTAAGCTCTGACGTTTCTCTCTGGAGAGAAGGAGGAAGAGACTGATCTGATTGAAGTATACAAGGTAATGTGAGGCATGGATAGAGTCAATAGCCAGAGACTTTACCCCACCGCAGGATTGACTGGCACTAGGGGTCATAGTTTTAAGATATTAGGAGGAAGGTATAGAGGAGAGGTCAGAGGAAGGTTCTTTACGCAGAGTTGTGAATGCATAGAATGAGTTGCCTGCAGTGGTGGTGGAAGCAGAGTCATTAGGGACACTTAAGCAACTGCTAGACATGCACATGGACAGCAGTGAATTGAGGGGTGCGTAGGTTAGGTTATTTTATTTTAGATTAGGAATAATCCTCGGCACAACATTGTGGGCTGAAGGGCCTGTTCTGTGCTATACTTTTCTATGTTCTATGCACTATGAAAATAGAATAGTGTGGGTTAGATTGGTTTCAGATTGGTTCCACAGGTTGGTGCAATGTCGAGAGCTGAAGGGCCTGTACTGCGCTGTAAAGTTCTATCTACCTTCTATCAAGTTATAGTCTTAACAAAGGAGCAGCACTCCAACAGCTTATACTTGCAGATAAACCTGTTGGATTATAACCTAGCGTTATGTGATTTTTAACTTGCTCAGAATCTAACAGACATAAAACAAAATATTTATTCATTACAGAGGAGCTTCTTGTCAAGAGGAAAAAGGAAGCTTACTTAAGGTTGAGGAAGTAAGGATTAGATTAGATTAGATTAGATTACAGTGTGGAAACAGGCCCTTCGGCCCAACAAGTCCACACCGACCCGCCGAAGCGAAACCCACCCATACCCCTACATTTACCCCTTACCTAACACTACAGGCAATTTAGTATGGCCAATTCACCTGACCCTGCACATCTTTGGATGGTGGGAGGAAACCGGAGCACCCGGAGGAAACCCACGCAGACACGGGGAGAACGTGCAAACTCCACACAGTTTTGACGCAGCTTTAGAGGATTACAGGATAGTTAGGAAATAACTCAAAAATGGACTGAACAGGGCTAGGAGGGGGCACAATAAAACCTTGACGGGAAGGACCAGGGAAAACCCAAAGGCATTCTACACATACGTGAGGAATATGAGAATGATCAGACAGAGGGTAGGGTCGATCAGGGATTGTGGAGGGAACTTGTGGCTGCAGTAGGAAGAGGTAGGGGAAGCCTTAAATGAGTATTTGCTTCAGTATTCTCTGGAGAGGTGGACCTTGTTGATAGTGAGAACACCCTGGACCAGGTTAATAGAGTTGAACAGATTGATATTAAGAAAGTGGATGTGCTGGACGTTCTGGGAAACATCAAGTCAGATAGGTCCCAGGGCCAGACCAGACATATCCAAGGTTACTGTGGGAAGCCAGGAATGAAATTGCTGCGCTTCTGGCGATGATCTTTGTATCCTCACTCTCCACAGGAGTAGTACCGGTAGTTTGGAGGGAAGCGAATGTTGTTCCTCTGTATAAGAAAGGGAATAGAGAAATCCCTGGGAATTACAGACCAGTCAGTCTTATGTCTGTGGTAAGCAAGGTACAGGAAAGGATTCTGAGAGATAGGATTTATGACTATTTGGAAAATCATAGTTTGATTAAACATTGTTGTGGTTCTGTTCGCCAAGCTGGAAGTTTTTGTTGCAAACGTTTCGTCCCCTGGCTAGGCGACATCATCAGTGCTTGGGAGCCTCCTGCGAAGCGCTTCTTTGATGTTTCCTCCGGTGTTTATAGTGGTCTGTCCCTGCCGCTTCCGGTTGTCAGTTTCAGCTGTTCGCTGGAGTGGTTGGTATATTGGGTCCAGGTCGATGTGTTTGTTGATGGAGTTTGTGGATGAATGCCATGCCTCTAGGAATTCCCTGGCTGTTCTCTGTCTGGCTTGCCCTATGATAGTAGTGTTGTCCCAGTCGAATTCATGTTGCTTGTTGTCTGCGTGTGTGGCTACTAAGGATAGCTGGTCGTGTCGTTTCGTGACTAGTTGATGTTCATGTATGCGGATTGTTAGCTGTCTTCCTGTTTGTCCTATATAGTGTTTTGTGCAGTCCTTGCATGGTATTTTGTACACTACATTCGTTTTGCTCATGTTGGGTATCAGGTCCTTCGTTCTGGTGAGTTGTTGTCTGAGCGTGGCTGTTGGTTTGTGTGGCTATCCTTAGTAGCCACACACGCAGACAACAAGCAACATGAATTCGACTGGGACAACACTACTATCATAGGGCAAGCCAGACAGAGAACAGCCAGGGAATTCCTAGAGGCATGGCATTCATCCACAAACTCCATTAACAAACACATCGACCTGGACCCAATATACCAACCACTACAGCGAACAGCTGAAACTGACAACCGGAAGCGGCAGGGACAGACCACTATAAACACCGGAGGAAACATCAAAGAAGCGCTTTGCAGGAGGCTCCCAAGCACTGATGATGTCGCCTAGCCAGGGGACGAAATGTTTGCATCAAAAACTTCCAGCTCGGCGAACAGAACCACAACAACGAGCACCCGAGCTACAAATCTTCGCACAAACTTTGATTAAACATAGTCAGCATGACTTTGTGAGGGGCAAGTCATGCCTCACAAGCCTTATTGAGTTCTTTGAGGATGTGACAATAGACAATAGGTGCAGGAGTAGGCCATTCTGCCCTTCGAGCCAGCACCACCATTCATTATGATCATGGCTGATCATCCTCAATCAGTATCCTGTTCCTGCCTTATCCCCATAACCCTTGATTCCACTATCCTTAAGAGCTCTATCCAACTCTTTCATGAAAGTATCCAAAGACTTGGCCTCCACAGCCTTCTGGGGCAGAGCATTCCACATACCCACCATTCTCTGGGTGAAGAAGTTTCTCCTCAACTCTGTTCTAAATGGCCTAGCCTTTATTTTTAAGCTATGTCCTCTGGTTCGGGACTCACCCATCAGCGGAAATATGCTTCCTGTCTCCAGAGTGTCCAATCCTTTAATAATCTTATACGTCTCAATCAGATCCCCTCTCAGCCTTCTAGACTCAAGGGTATACAAGCCCAGTCGCTCCAATCTTTCAACGTAAGACAGTCCCACCATTCCGGGAATTGATTTCGTGAACCTACGCTGCACTCCCTCAATAGCCAGAATGTCTTTCCTCAAATTTGGAGACCAAAATATTCCAGGTGCAGTCTCACCAGGGCCCTGTATAGCTGCAGAAGAACCTCTTTGCTTCTATACTCAATTCCTCTTGTTATGAAGGCCAGCATTCTATTAGCTTTCTTCACTGCCTGCTGTACCTGCATGTTTGCTTTCATTGACTGATGTACAAGAACATCTGGATCTCGTTGTACTGCCCCTTTACCTAACTTGACTCCATTTAGGTAGTAATCTGCCTTCCTATTCTTGCCACCAAAGTGGATAACCACACATTTATCCACATTAAACTGCATCTGCCATGCATTTGTCAACTCACCTAGCCTGTCCAAGTCACCCTGTAATCTCCTAACATCCTCCTCACATTTTGTCCTGCCACCCAGCTTTGTATCATCAGCAAATTTTCTGATATTACTTTTAATATCTTCATCTATATCATTAATGTATATTGTAAACAGCTGCGGTCCCAGCACTGAATCTTGTGGTACCCCAGTGGTCACCGCCTGCCATTCTGAAAGGGACCCATTTATCACTACTCTTTGCTTCCTGTCAGTCAGCCAATTTTCAATCCATGTCAGTATTTTGCCCCCAGTGCCATGTGCCCTAATTTTGCTCACTCATCTCCTATGTGGGACTTTATCAAAGGCTTTCTGAAAGTCCAGGTACACTACATCCACTGGATCTCCCTTGACCATCTTCAGAGTTACATCCTCAAAAAATTCCAGAAGATTAGTCAAGCAGGATTTCCCCTTCATAAATCCATGCTGACTCTGACCTATCCTGTTGCTGCTATCCAGATGTGTCGTAATTTCATCCTTTATAATTGACTCCAGCAAGTTGTTGAAGATCGAGGAGTGGATGTGGTATATGTGGATTTCAGTAATGCATTTGATAGGTTTCCCCACAGCAGGATCTTTGAGGAAGTTAGGAGAAATGGGATATAGGGAAATTTGGCTGTCTGGATACAGAATTGGCTAGCCAAAAGAAGACAGCGAGTGGTTGTGGGTGGAAAGTATTCCATCTGGAGATTGGTGACCAGTGGCGTCCTGCAGGGATCTGTTCTTGGGCCTTTGCTCTTTGGAGTTTTTAAAAGTGACTTGGATGGAGAAGTGGAAGGTTGATCCAGTTAGTTTACTGATGACATAAAGGTTGGTGGTATTGTAGATACATTGACAGGATACATAGCTGGGCTGAGAAGTGGCAGATGGAGTTCAACCTGGATAAATGTGAAGTGATCCATTTTGGAAGGTCAAATTCAAATGCTGAATACAGGGTTAAAGACTGGATTCTTGGCAGTGTGGAGGAAAGCAGGATCTTGGGGTCCACGTAATAGATCCCTCAAAGTTGCCATCAAAGTTTGTAGGGTGGTAAAGAAGGCGTATTGTGTTTTGGCTTTCATTAAGCCTATTAACCTGGACCAGGGCGTTCTCACTATCAACAAGGTCCATCTTTCTAGTGACTACTGAAGCAAAAACTCATTTAAGGCCTGCCCTACCTCTTCAGACTGCAGCCACAAGTTCTCTCCACAATCCCTGATTGACCCTACCCTCTCTCTGATCATTATCTTATTCCTCACGTATGTGTAGAATGCCTTTGGGTTTTCCCTAGTCCTCCCTGTCAAGGTTTTGTCGTGCCCCCTCCTAGCTCTGTTCAATCCATTTTTGAGTTCTTTTCTAACTACCCTGTAATCTTCTAAAGCTGTGCCAGATCCTTGTTTCCTCAACCTTAAGTAATCTTTCTTCTTCCTCTTGAGTTTAAGAGCTGCGAGATTTTGCTGCAGCTGTACAAAACCCTCGTTGGACCACATTTGGAATATTGTGTCCAGTTCTGGTCGTCTAATTTTAGGAAGGGTATAGTTCCTTTTGAGAGGGTCCAGAGGACGTTTACCAGGATGTTGCCTGGATTGGAGAGCTTGCCTTATGAAGAGAGGTTGAGCGAGCTAGGGCTTTTCACATTGGAGAGAAGAAGGAAGAGGAGTGACTTGATAGAGGTGTACAAAATAATAAGAGGCATAGATAGAGTAGATAGCCAGAGACTTTTCCCTAGGACAGAAATGGCTGTCATGAGGGGTCATAATTTTAAGGTGATTGGAGGAAGGTATAGGAAAGATGTCAGAGATAGCTTCTTTACGCAGAGAGTGGTGGGTGCGTGGAATGCACTGTGTCAGAGACTTTAGGGACATTAAAGTGACTGCTGGACAAGCACACAGATGGCAGTAAATTGAGTTTTTTTTTAAAATCTGGGAGTAAGAATCTAATAGTGATAATGCAACTATAGCTGATTGTCAGGAAAATCCCATCTAATTCATTTCTCTCCTTCAGAGAAGGAAATCTACCATCCTTGCCCTATCTGGCCTACACATGATTCCAGAACCACAGCAAAGAGGATCAAAGAACAAAGTTTATATGTAGGTTAAAATCACTCCTAATTCTTACCAGCCCAGACCAGAGCAAATGTAGGCCATTTGGCTGATGAGTAATTGAGATTAGGTGCACATTAAATCACAGGCAGCAGAACGTTGGCTGAGGTGAAACATGAGGAGGGTGAAATATGCTAGGTCAGCCAAGAGTGCATGGAAATACCTAAGCTCAGAAGTGAAAAAAGACATGGGTGAGTGAGGGTTTCAGTTGCTATTAAGCTAAGAGAAAGGAAGATCAGATGGTGTAATGATGGTGATCTTAGTTATGGTGTGGACATGTGGTCGTGCACTCACATTGAGATCAAATATAACATCAACATTTCAAACAGATTAATTGAGCATCAGATACTGGATTTGGTTCTGGGTAACGAACCAGGCCAGGTGTTAGAATTAGAGGTAGGTGAGCACTTTGGGGATAGTGACCATAATTCGGTGATTTTTACTCTCGTGATGGAGAGGGATAAGTGTGTACTACAGGGCAAGAGTTATAGCTGGGGTCAGGGAAATTATGATGCGGTGAGGCATGACTTAGGATGTGTGGCTTGGAAAAGTAGACTCCAAGGCAAGAGTGTAAATGATATGTGGAGCTTGTTCAAGGAGCAACTATTGAGTGTCCTTGATAATTATGTACCTGTCAGGCAGGGAGGAAAGGGTCGTGCGAGGGAGCCGTGGTTTAATAAGGAATTGGAATCCCTTGTTAAATGGAAGAGGGCGGCCTATCTCAAGATGAGACGTGAAGGTTCAATTGGGGCGATTGAGAGTTATAGGGTAGCCAGGAAGGACCTGAAGAGAGAGCTAAGAGCAGCAAGGAGGGGACATGAAAGGTCCTTAGTCGGTAGGATTAGGGAAAACCCTAAGGCTTTCTATAGGTATGTTAGGAATAAAAGAACGACTAGGGTAGGAATAGGTCCAGTCAAGGATAGTAGTGGGAAGTTGCGTGTGGAGGCGGAAGAGATTGGGGAGACACTGAATGAATACTTTTCTTCAGTATTTACTCAGGAACAGGGCATTGTCGTCGATGTGAATACTGAGTCACAAATAAGTAGAATGGATGGCTTTGAGGTATGTAGAGAAGAGGTGTTGGAAATCCTGGAAAAGGTGAAAATAGATAAGTCCCCTGGGCCTGATGGCATTTATCCTAGGATTCTCTGGGAAGCAAGGGAGGAGATTGCAGAGCCATTGGCCTTGATTTTTATGTCCTCTTTGTCTACAGGAGTAGTGCCAGAAGACTGGAGGATAGCAAATGTGGTTCCCTTGTTCAAAAAGGGGAGTAGGGATAACCCTAGTAACTATAGGCCGGTGAGTCTCACTTCTGTTGTGGGCAAAGTCTTAGAGAGAATTGTAAGGGATAGGATTTATGCACATCTGGATAGGAATAATGTGATCAAGGATAGTCAGCATGGTTTTGTGAAGGGCAGGTCGTGCCTCACAAACCTTATTGAATTCTTTGAAAAGGTGACGAAGGAGGTTGATGAGGGGAAAGCGGTAGATGTGATATATATGGATTTTAGTAAGGCGTTTGATAAGGTTCCCCATGGTAGGCTACTGCAGAAAATACGGAGATATGGCATTGAGGGTGAGTTGGAGGTTTGGATTAGGAATTGGCTAGATGGAAGAAGACAGAGGGTAGTAGTTGATGGCAAAGTTTCTTCATGGAGTGCCGTCACTAGCGGTGTTCCGCAAGGATCTGTTTTGGGACCATTGCTGTTTGTCATTTTTATAAATGACCTGGAAGAGGGGTTAGAAGGTTGGGTGAGCAAGTTTGCGGATGATACGAAAGTCGGAGGAGTTGTTGACAGTGAGGAAGGATGTGGCAGGTTACAGCAGGATATAGAGAAGCTGCAGAGCTGGGCAGAAAGGTGGCAAATGGAGTTCAATGTAGCTAAGTGTGAGGTGATTCACTTTGGGAAGAATAACAAAAAGATGGGGTACTGGGCTAATGGTCGGATACTTGGTAGTGTGGATGAGCAGAGGGATCTTGGTGTCCATGTACACAGATCTCTGAAAGTTGCCACCCAGGTAAATAGTGCGGTGAGGAAGGCATATGGCGTACTGGCTTTTATTGGTAGAGGAATTGAGTTCCGGAGTCCTGAGGTCATGATGCAGTTGTATAAGACTCTGGTGCGGCCGCATCTGGAATATTGTGTGCAGTTTTGGTCGCCATACTATAGGAAGGATGTGGAGGCACTGGAACGGTTGCAGAGGAGGTTTACCAGGATGTTGCCTGGTATGGAAGGAAGATCGTATGAGGAAAGACTGAGACACTTGGGGCTGTTTTCATTAGAGAAAAGAAGGTTTAGGGGTGACTTGATTGAGGTGTACAAGATGATTAGGGGGTTAGATAGGGTTGACAGTGTGAACCTTTTCCCGCGTATGGAGTCGGGTATTACAAGGGGGCATAGCTTTAAATTAAGGGGGGTAGATATAGGACTGAAGTTAGGGGTAGGTTCTTCACTCAGCGAGTCGTAAGTTCATGGAATGCCCTGCCAGTAGCAGTGGTGGACTCTCCCTCTTTATGGGCATTTAAGCGGACATTGGATAGGTATATGGAGGATAGTGGGTTAGTATAGGTTAGGTGGGCTTGGATCGGCGCAACATCGAGGGCCAAAGGGCCTGTACTGCGCTGTATTCTTCTATGTTCTATGTTCTATAAGCGTGAAAAGATCCCTTTTGGGGTGGCACAGTGTGGGTTTGTGCAAAACTCATAGTGTTGGGGATCCAGATTCAATTCTACCATCTTGCGACTTTCTGTATAAAGTTTGCACATTGACCCTACCTTCTCTCTGATCATTATCTTATTCCTCACGTATGTGTAGAATGCCTTTGGGTTTTCCCTAGTCCTCCCTGTCAAGGTTTTGTCGTGCCCCCTCCTAGCTCTGTTCAATCCATTTTTGAGTTCTTTTCTAACTACCCTGTAATCTTCTAAAGCTGTGCCAGATCCTTGTTTCCTCAACCTTAAGTAATCTTTCTTCTTCCTCTTGAGTTTAAGAGCTGCGAGATTTTGCTGCAGCTGTACAAAACCCTCGTTGGACCACATTAGGAATATTGTGTCCAGTTCTGGTCGTCTAATTTTAGGAAGGGTATAGTTCCTTTTGAGTCTGCATGAGTTATTTTGAGGTGTTCCGGTTTCCTCCTGCTGTCTGAAAATATGCAGGTTAGGTGGTTGGCTATGCTAAATTGCCCATAGTGTCCAGGGATGTGCAGGGTAGTTGGATTAGCCATCAGAACTGCAAGGTCACAGGATAGGGTAAGGGTCTGGATGGGAATCTCTTCAGAGGATCAGTGTGGACTCGATGAGCCTAATAGCCTGCTTTCACGCTGTCAAGATTCTATGATTTCTATGAAATAGAAAAGACTAAGGACAGACTTCATGGTAGGTACAAGAGGTGACAGTGTGGGAACAGGAAAAGAAGACATTGTAAGTGATTCTCTGGCTAAGATCAGATGGCAAAGAATTGAACCAAGTTGGAGCATGTTCCCAACACACCCCCTTTTTTTTGTCACAATCGTGTAGGATGTTATTTGTCTCTGAGTGTTTTGGTACTGTGGCAGGAGCAGAAACCTGATGGAGGGATTCAATCTAGAGCTACAGTATTGTGTGCAATTCTGGAGACCACATTACAGGAGAGATGTGTTTGCACTGGAGAGTGTGCAGAGGAGATTTCCCAGGATGTTGTCTGGACTGGAGAGTTTTAGTTACAAAGAGAGATTGCATTGACCTGTTGTTTTTTTTGGAGTAGAGGAGAATAGGGGAGCTCATGACTGAAATGTGTAAAATTTCGAGGAGCATAGATATGTAGACAGGAAAGGGCTTTTTCCCTTGGTGGATCAATGATGGGGGGCATAGTTTTAAGATAAGGAGCAAGAGGTTTAGAAGGATGTGATTTTAGCTCACTCAGACCGTGGTAGGAAACTGAAATTCAGTGTCTGTGAGGGTGATAAAAACAGAAACCCTCATAACACTTAAGAACCATTCAGATGTTCACGTGCAAGTGCCAAGGCCTACAAGGCTGGGCGACGTATGGGCCAAGTGCTGGCAAATGGGAATGGAATAGTTGGTTGTTTTTGTCTGGCTATGAACTTTTTCTGTGCTATGGACTTCTGTTACTATATAGCAAACATGGAGTTCTGGGAAAGATGAGTATGGATTGGGAAACACAAGTATGTTTGAGAACTTTGAGTAGGAAGGAAGCATGGAGATATTGTGATATTTTGCAAGGCTGAAAAGGTCAACAATTAATTACTGTGGGACAATGGAAAAAGTGAAAGAGGCACATGGGTTCAGAAAGATCCCAGGTTGCACCTCCACTTTGTGGTACTGAGCTTCTCACACAGGTGTGGGAAAACCCACACGCACATTGCCTTAAGGTTGACCCTCAATGATTATGTTCTGCAGAATGTGAAGCAGCAACAGATGATAGATTAATTACTGGCTTTTTATATCTTTCAGAAATTGGACCCTGCCACCCAAGCTGGTGCAAAATTGGACCCATGCTCAGATGAGGCACTTGGGAAACTGTTGTATCCCACTTCCAACAACAATAAGCCTAAGGAGAGTATTAGACTTATTACCAAAGACATCATTCGAGACCTGATGCAAGTGATTTTTATTCATCTCACATGCAGTGACTCAATGTGGAGTAGGCTTGTATCTTTCTCGATTTCCATATCATTTTCTGTCTATCTGCCTGACTCTCTCCGTCTATCTCGCTCTCTCTCTCTCTCTCTTTCTCTCCAGCTCTATCTTTCTGTCTTACTCACTCACCCTTTCACTCTCAGTATTCCCACAGAGGATCCCTCAGGCAAGACCCTGATCATGAGCCCTGAGGAGTTTGAACGGATCAAGCAGGCTTCCCGAGTGATCAGTGAGGAGGAACGTGAGGTCATGCGTGTGGCGAACAATGCAGAAAGAATGCAGGCAGCGGTAGGTCAATGTTGTTGTCTGGGTCAGTATCCCCTTGGGAGTCAATGCCATGTCTCAGGTAAATGATCCCTTGAGAGTCAATGTGCACTTGCAGCTCCATGTTCACCAGTTGATACATCGCCCCCTTTTCCTGCAAACGACCCTGTTCCCAGATGCCAGCATCTTCACCTCACCCACCTTGTGCTTGTTCAGTGACAGATTTTTATTGAAATGCAAAACTCAGCATTTTGACTTGAACGTGACTGAAAATGATGACCCCCAACTAATTCCAATGTGAGCAATTTATAATTTGAGTATTATGAACAGAAAGAATGCAGGCATGCATTCTCTCCATTTAGTAGATGTAAGAATTCAAAAATTATATTTTATCCTATATACCGTATTTCATTCTGATGAGCAAGCTCAATTTCTTTCCTCCTCTCTCTTTATTTAACCTTCTACTTTGAGATCCCTTAGGCAATATCTCGAGCCTAATTCTGAGTATCTTGTCTTATTAAGTAAATATCTGTCCTCATATGATAACTGCAGCAGTTGCACTTTCCATACATTATTAACAAAAATTCATGTTTCAGTCCTTGGTCCTTGCTTCACTCTAGAATACATTGACTGTTGCTAGACTAATCAGTAAGATATCTGTCCATCTCTCTGTCTTCCTCTCTTCCTGTATCTTTCTCACACTCTATCTTTCTCTCTTTTACTATATATATCTGATCCTCTTTTTTTGTCACTCTCTTTCAATCTCTTTTTCTATCTGTCTCCCTGTTGTCTTGCTTTCTTTCTCTCTCCCAGTATCTTTCTAAGATCATATTCTTAACAAATAGCAGCAAGAGCTGGCCATTCAGCCCATTAACCAGCTGCATCATTCAATTAGATCATGGTTGATCCATTTATAGGCTCAATTCCACTTTGCTGCCTTCTCATCCTATAACCTTTGACTCCCTTGTCCCTTTTTCTATGCTTCTGTCTGTTTCTATGTCTTTCTCCTTTCACTTTATTTTCTGTACCTCTTCAAATTGGTCTCAAATGCTCCTTGTCCCATTCTCTTTTTATGCCTATTTTTACCTCTCAAGCCTTTCAGTTTTTCTGTCTTTCACTCACGTTCTACCCCTCTCTCTCTTTTCATATCTGTCTTTCTTTCTATACATCTATCTCCAACTCTCAACTCTTCCCTTCCCTCCCCTCCCCATTGCCTGCATATCTCTCTCTTCATGTTATTTCTTGGCACATTCTTGTTTCAGGAAATGGCTGGTGAACGAAAAAGCTTTATGAGAGCAAAGGAGCTTCAAAGGCGTAAGAATGAGAAGCTGAATGAGGTGGAAGAGGCAGCACGGGACAGGGCACTGTACTTGTTGGAAAAAGCAAATGCCTTACGCCTAGAGCAGGAGGATGAGATTAAACAGATCAATGAGGTGAGTGAGAGAGCGGAAGTTGGTTAGCTGAGAAACAGAAACGTAAAAACAAAAAGTAGTAGGAATGTTAGTATTATTTGGCCCTTCGATCCTGTTCTGCCATTCCATATGTTCCTGGCTGATTGTCCAATTCAGGACCCTCTTCCCACTTTCTCCCCATTCTCTTTGATTTCTTTAGCCCAGAGAACCAACCTTACTCCTTATTGAAAACATTCAGTGTTTTGGCTTCAACAGCTTTATCTGGCAGAGATTTTCACAGGCTTACCACTCTCTGGATAAAGAAATGTCTCCTCTTCTCAGTTCTAAATGGCCTACCCCATTCCTAAAACTGTGACCCCTGCTTCTGGACTACCCAGTTGTCAGGAAGATCCTTCCTGCATTTACCCATCCAGTTTTGTTAGAATTTTATAGGTATCTATGAAATCCTCTCTCATTCTTCTAAATTCCTGTGAATACTGTTGTAACTGATTCAGTATCTCTTCATATATTAGTCCAGCACCACTCTGATCTAAACTCTGGTTTTAAGCATCTGCAGTCCTCACTTTTGCCTATTACCTGCATTATCCTTGCCACCCTTCTTAAACAAGGGGAAAACATTAGCAATTCTGCAGTGCTCCGGGACCTCACCCATGTTCAAGGATGCTGCAAAGATATCTGTTAAGGTTCCAGCTATTTCCTCTCTTGCTTCCCTTAGTAACCTGGGATAGATCCCATTCGGACCTGGGGACTTGTCCACCTTCATGTATTTTAGAATACCTAACACTTCCTCCCTCCTTATGCTGACTTGACCTAGTGTAATCAAACATCTATCCCTAACCTCAACATCCGTCATGTCCCTCTCCTCGGCAAATACTGACGCAAAGTATTCATTACGAATCTCACCCATTTATCTGACTCCACACCTAGCTTTCCTCCTTTGTCCTTGAGTGGGCCAAGTCTTTCCCTAGTTACCCTCTTCCTCCTTATATACAAATAAAAGGCTTTGGGATTTTTCTTCACCCTGTTTGCTAAAGATATTTCATGACCCCTTTTAGCCCTTTTAATTCCTCATTTCAGACTAGTCCTACTTTTTCAATATTCTTCCAAAGCTCCGTCTGTTTTCAGTTGCCTCAACCTTATGTATCTTCCTTTTTCCTCTTAGCTAGTCTCACATTTTCACCTGTCATCCATGGTTCCCTAACCTTGTTATTTCCATCCCTCATTTTCAAAGGATGCAGCAAGACTTGATTGATCTTGTACACAAGTCATTGAAAATAAGCATGTAGGTGTAGCAGTCAATGAAGAAGGCAAATGGTATGCTGGCTTTCATAGTGAGAAGATTCGGGTACAGGAGTAGGATAGTTTGCTCCGATTGTACAGACCACATCTGGAGTTTTATATGCAGTTTTGATCTCCTTATCTATGGAAGAATGTTCTGTCATTGGCAGTACTACAATAAAGATTTACCAGACTGGTGAACTCATTTCCCCTCCCCCCACTTTACCCCAGTTCCAACCTTCAGCTCAGCCCTGACCTCATGACCTGTCCTACCTGCCAATCTCCCTTCCCATCTATCCGCTCCACCCTCCCCTCTGCCCTATCACCTCCATCCCCACCCCATTCATCTATTGTACTCTTTGCTACCCTCCCCCACCCTCTTCTCTGACCAATCACCTCCATCCCCGCCCACATTCACCTGTTGTACTCTTTGCTACGTTCTCCCCAGCCCCACCCCACCCCCATTTATCTCTCCATCCTGGAGGCTCCCTGCTTCTATTCCTGATGAAGGGCTTTCACCTGAGACGTCGATTGTACTGTTCCTGACCTGCTGTGCTTTTTCAGCACCACTCTGATCTAATGCAGGTAATAGTAGACTGGTGAGCCTGACGTCAGTGGTAGTGAAGCTTCTGGAGAAGATACTGAAGGATAGGATCTATTTACTTTGGAAGAAAATGGGCTTATCAGTGATAGGCAGCACAGTTTTGTACGGGGAAGGTCATTACCAATGTAATAGAAGTCTTTGAGAAAGTGACAAAGTTGATTGATGAGGAAAGGCCTGTATATATCATATACATGGACTTCAGTCAGGCATTTGATAAGGTTCCCCATGGGAGGCTAATGGAGAAAGTGAAATTGCATGGGGTCCAGGGTGTACTAGCTTGATGGATAAAGAAATGGCTGGGCAACAGGATACAGAGAGTAGTACTGGAAGGCAGTTTCTCAAAAAGGAGAGCTGTGACCAATGGTGTTTCACAGGAATACGTGCTGGGACCACTGTTGTTTGTGATTTATATAAATGATCTGGAGAAAGGTATAGGTGGTCTGATTAGCAAGTTTGCAGATGAAATTAAAATTGGTTGAGTAGCAGATATTAAAGGGGGCTGTTAGAGAATGCAGCAGAATATAGATAGATTGGAGAGTTGGCAGAGAAATGGCAGATGGAGTTCAATCTGGGCAAATGCACAGTGATGCATTTTGGAAGATCCAATTCAAGCGCAAACCATACAGTAAAGGGAAAAGACCTGGGGAAAATTGATATATGGAGAGATCTGGGTGTTCAGGTCCATTGTATCCTGAAGGTGGCAACACAGTTTTATATAGAGGTTGAGAAGGCATATGGCATGCTTTCCTTCATCGGACTGGGCACTGCATACAAGAGTTGGCGAGTCAAATTACAGTTGTTTAAGACTATGGTTCGGCCACATTTGGAATACTGCGTACAGTTCTGGTTGCCACATTGCCAAAAGGATGTGGATGCTTTGGAGAGGTGCAGAGGAGATTCACCAGGATGTTGCCTGGTATGAAGGGTGCCAGCTATGAAGAGAGGTTGAGTAAAGTAGGATTATTTTAATTAGAAAGACAGATGTTGAGAGGACTACCTATTGAGGTCTACAAAATCATGAGAGGTATAGACTGGGTGTATAGCACGAAGCATTTTCCCAGACTGGGGGACTAGGGGTCATGAGTTCAAGGTGAGAGGGGGGGAAAGTTTAAGGAAGATATGCATGGAAATTTCTTTATGCAGAGGCTGGTGGGTGCCTGGAATGCATTGCCAGCAGAAGTGTTAGAGGCGAGTACAGTAGCATCACTTAAGATGTACCTAGACAGATACATGAATGGGCAGGGAGCAGATGGGATACAGGTCCTTGGAAAATAGGTGACAGGTTTAGATAAAAGATCTGGATTGGAGCAGGCTTGGCGGGCAGAGGGGCCTGTTCCTCTGCTGTAATTTTCTTTGTTCTTTCTTCTCCCTCTTTCCCAAATCTACTGCCACTCACATGTGCCTTAAGTTGATGCTACCAAAGTTGATAACCTCACATTTGCCCACATTATACTTTATCTGCCATGCACATTCACACTCGATCAACTTGTCTAAATCATACTGAAGCATCTGTGCACCTTCCTCACAATTCACCGCCCCCCCCACCCAGCTTTGTGTCATCTAAAAACCTGGACATAATGCATTTAATTGACTCATCTAAATCATCAATATTTATTATGAACATTAGAGTCCAATCGCTGACCCCTGAATTACCCTAGTAGTCACTGCCTGACACTCAGAAAGAAGCCAATTTAGTCCTACTCTTGTTCCTGTCTGACAGCCAGTTTTCTACCCATGTCAATATACCATGCCACTTATCCTATCTACTTCAGTTTTACTTATGAATTTAAAAATCTCACAACAGGTTTATTTGGAAGCACCAGCTATCAAAGCACTGCTCCTTCATTAGGTAGTTGTGAAGCAGGACCATAAGACCTAACTTATAGCAAAAGATTACACTGTCTTACAGTTGAAACATAGATTGTTGTTAAGTTTTTTCATCTTTTAGAATAGGTTGCAGGTTTCAGTTCATTAATATGTAAATCCCAGAACTTCTTTTAAGTCACATTCTCAAAATAACTTAAGGATTTTCTAAAAAAAGGTGACATCTCCCCTCAGACAATGCATTAAAGGTGTGAAGTTAGCATCCATCTGTATCCTAGTTTTGAGTCAGACAGGTTCTATTTCCAAAGTGAAATTTACAAAATATTACATGGATTGATTGCCTGCATTGACTGCTTGCTGTTTGTGCATTTTTTTTGAGCAAAATAAAATGTATCTGCAAATATAATTCTGCAAAAACAAATTCACCCCATAGACTTATGTGTGCGCGTGCAGGAGAGAGAGAGAGAGAGAGAGTGTGTGTGTGTACATGAAAGAGTGGGTGTTTGTGTGTGTGCAAGCTTGGTAAAGTCAATGTGATGGTGTATAAGCCTGCGAAAGGATGTGTGCGTGGGTGTGGGGGTGTATGTGTGTATATGCAAGAGAGCGTGTGTATGAAAGGTGGTCTGCGTGAATGTGTGAGTGTGTAAGAATGTGCATGTATGTGCTTGTGTGTGTGTCTGTCTGTCTGTGTGACTGTATGTGAGAGAGAGTGTATAGTGTAGTGGGGTCACCTGTCGTGTGGCATGAACCCAAGGTCCTGTTTGAGGCCATCCTCACGGGTACCAAATTTGGCTACCAGCCTCTGCTCAGCCACTTTGCATTGTTGCCTGTCCCAAAGTCCGCCTTGGAGGAAGGTCCCCCGAAGATCCAAGGCCGAATGCCCCTGACCACTGAAGTGTTCCCCAACTTGGAGGGAACACCTGTCTGGTGATTGTTGTGTGGTGTTCATTCATCCATTGTCATTGCGTCTGCTTGGTCTCGCCAAGGTACTATGCATCAGGGCATCCTTGCCTGCAGTGTATGAGGTTGACCACGTTGGCCAAGTGACATGAATACCGGCCGCATACATGGTGGGTGGTGTCCCCACGTGTAATGGTGGTATCCGTGTCGATACTCTGACACGTCTTGCAGTAGCTGCCATGATGGTTGTACGGTGTTGTGGTCGATGTTGTCCTGAAGGATGGGCAGTTTGCTGTGAGCAATCGTCTGTTAAAGGTTTTGCGGTTGTTTAAAGGTGAGAAGTGGAAGCGTATGGAAGATCTTGGCGAGGTGCTCATCCTCATCAGTAATGTGTTGCAGACTGCAAAAAACATGGCGTAGTTGTTATGAAAATCCAAGCAAACCACATCTGCTGATAATTTGTTTTTACATTAGATTCCCTACAGTGTGCAAACAGGCCCTTTGGCCCAACAAGTCCACACCGACCCTCCGAAGAGCAACCCACCCATTCCCCAACATTTACCCATGACTAATCCACTTAACACTATCGACAATTCACCTGACCTGCACATCTTTGGACTGTGGGAGGAAACCGGAGGAAACCCACGCAGACACGGGGAGAACGTGCAAACTCCACACAGATAGTTGCCTGAGGCAGGAATCGAACCTGGGTCCCTGGCGCTGTGAGGCTGCAGTGCTAACCACTGAGCCACCATGCCGCCCAAACATCATCAACTTCTCTACTTACATCTTTGAAAAATTCTAGTTGTTCCAAATTCCACTTGATTTGTCAAGTGTGGTTTCTTTTGCATGAATCTGTGATATCTCTGTCTGATCTTGTCTCATACTTCCCAGTTCTTTGCTATTAATTCTTCTATAATAAACTACCGCATTTTACCCACTTCTGAACTTAGGCTAATTTATCTATGATTCCTTTTTTCTGGGTTACATTGACTGCTCTCCAATCCATAGGAACCATTCCAGTGTGTATAGAATCTTGAAAGATGGCACCAATGTCCTTAAGTACTCTGGGATGTAGATTGTCAGGGATTTATCAATTGTTAATTCCATCAATTTCCCTCCCCATTTCCCAAGTAATATTGGTTTCCTCAGTTGTTCCCGCTCACTTGACCCTACATTTCCCAACACTTTTGGCATGTTATTTTGACTGTACAGGTTCAATGAGAAGGGCCTCTTCTGTACAGTATGATTCCTTGAAAATATATAACTAATTAATTTCCATCTCTTTGCTCCCCATTGTAACTTTATCAATTTCTTTACTAGTCTGATTCTCTTCACATTCCTAAAGAAAGATACTTAAGAGAAAGGAAGTTATCACATATGAAACAAATTTATTTATTCAACTATGCTGACTTCATCAATCTCTCCATCATCTCTGCATTGCATAGATGGATGAGACAGTTGCGTACTGGTAATGAGCAGGTGCATCATTTCTTGAAACTGGAGTTGCAGGTAGACAATGGTGAAGAAGATATTTGGCACACTTGTCTGCATTGGTCAGTGCATTGAGTTTAGGAATTGGGACATGGTGTTGTGGCTGTACAGGAAATTAGTGAGCTAACATTTGGAATACTGCATTCAATTCTGGTCTCCATGCTATAGGAAAGATGTTAAATTTGAAAGGGTCCAGAAATGATTCACAAAGATGTTGCTGGAATTGGAGGGTTTGAGCTATAGAGAGAGGCTGAATAGGCTGGGGCTGTTTTTCCCCCAGCACCAGATGTTGAGGGGTGACATTTTGAGGTTTAAAAAACCATGAGGAGTATGGATATGATGTACAGCCAAGGGCTTTTTCCCAGAGTAAAACTTGGGGAAAACTTTCAAACTCCACACTGGCACTCACCCAAAGCTGGAATTAAACCTGAGTCCCTGGTGCTGTGAGACAGCAGTGCTAACCACTGAGCTACTATGCCACTCCTCATATAGGAGACTCTAACTGTCCTCAAGCCACTCAGTTCAAGTCATGGTCAGATAAAAGTTTGGAATTAAAAATCTAATGATGACCATGAAAGCATTGTCAATTGTAAGGACAAACCTCTCTGGTTCACTAATGTACTTTAAAGAAGGAAAATGTGGTTAACTCTCAATTACCATGACAAATACCATGGGATGGACAATAAAAGCTGGCCTAGCCAGTGATACCCACTTTTTTGTAAAGTTGAAATCTGAAACTAAATGAAGTGGTATTTATGGAGGATAGACAAATAGGAAAATGAGAGTATGAGGAATGAGTTGACAATGATAGATTAGGAAATTTCATAAAAACAGTTGGCAGAGGATAGACAATGGCTAGTCTTTGAGGAATGTGTGTATGAATTACAACAATTACTAATTCTTATCCAGTGCAAAAATAAAAAAATGGTTCAGTCTTACAAAAGAAATTAAGGATAGTCTTCAATCCAAAGAAAAAGGTTATAAAATTACCACCAAAAGCAGGAATGACAAGGACTGGGGAGCAGTTTAGGATTTAGCAAGAGAGTACATAAATAATGATCAAGAGAGGAAAAACAGTGATTAAACTTGCAGGGAATATGGGCAGCGTTGATTCTAGCGTTGTGTGGCTGTTTGTGGAGTTTGCACATCCTCTCTGTGACTGTGTGAGTTTCTGTCGGATGCCACAGTTTCTTCCCACAGTCCAAAGATGTGTAGTTTAGGTGGGTTAGCCTTGGTAAATGGTGGAGCTGCGTGGGATCTCTTTAGAGGCTCAGTACAGACTTGATGGATCAAATGGCCTCTTTATATAGAACATATTACAATACAGAGCAGAGCAGGCCCTTCGGCCCTTGATATTGCGCCAACCTGTGAACTATTCTCAGCCTGTCCCCCTACTCTATCCCAAAATCATCCATGTGCTTATCTAAGGATTGTCTAAATCGCCCTAATGTGGTTGAGTTGACTACGTTAGTAGGTAGGGCATTCCACGCCCTTACCAGTCTCTGCGTAAAGAACCTGCCTCTGACATATGTCTTAAATCTATCACCCCTCAATTTGTAGTTATGCCCCCTCGTACACGCTGACGTCATCATCCTAGGAAAAAGACTTTCACTGTCTACCCTATCTAATCCTCTGATCATCTTGTATGTCTCTATTAAATCCCCTCTTAGCCATCTTCTTGCCAATGAGAACAGGTTCAAGTCTCTCAGCCTTTCCTCATAAGACCTTCCCTCCAGACCAGGCAACATCCTGGTAAATCTCCTCTGCACCCTTTCCAATGCTTCCACACCCTTCCCGAAATATGGCGACCAGAACTGTACACAATATTCCAAGTGTAGCCGCACCAGCGTTTTGTATAGTTACAGCATGATACTGCGGCTCCAGAACTCAATCCCTCCACCAATGAAAGCTAACACACCGTATGCCTTTCTAACAGCACTATCTACCTGGGTGGCAACTTTCAAGGATCTATGTACATGGACTTCAAGATCCCTCTGCACATCCACACTACCAACAATCTTTCCATCGACCCAGTACTCTGCCTTCCTGTTATTCTTCCCAAAGTGCATCATCTCACATTTAGTTGCATTGAACTCCATTTGTCACCTCACAGCCCAATTCTGCAGATTACCCAAGACCCCCTGCAAACTGTCTTCCACACTGTCCACCACTCCACCGACCTTCGTGTCATCTGCAAATGTACTAATCCATCCATCTATCCCTGCGTCTAAGTCATTTATAAAAATGACAAACAGCAGTAGTCCCAAAACAGACCCTTGTGGCACACCACTAGTAACTGGACTCCAGGCTAAATATTTTCCATCAACCACCACTCGCTGCCTTCTTTCAGAAAGCCAGTTTCTAATCCAAACTGCCAAATCACCCTCAATTCCATGCCTCTGCATTTTCACCAACAGCCTACCATGTGGAACCTTATCAAAGGCTTTACTGAAGTCCATGTATACCATGTCAATTGCCCTACCCTCATCTACATGCTTGGTCACCTTCTCACAAAACTCAATGAGGTTTGTGAGACACAACCTGTCCTTGACAAAACCATGTTGACTATCTGAAATCAAATTGTTGCTTGCCAGATGATTATAAATCTACTCTCTTATAATCCTTTCCAAAACCTTTCCTACAACAGAAGTAAGGCTCACTGGTCTATAATTACCTGGGTCATCTCTACTGCCCTTCTTGAACAAGGGCACAACATTTTCAATCCTCCAGTCCTCTGGTACCAAACGTGTAGACTCAAATATCAAAGCCAAAGGCTCTGCTATCTCCTCCCTAGTGTCCCAGAGAATCCTCAGATAAATCCCATCTGGCCCAGGGGACTTGTCTACTTTCACTCCTTCTAGAACTGATAACACCTGTTCATAACTAACCTTGATCCTTTCTAGTCTAATATCTCGTACCTCATTTTTCTCCTCAACAATATTCTCCTTTTCCTGAGAAAACACTGATGAGAAATGTTCGTTTAGCACCTCTCCGATCTCCACAGGGTCCACACTCAACTTCCCACTTCTGTCTTTGACTGGCCCTATTCCTACCCTCGTCATCCTTTTATTCCTCACATACCTATAGAAAGCTGTAGGGTTCTCATTTATTCTATTTGCTAAAGACTGCATATGTCCTCTCTTTGCTCTTCTTAACTCTCTCTTTAAATCCTCCCTCGCTGATCTGTAACTCTCCAACGCCTCATCTGTACCATCTTGCCTCATCAACACATAAGCCTCCTTCTTCTTCGTAATAAGAGATGCAATTTCTGTAGTGAACCATGGTTCCTGTACCTTATCACTTCCTCCCTGCCTGACAGGGACATACCTATCAAGGACACGCAATATCTGTACCTTAAACTAGCTCCACATTTCCATTGTCTGCATCCCCTGCATTTTGCTACCCCATTCTATGCATCCTAATTCTTGCCTAATGACATTATAATTGCCTTTGCCCCATTGATAACTCTTGACCTGTGGCATGTACCTATCCCTTTCCATCGCTAAACTAAACATAACTGAATTATGGTCACTATCGTCAAAATGCTCACCTACAACTAAATCAAACATCTGGCCTGGTTTATTACCAAGTACCAGATCCAGTGTGGCCTTCCCTCTTGCCGACCCTTCAACATACTGTGTCTGGAAACCCTCCTGTACACATTGGACAAAAACTGATCCATCCGACGTACTGGAGTATACTGGCGGCATGGTGGCACAGTGGTTAGCACTGCTGCCTCACAGCGTCAGAGACCCGGGTTCAATTCCCGCCTCAGGCGACTGACTGTGTGGAGTTTGCACGTTCTCCCCGTGTCTGCGTGGGTTTCCTCCGGGTGCTCCGGTTTCCTCCCACCATCCAAAGATGTGCAGGGTCAGGTGAATTGGCCATATTAAATTTCCTGTAGTGTTAGGTAAGGGGTAAATGTAGGGGTATGGGTGGGTTTCGCTTCGGCGGGTCGGTGTGGACTTGTTGGGCTGAAGGGCCTGTTTCCACACTGTAATCTAATCTAATCTAAAACTTGTGGCGTTGAAGTAAACACACTTCAAACCACTTCGCCGTCTGCCAGCACATTCCTGTGACCGTGAAATCCTGTCCTTGTCCTCCCTACTCTCATCCTCCTGTGCACTGCAACTACACCTCCGGTTCCCATCCCCCTGCTGAGCTAGTTTAAACCCACCCGAATAGCACCAGAAAATTTCCCATCCAGGATATTAGTACCCCTCTGGTTCAAGTGAAGACCGTCCTGTTTGTACAAGTCCAACCTTCCCCAGAATGAGCCCCAATTATCCAAGAACCTGAAACCCTCCCCCCTGCACCATCCTTGCAGCCATGTGTTTAGCTGATATGTCTCCCTATTCCTTGCCTCACTATCACGTGGCATGGGTACCAAACCAGAGATAACAACTATGTTTGTTCTAGCTCTCAGCTTCCATCCGAGCTCCCTGAAACCCTGCCTTATCCTTCTGCAGGGATTCTATGATTCTAATGTAAAAACTGAATATAAAAGCTCATATAAATATGTGAAGAAAAAGTTAGTAAAGTCAAATGATTTCCTTTACAATCACAAACTGGAGAAATCATAATGGTCAAGAAAGAAATGTACAGAATTGAACACATTTTGGTTCTGTCTTCATAAAACATGACAAATAATACCCAGGACAGACATGGAGTAAACATTTCATCATTCAGAGGGTGGTCAACCTGTGGCATTCACCACCACAGAAGGTTGTAGAGTTGGTCACTGAGTGTATTCAAGAAAAAGATTGTTTATTTGTCGGCACCAATGGCATCGGAGGTATACAGAGAAGGATCTTCATGATCATATTGAATGGTGGAGCAGGTTCAAAGGGTTAAATGGCCTACTTCTGCCCTTAGTTTCTATGTTTCTATGTCATAAAGAAAATTTACAGCCTAGGAACAGGCCCTTCGTCCCTCCAAGCCTGAGCCGATTCAAATCTACTGTCTGCACCTGATCCCAATTCCTAAGCATCTGTATCTCTCTGGTCCCCACCTATTCATGCATCTGCCCAGACGCATCTAAAATGAATCTACTGTGCCTACCTCTACTACTTCTGCTGGCAACACATTCCAGACTCCCACCACCTTCTGTGTAAAGTACTTGCCACATGTATCCCCCTTAAACTTTTCACCTCTCACCTTGAAAGCATGAACTCTCGTTATTGAATCTTTCACCATTGGAAAAAACTTATCTGTATCTACCCTGTCTATACCCTTCATGACTTTGTAATCCTCAATCAGATCCCCCGTCAATCTCCTTTTCTCTAATGAAAACAAACCTAACCTACTCAACCTCTCTTCATAGCGAGCACCTTCCATACCAGGCAACATCCTCGTAAATCTTCTCTCCACAGTGTCCACATTCTTTTGGTAATGTGGCGACCAGAACTGTACACAGTATTCTAAATGCACCTGTGCAGCCACCTTCAGGTTACAATGGACCTGAACTCCCAGGTCTCTCTGCTCATCCACTTTTCCTAAGGCTCTTCCGTTTACAGTATAGTTC
Organism: Chiloscyllium plagiosum; assembly: GCF_037043375.1. Classification (NCBI taxonomy): domain Eukaryota; kingdom Metazoa; phylum Chordata; class Chondrichthyes; order Orectolobiformes; family Hemiscylliidae; genus Chiloscyllium; species Chiloscyllium plagiosum. Next base: position 1,546,791 of record NW_028270147.1, read on the forward strand.
GCTCTCGAATTAGACCTTCCAAAATGCATCACCTCACATTTGCCTGGATTGAACTCCATCTGCCACTTCTCCGCCCAACTCTCCAGTCTATCTATATTCTCCTGTATTCTTTGACAGTCCCCTATGCTTTTTGCTACTCCACCAATCTTTGTGTCATCTGCAAACTTGCAGTGCCCTCTTCCAGATCATTTATGTATATCACAAACAACAGTGGCCCCAACACTGATCCCTGTGGAACACCACTGGCCACCTTTCTCCATTTCGAGAAACTCCCTTCAACTACTACTCTCTGTTTCCTGTTGCTCAACCAGTTCTTTGTTCACCTAGCTATAATATCCTGCATACCATGTGATTCACTTTCTCCATTGGTTTACCATGGGGAACCTTATCAAACACATTTCTAAAGTCCATGCACATGACATCAACTGCTCTTCCTTCATCTATCAACTTGGTCACTTCATCAAAGAACTCTATTAAGTTGGTAAGGCACGATCTCCCCCGCACAAAACCATGTTGCCTATCACGGATAAGCCCATTCTCTTCCCAATATAAATAGATTTTATCCCTCAGTACCTTTCCCACCACTGACATCAGACTCACTGGTCTATAGTTACCCATAATATCCCTACTACCCTTCTTGTACAGGGGACAACATGAGCAACCCTCCAGTCCTCTGGCACCTCACCTGTGTTTAAGGATGCAATGAAGATATCTTTCAGTGCCCCAGCTATTTCCTCTCTCGCCTCCCTGAGCAACCTGAGATAGATCTCATCTGGTCCTGGTGATTTGTTCACCTTAATAACCTCTAGCCTACCCAACACATCTTGGAAAAGCGCAGCAGGTCAGGCAGCATCCAAGGAACAGGAGAATCGACGTTTCGGGCATAAGCCCTTCTCCTGAAGAAGGGCTTATGCCCGAAACATCGATTCTCCTGTTCCTTGGATGCTGCCTGACCTGCTGCGCTTTTCAAGCAACACATTTTCAGCTCTGATCTCCAGCATCTGCAGTCCTCACTTTCTACCCAACACATCTTCCCTACTTATGTCAACATGATCCAGATTATTCAAACTTCTATTTCTAATCTCAACATCATCATGTCCCTCACCTCAGTGAACACTGCTGCAAAGTAAAGTCATGTGTCTTAAGTGGCTGTTTAGCTTGCTGATTCTTGTATATGTAACAAGGATTGAAACTGGCTGATGTGGACCTTAATCTCATTGCTCATGTTTGCCCCGTAGAGTACTTACCTTGCCTTCAGACTAGACTCAATTTGTTGATGGTTTTTACAGAATTATCAGTTTTGTTTCACTCCTGAGGGAATTGCCTTTATTTCTTTCATGCAAGATGCCATTTTGGACAATCACTTCATCTTTGCATCCATGATGCTTTTTTGTAGCAACAGGCATGCTCTTGATGGTTTCAGGCCATATTGTCATTACTATGCTCTATTGCACTTGCAGAGTTTAATCTTGTTGCTTGATTTAAGCAAGACGCTTGGCTTTCACATTCAATATTTCTGCTGGGTTGATGACTTCCAGAGCATGTCATTCTGTTTCTCCATATGGAGTGCAGTAGCTCTTAATAGCATTCCAGAAATTTCTTTTTTATTTGTTCATGGGACGTGGATTTTGCTGGTCAGGCCAACTTTTATTGCCCATTCACATTTGCGCTAGAGAAGATGTTGATAAGCTAGTTTCTTGAATTGATGCTGTCCATGTGGTATGTGGACACCCACAGGGCTTTAGGAAGGAGATTCCAGGATTCTGACACAGCTACTGTGAAGGAATAGAACATTGTTCTAAGTCAGGATAGTGAGATGCTTGGAGGGAAACAAGCAGGTTTTAATGTACCCCTGTATTTCCTAACCTTGTCCTTCTAAGAAGTAGAGGTCATGGTCTTCGGGAGGTGATATCTAAGGAGCCTTAATAGATAGTATACACTGCTGCTGCTAAGCAGGGAGTGAATGTTTATGGATGTGGTGGCCAGTAATTAGACTGTTTTGTATTGGATAGTGTCAAGCTTCTTGAGTAATGTTTGAACTGCACTCATCTAGGTAAGTAGTGAGTATTCCATCAAACTCCTGACTTGTGTTTTATTGGGTGGACAGGCATTGAGGAGATAGGAACTGTCAAGAATTCGCAGACTCTGGTCTGTTCTTGTATCAGGTGTATTTATATGGCTGATCCTATTCAGTTTCTAAATAATGGTAACTGAGTGATAATGCCATAAATATTGGCCTTGCTAGCAATATGCACATCCCATGAATGAATGAAAAATTACTGTGGCTTCAAGAGCACGTCAGAGGCTGGGAATTCATCTGTGAATCACCTCCTGTCCCCCGTAAAACTGTCCACTACCTATAAGATACAGAGTCAGGACTGTATTTGAATTCCCCCCATTTGCTTTGATAAATGAGATTGAAGATGTTCCAAAACCTTCCAGGACAAAGCCACTTACTTGATCATCAGCTTAAACATTCATGTCCTCCCACCACCAATGCACAGTCGCAATAGTATGCACAATAAAAGATACAATGCATCAACTTGCCATCTACTCTTGGAGAAACCACATTCCATCATTATTACCACTTAATAGGACAAGGACAGCAGAGGCTTAGAACACCATTACCAACAGGCTTTCCTCCTGGCTATATGCTGTTTGACTTGAAGGTATATTTCATTTCCTCCACTATCATGGGGTCATATAGAACAGGCACTAGAGAAGTACCTGCAATACATGGACTGCAACCTTTCAAGAAGGTGACTCACCAGCATCTCTTTCAGGACAGTTAGGGATTGGTGATATATCTTGACCTTAGTAATAATGCTCACATTTCATGAAAGAATTTTAAAAAGTTTGATCAGACACTGTCAAGAAGATTTTCTATTCATGGTCTTTTAATTTCTATAGACCATCACAGATGCAAGGTGTCATGCAATCCGGGATGCCCAGATTCTGGAGAAAGAGCAAATTGAGAAGGAAATGATGGAGGAGGAAAAACGACTGGATAAGATGATGGAGGTGGATCGTCAGAAAGCCATCAAGATGCAGGATGAGCTTGAACGTTTAAGGAAAGAAAATGGGCTGAGGTAAGAGAAAAAGAGGGAAAAGGAGGGGGACATGGATTTAGAAATCTAGACAGAAGATGAGATTTGAATTCAGAGAGAGATTGAGAGGAGGATAAATGGGTAAAGAATGAAATAGAGAGAAGCAAGAAAGAGTTGGTGAGAGAGTGAGTGAAAAATGAAGTGAGATATATACATACGGATAGAATAAATAAATCAGGGAGGGAGAGATGCAGAGCAAGCACGAAAGAGATGCAGATATGGAGATGACGACTGAGGACTGAGGAATGTGAGAAAGAGAGAGAAGAGGGACAAAAAGGGAGTGATTAAGACAGGGAGCGAGACAAAAGGTAGGGAGCATAACAAACAAAGGAAACGACAAAAAAGAGAGTGATCAAGACAGAGAGGGGTGCAAGATAGAGGGGCAGAATGAGAGACAGAAAGAGAAACAGGCAGACCAGAGTAGAGATACGTACAACAAGTAAGAGAAAGAGGTAGTGGGATGAAGGCAGAGAATGGTTATGGCCTGAAATGGAATGAGAGGGGTCAAGGAAACAGAGAGAGAGAAAGAGACATGGAGACAGAGAGAGAGAAGAAGATAAAGAAAGAAGCTGGAAAAGAGAAGGGAGGAAGAGATTAGGATTAGATCTAATTTTGCCCTCTGCTATCTCAGGGCTAAAGCTCACATCATTCAGCAGATTGAGGAGAGGGAACAAGAACGGATGTTGCAACAAGAACATAAAGCACTGCAGGCTGTGGAGAGAGTTCAGGCAATGGAGAGAATGCAACAGGAAGATCTGGAGGTGAGAGAAAACAAAAGTAAGAGAATGATAACATGAGAGTAAGGGACGACGAGTGAGAAAAAGGGAGAGATCACAAAGAAAGAGTGAGAGTGAAACTATGAATGAGAGAGTGAGAGTGAGAGACCACATGCAAGAGAGAGTGAGAAGATGGAAGAATGAGAAGGTGAGAAATCATGAGAGAGAGACTATAAGTGAGTCACTCCAAGGAGGAGAAAATGCGAGGGCAGGAGACGGTGAGAGGCAGCAGAGTGAAAAAATAATAGACATGAATGAAAATGAGAAACCATGAGTGAGACTGCAAATTTGTGAATGAGAGAAAGAGTGAGAAGTGAAACTAAGTGTGAGAGTGAGAGGAAGAATGAGAGTGAGAAGAAGAACAAGAGATCAAGAGTGAAAGCATGCAGAGTAACATGAGAACTGGAAAAAGAACAAGAATGAAAGTGTGAGTGAATGAGATTGAAGGTGAGAGGGTAAGACAGTTGAAACCTTTCGTCCTAACTCCTCACTCTCCTATTCTTGCTCCACCCCATCACCTTCAACCTACTACAATCTCTCATCTCCTCCTCTGCCTCTCTCCCATTTTCATTGGCCTTCCATTCTTCAATTCCATTCTCTCATTCTCCTCCTATTGTAATGTCCCTGTCCTCCCATTTCGATTTCTTCCCAACATTCCCTCTCCTCCCTTCTCTTCCCCTACTTCAGTCTCCCCAGTACACCCCATCATCACCATGTATTGTTCTGACCCCTCCCATCAAGGGCGGGAATGCTCCATTTCTGTTTTCAGCAGCAGCAGCTCAAAAGGTGGGAGCTTTTACCAGGGTCCTGCTGGGAGCAGTGAGTCACTGGTTTGAGCTTTTATATTTGAAATCAGAGAGCAGAGGTTTCTGGGAAAGGATGGACTTCTTTTTCTTTCCTTCCAGCTATATAAGTCAGTGCAAGGTTGCAAAGGTAAGCCAGTGTTTTCTAAACCCAAGACCCTACCATTGTAGGGCCTCCCACCCCCACCTCCTCTAACCTTAAAGACCAGGGACACGTCAGGTAAGTGTCTCTTCTTTTTTTACTTTGTGATAAGGGGACTAGCAGGGATGGCAGTGCAGGGAGAGGAATGTTCCTCCTGCTTGGAGGGACGTTATTAGTGTCCCATCCAAGTACATCTGCAGGAAGTGCACCCAACTCTCGCTCCTCAAAGACCGTGTTAGGGAACTGGAGCAGGAGCTGGATGAACTTCAGATCATTCGGGAGACAGAGGCTGTGATAGATAAGAGTTACAAGGAAGTAGTTACTCCTAGACATGAAGAAAGCTGGGTGACTGTTCGAAAGGGGAGAAAGCAATTAGTGGAGGGATCCTCTGTGGTCGTTCCCCTGAAAAACATGTATACTGTTTTGGATACTGTTGAGGGGGACGACTTACCAGGGGTATGCAGTGAAGCCCAGGTCTCTGGCACAGAGCCTGTCCCTGTTGCACAGAAGGAGGGAAAAGAGGAGAGTGTTAGTCATTGGGGACTCAGTAGTTAGAGGGTCAGATAAAAGGTTCATTGGGAATGAACGAGAACTACAGTTGATGTGTTGCTTCCCAGGTGTCAGGGTCCGTGATGTCTCGGATCGTATCTTTAGGGTCCTGAATGGAGAGGAAGACCAGCCTCAAGTCGTGGTCCACCGAGGTACCAATGACATGGGCAGAAAGAGGGATAGGGATGTAAGGCGGGATTTCAGGGAAGCTGCGAGCTAGAACAAACAAAGTTGTTATCTCTGGTTTGTTACCCATGCCACGTGATAGCGAGGCAAGGAATAGGGAGAGACATTGGCTGAACACATGGCTGCAAGGATGGTGCAGGAGGGAGGGTTTCAGGTACTTGGATAATTGGGGCTCATTCTGGGAAAGGTGGGACCTGTACAAGCAGGATGGTCTTCACTTGAACCAGAGAGGTACCAACATCCTGGGTGGGAAATTTGCTGGTGCTCTTCGAATGGGTTTGAACTTGCTCAGCAATGGGATGGGAACCTAAGGTGTAGTTGCAGTGTACAGGAGGATGAGAGTAGGGAGGACAAGGACAGGATTTCACAGTCACAGGAATGTGCTGGCAGGCAGCAAGCTGGTTTGAAGTGTCTACTTCAACGCCAGAAGTATTTTAAATAAGATAGGTGATCTTGCAGCATGGATAGGTATCTGGGAATTCGATGTTGTGGCCATTTCGGAGACATGGATAGAGCAGGGTGAGGAATGGATGTTGCAGGTTTCAGGGTTTAGATCTTTCATTAAGAACAGATGACACCAAAATTGGAGGTGTAGTGGACAGCGAAGAGGGTTACCTCAGATTACAACAAGATCTGGACCAGATGGGCCAATGGGCTGAGAAGTGGCAGATGGAGTTTAATTCAGATAAATGCGAGGTGCTGCATTTTGAGAAAGCAAATCTTAGCAGGACTTATACACTTAATGGTAGGGTCATGGGGGGTATTGCTGAACAAAGAGACCTTGGAGTGCAGGTTCATAGCTCCTTGAAAGTGGAGTCACAGGTAGATAGGATAGTAAAGGCAGCATTTGGTATGCTTTCCTTTATTGGTCAGAGTATTGAGTACAGGAGTTGGGAGGTCACGTTGCGGCTGTACAGGACATTGGTTAGGCCACTGTTGGAATATTGCGTGCAATTCTGGTCTCCTTCCTATCGGAAAGATGTTGTGAAACTTGAAAGGGTTCAGAAAAGATTTACAAGGATTTTGCCAGGGTTGGAGGATTTGAGCTATAGTGAGGCTACAGGCTCGGGCTGTTTTCCCTGGAGCGTCGGAAGCTGAGGGGTGACCTTATAGAGGTTTACAAAATTATGAGGGGCATGGATAGGATAAATAGACAAAGTCTTTTCCCTGGGGTCGGGGAGTCCAGAACTAGAGGGCATAGGTTTAGGGTGAGAGGAGAAAGATATAAAAGAGACCTACGTGGCACCTTTTTCACACTGTGGAATGAGCTGCCAGAGGATGTGGTGGCGGCTGGTACAATTGCAACATTTAAGAGGCATTTGGATGGGTATATGAATAGGAAGGGTTTGGAGGGATATGGGCCGGGTGCTGGCAGTGGGACTAGATTGGGTTGGGATATCTGGTCGGCATGGACGGGTTGGACCGAAGGGTCTCTTTCTATGCTGTATATCTCTATGACTCTATAACAGGAAAGGCGGCAAAAGAGGGGGCGGTGTGGCCTTGTTAGTCAAGGACAGTATAACGGTGGATGAAAGAAATTTTGATGAGGACTCGTCTACTGAGGTAGTGTGGCCTGAGGTTAGAAACAGGAGAGGAGAGGTCACACTGCTGTGAGTTTTTTATAGGCCTCCACAGAGGTGAAAGAGAGGATTGTCAAAATTATTCTGAGTAGGAGTGAAAGGAATAGGGTGGTCATTATGGGGACTTTAACTTCCCCATCATTGACTGGAAATGCTATAACTCTAGTATGTCAGATGGATCAGTTTTTGTCCAATGTGTACAGGAGGGTTTCCTGACGCAGTATGTCGAAGGGCCGACAAGAGGGAAGGCAACACTGAATCTGATGCTTGGTAATGAACCAGGCCAGGTGTTTGATTCAGTGGTAGGTGAGCACTTTGGAGAGAGTGACCATAATTCAGTTATGTAGATAAAAACAATGACTGCAGATGCTGGAAACCAGATTCTGGATTAGTGGTGCTGGAAGAGAACAGCAGTTCAGGCAGCATCCGAGGAGCAGTAAAATCAATGTTTCGGGCAAAAGCCCTTCATCAGGAATAAAGGCAGAGAGCCTGAAGGGTGGAGAGATAAACTAGAGAGGATGGGGGTGGGGAGAAAGTAGCATAGAGTACAATAGGTCAGTGGGTGAGGGGATGAAGGTGATAGGTCAAGGAGGAGGGTGGAGTGGATAGGTGAAAAAGAAGATAGGCAGTTAGGACAAGTCATGGGGACAGTACTGAGCTGGAAGTTTGGAACTAGGGTGAGGTGGGGGAAGAGGAAATGAGGAAACTGTTGAAGTCCACATTGATGCCCTGGGGTTGCAGTGTTCCGAGGCGGAAGATGAGGCATTCTTCCTCCAGGTGTCTGGTGGTGAGGGAGCGGCGGTGAAGGAGGCCCAAGACCTCCATGTCCTCGGTAGAGTGGGAGGGGGAGTTGAAATGTTGGGCCACAGGTCGGTGTGGTTGATTGGTGCGGTTGTCCCAGAGATGTTCCCTAAAGTGCTCTGCTAGGAGGCGTCCAGTCTCCCCAATGTAGAGGAGACCGCATCGGGAGCAATAAATGATATTGGTGGATGTGCAGGTAAAACTTTGATTGATGTGGAAGGCTCCTTTAGGGCCTTAGATGGAGGTGAAGGAGGAGGTGTGGGCACAGGGTTTGCAATTCCTGCGGTGGCAGGGGAAGGTGCCAGGATGGGAGGGTGGGTTGTAGGGGGGGCGTGGACCTGACCAGGTAGTCACGAAGGGAACAGTCTTTGCGGAAGGCGGAAAGGGGTGGGGAGGGAAATATATCCCCGGTGGTGGGGTCTTTTTGGAGGTGGCGGAAATGTCGGTGGATGACTTGGTTTATGCGAAGGCTAGTAGGGTGGAAGGTGAGCACCAGGGGCGTTTTTTTTTAGATTACTTAGATTACTTACAGTGTGGAAACAGGCCCTTCGGCCCAACAAGTCCACACCACCCCGCCGAAGCGCAACCCACCCATACCCCTACATCTACCCCTTACCTAACACTACAGGCAATTTAGCGTGGCCAGTTCACCTGACCTGCACATCTTTGGACTGTGGGAGGAAAACGGAGCACCCGGAGGAAACCCACGCAGACACGGGGACAATGTGCAAACTCCACACAGTCAGTTGCCTGAGGCGGGAATTGAACCCGGGTCTCTGGTGCTGTGAGGCTGCAGTGCTAACACTGTGCCACCGTGCCGCGTTCTGTCCTTGTTACGGTTGGAGGGGTGGGGTCTGAGGGCCGAGGTGCGGGATGTGGTCGAGATGCATTGGAGGGCATCTTTAACCACGTGGGAAGGGAAATTGCGGTCTCGAAAGAAGGAGGCCATCTGGTGTGTTCTGTGGTGGAACTGGTCCTCCTGGGAGCAGATATGGCGGAGGCGGAGAAATTGGGAATACGGGATGGCATTTTTGCAAGAGGTAGGGTGGGAAGAGGTGTAATCCAGGTAGCTGTGGGAGTCAGTGGGTTTGTAAAAAATGTCAGTGTTAAGTCGGTCGTCATTAATGGAGATGGAGAGGTCCAGGAAGGGGAGGGAGGTGTCAGAGATGGTCCAGGTAAATTTAAGGTCAGGGTGGAATGTGTTGGTGAAGTTGATGAATTGCTCAACCTCCTCGCGGGAGCACGAGGTGACGCCAATGCAGTCTTCAATGTAGCGGAGAAAGAGGTGGGGAGTGGTGCCGGTGTAATTACGGAAGATCGACTGTTCCACGTAGCCAACAAAGAGACAGGCATGGCTGGGGCCCATACGTGTGCCTATGGCTACCCCTTTGGTCTGGAGGAAGTGGGAGGATTCGAAGGAGAAATTGTTAATCTGGAGGAAATGGGAGGATTCGACCCACGCCTTCCACCTCCTCCAAGACTTCCGTTTCCCCGGCCCCCAATGCCTCATCTTCACCATGGATAGTCAATCCCGCTACAGCTCCATCCGCCATGACCAGGGCGTCCTAGCCCTCCATTTTTTCCTCTCCTGACGTCCCCAACAGTACCCTTCCACCAACACTCTCATTCATTTGGCCGAACTGGTCCTCACCCTTAACAATTTCTCCTTTGAATCCTCCCAATTCCTCCAGACCAAAGGGGTAGCCATGGGCACACGTATGGGCCCCAGCTATGCCTATCTCTTTGTTGGCTACATAGAACAGTCAATCTTCCGTAATTACACCAGCACCACTCCCCACCTCTTCCTCTGCTACACTGATGACTGCATTGGCGCCACCTTGTGCCCCCGCGAGGAGGTTGAGCAATTCATCAACTTCACTAATGCATTCCACCCTGACCTTAAATTTGCCTGAACCATCTCTGACACCTCCCTCCCCTTCCTGGACCTCTCCATCTCCATTAATGACAACCGACTTAACACTGACATTCTTTACAAACCCGCCGACTCCCACAGCTACCTGGATTACACCTCTTCCCACCCTACCTCTTGCAAAAATGCCATCCCGTATTCCCAATTACTCCGCCTCCGCCGTATCTGCTCCCAGGAGGACCAGTTCCACCACAGAACACACAGATGGCCTCCTTCTTTAGAGACCGCAATTTCTCTTCCCACGTGGTTACAGATGCCTTCCAACGCATCTCGCCCACATCCAGCACCTCGGCCCTCAGACCCCACTCCTCCAACTGTAACAAGGACAGAACGCCCCTGGTGCTCACCTTCCACCCTACCAACCTTCGCATAAACCAAATCGTTCGCCGACATTTCCGCCACTTCCAAAAAGACCCCACCACAGGGATATATTTCCCTCCCCACCCCTTTCCGCCTTTCGCAAAGACCGTTCCCTCTGTGACTACCTGGTCAGGTCCACGCCCCCCTACAACCCACCCTCCCATCCTGGCACCTTCCCCTGCCACCGCAGGAATTGCAAAACCTGCACCCACACCTCCTCCCTCACCTCCATCCAAGGTCCTAAAGTTTTACCTGCACATCCACCAATATCATTTATTGTATCCGTTGCTCCCAATGCGGTCTTCTCTACATTGGGGAGACTGGGCGCCTCCTAGCAGAGCACTTTAGGGAACATCTCCGGGACACCCGCACCAATCAACCACACTGCCCTGTGGCCCAACATTTCAACTCCCCCTCCCACTCTGCCGAGGACATGGAGGTCCTGGGCCTCCTTCACCGCCGCTCCCTCACCACCAAACGCCTAGAGGAAGAACACCTCATCTTCCGCCTCGGAACACTTCAACCCCAGGGCATCAATGTGGACTTCAACAGTTTCCTCATTTCCCCTTCCCCCACCTCACCCTCGTTCCAAACTTCCAGCTCAGCACTGTCCCCATGACTTGTCCTACCTGCCTATCTTCTTTTCCACCTATCCACTCCACCCTCCTCTTTGACCTATCACCTTCATCCACTCCCCCACTCACCTATTGTACTCTATGCTTCTTTCTCCCCACCCACACCCTCCTCTAGCTTATCTCTCCACCCTTCAGGCTCTCTGCCTTTATTCCTGATGAAGGGCTTTTGCCCGAAACATTGATTTTACTGCTCCTCGGATGCTGCCTGAACTGCTGTGCTCTTCTAGCACCACTAATCCATAATTCAGTTATGTTTAGTTTAGCGATGAAAAGGGGACAGGTCAAGCGTTATTGATGGGGCAAGGGCAATTATAATGCCATTAGGCATGAATTAGGATGCATAGAATGGGGTAACAAAATGCAGGGGATGCAGACAATAGAAATATGGAACTGGTTTCAGGAACAGATATTGCGTGAACTTGATAGATATGTCCCTGTCAGGCAGGAAGTGATAAGGTAACGGAACCGTGGTTTGTTTCAGAAATTGCATCTCCTGTTAAATGGAAGAAGGAGGCTTATGTGTTGATGAGGCAATCTTATAGAGGTTTACAAAATTATGAGGGGCATGGATAGGGTAAATAGACAAAGTCTTCTCCCTGTGCTCGAGGAGTCCAGAACTAGAGGGCATAGGTTTAGGGTGAGAGAGGAAAGATATAAAGGAGACCTAAGAGGCAGCATTTTCACACAGAGAGTGGTACGTGAATGGAATGAGCTTCCAGAGGAAGTGGTGGAGGCTGGTACAATTGCAACATTTAAGAGGTATTTGGATGGGTGTATGAATAGGAAGGGTTTGGAGGGTTATGGGCCAGGTGCTGGCAGGTGGGACTAGATTGGGTTGGGATATTTGGTCGGCATGGACGAGTTGGACCAAAGGGTCTGTATCCATGCTGTACATCTCTATGACTATGACTTGATGAGATGAGGCGATGGAAAGGTACAGATCAACTAGGAAGGATTTAAAGAGAGAGTTAAGAAGAGCAAAGAGAGGACACAAGCAGTCTTTAGCAAATAAATAAAGGAGAACCCTAAAGCTTTCTATAGGTATGTGAAGAATAAAAGGATGACACGGATAGGGCCAGTCAAAGATAGAAGTGGGAAGTTAAGTGTGGACCCTGTGAAGATCGGAGAGGTGCTAAATGAACATTTCTCATCAGTTTTCACTCAAGAAAAGGTGAATATTGTAGAGGAGAAGAATGAGATATGAGATATTAGACTAGAAAGGATCAAGGTTAGTTATGAACAGGTGTTATCAATTCTAGAAGGATGAAAAGGTGACAAGACCCCTGGGCCAGATGGGATTTATCTGAGGATTCTCTGGGAAGCTAGGGAGGAGATAGCAGAGCCTTTGGCTTTGATATTTTCATTGTCATTATCGACAGGTTTAGTACCAGAGAACTGGAGGATTGCAAATGTTGTGCCCTTGTTCAAGAAGGGCAGCAGAGTTGACCCAGATAAATGTAGACCAGTGAGCCTTACCTCTGTTGTAGGAAAGGTTTTGGAAAGGATTAGAAGAGATAAGATTTATAATCATCTGGCAAGCAATAATTTGATTTCAGATAGTCAACGTAGTTTCATCAAGGGCAGGTCGTGTCTCACAAACCTCATTGAGTTTTTTGAGAAGGTGACCAAGCGTGCAGTTGAGGGTAGGGCAGTTGTTGTGGTATACATGGATTCTGGATCAGTGGTGCTGGAAGAGCACAGCAATTCAGGAAGCATCCGAGGAGCTTCGAAATCGACGTTTCAGGCAAAAGCCCTTCATCAGGAATAAAGGCAGAGAGCCTGAAGCGTAGAGAGATAAGCTAGAGGAGGGTGGGGGTGGGGATAGAGTAGCATAGAGTACAATAGGTCAGTGGGGGAGGAGATGAAGGTGATAGGTCAGGGAGGAGAGGGTGGAGTGGATAGGTGGAAAAGGAGCTGGGCAGGTCGGACAAGTCCGGACAAGTCAAGGGGGACAGTGTTGCTGGAGGTTAGAAACTAGGATGAGGTGGGGGAAGGGGAAATGAGGAAGCTGTTGAAATCCACATTGATGCCCTGGGGTTGAAGTGTTCCGAGGCGGAAGATGAGGCGTTCTTCCTCCAGGCGTCTGGTGGTGAGGGAGCTCCTAGCAGAGCGCTTTAGGGAACATCACCGAGACACCCGCACCAATCAACCAAACCGCCCCGTGGTTCAACATTTCAACTCCCCCTCCCACTCTGCCGAGGATATGGAGGTCCTGGGCCTCCTTCACCGCTGCTCCCTCACCACCAGACGCCTGGAGGAAGAACGCCTCATCTTCCGCCTCGGAACACTTCAACCCCAGGGCATCAATGTGGATTTCAACAGCTTCCTCATTTCCCCTTCCCCCACCTCATCCTAGTTTCTAACCTCCAGCAACACTGTCCCCCATGACTTGTCCGGACTTGTCCGACCTGCCCAGCTCCTTTTCCACCTATCCACTCCACCCTCTCCTCCCTGACCTATCACCTTCATCTCCTCCCCCACTGACCTATTGTACTCTATGCTACTCTATCCCCACCCCCACCCTCCTCTAGCTTATCTCTCCACGCTTCAGGCTCTCTGCCTTTATTCCTGATGAAGGGCTTTTGCCTGAAACGTCGATTTCGAAGCTCCTCGGATGCTTCCTGAATTGCTGTGCTCTTCCAGCACCACTGATCCAGAATCCATGTATACCACAACAACTGCCCTACCCTCAACTGCACGCTTGGTCACCTTCTCAAAAAACTCAATGAGGTTTGTGAGACACGACCTGCCCTTGATGAAACTACGTTGACTATCTGAAATCAAATTATTGCTTGCCAGATGATTATAAATCTTATCTCTTCTAATCCTTTCCAAAACCTTTCCTACAACAGAGGTAAGGCTCACTGGTCTACATTTATCTGGGTCAACTCTGCTGCCCTTCTTGAACAAGGGCACAACATTTGCAATCCTCCAGTCCTCTGGTACTAAACCTGTCGATAATGACAATGAAAATATCAAAGCCAAAGGCTCTGCTATCTCCTCCCTAGCTTCCCAGAGAATCCTCAGATAAATCCCATCTGGCCCAGGGGTCTTGTCGCCTTTTCATCCTTCTAGAATTGATAACACCTGTTCATAACTAACCTTGATCCTTTCTAGTCTAATATCTCATATCTCATTCTTCTCCTCTACAATATTCACCTTTTCTTGAGTGAAAACTGATGAGAAATGTTCATTTAGCACCTCTCCGATCTTCACAGGGTCCACACTTAACTTCCCACTTCTATCTTTGACTGGCCCTATCCGTGTCATCCTTTTATTCTTCACATACCTATAGAAAGCTTTAGGGTTCTCCTTTATTTATTTGCTAAAGACTGCTTGTGTCCTCTCTTTGCTCTTCTTAACTCTCTCTTTAAATCCTTCCTAGTTGATCTGTACCTTTCCATCGCCTCATCTCATCAAGTCATAGTCATAGAGATGTACAGCATGGATACAGACCCTTTGGTCCAACTCGTCCATGCCGACCAAATATCCCAACCCAATCTAGTCCCACCTGCCAGCACCTGGCCCATAACCCTCCAAACCCTTCCTATTCATACACCCATCCAAATACCTCTTAAATGTTGCAATTGTACCAGCCTCCACCACTTCCTCTGGCAGCTCATTCCATTCACGTACCACTCTCTGTGTGAAAATGCTGCCTCTTAGGTCTCCTTTATATCTTTCCTCTCTCACCCTAAACCTATGCCCTCTAGTTCTGGACTCCTCGAGCACAGGGAGAAGACTTTGTCTATTTACCCTATCCATGCCCCTCATAATTTTGTAAACCTCTATAAGATTGCCTCATCAACACATAAGGCTCCTTCTTCCATTTAACAGGAGATGCAATTTCTGAAACAAACCACGGTTCCGTTACCTTATCACTTCCTGCCTGACAGGGACATATCTATCAAGTTCACGCAATATCTGTTCCTGAAACCAGTTCCATATTTCTACTGTCTGCATCCCCTGCATTTTGCTACCCCATTCTATGCATCCTAATTCATGCCTAATGGCATTATAATTGCCCTTGCCCCATCAATAACGCTTGACCTGTCCCCTTTTCATCGCTAAACTAAACATAACTGAATTATGGATTAGTGGTGCTAGAAGAGCACAGCAGTTCAGGCAGCATCCGAGGAGCAGTAAAATCAATGTTTCGGGCAAAAGCCCTTCATCAGGAATAAAGGCAGAGAGCCTGAAGGGTGGAGAGATAAGCTAGAGGAGGGTGTGGGTGGGGAGAAAGAAGCATAGAGTACAATAGGTGAGTGGGGGAGTGGATGAAGGTGATAGGTCAAAGAGGAGGGTGGAGTGGATAGGTGGAAAAGAAGATAGGCAGGTAGGACAAGTCATGGGGACAGTGCTGAGCTGGAAGTTTGGAACGAGGGTGAGGTGGGGGAAGGGGAAATGAGGAAACTGTTGAAGTCCACATTGATGCCCTGGGGTTGAAGTGTTCCGAGGCGGAAGATGAGGTGTTCTTCCTCTAGGCGTCTGGTGGTGAGGGAGCAGCGGTGAAGGAGGCCCAGGGCCTCCATATCCTCGGCAGAGTGGGAGGGGGAGTTGAAATGTTAAACCACGGGGCGGTTTGGTTGATTGGTGCGGGTGTCTCGGAGATGTTCCCTAAAGCGCTCTGCTAGGAGCTCCCTCACCACCAGACGCCTGGAGGAAGAACGCCTCATCTTCCGCCTCGGAACACTTCAACCCCAGGGCATCAATGTGGATTTCAACAGCTTCCTCATTTCCCCTTCCCCCACCTCATCCTAGTTTCTAACCTCCAGCAACACTGTCCCCCTTGACTTGTCCGGACTTGTCCGACCTGCCCAGCTCCTTTTCCACCTATCCACTCCACCCTCTCCTCCCTGACCTATCACCTTCATCTCCTCCCCCACTGACCTATTGTACTCTATGCTACTCTATCCCCACCCCCACCCTCCTCTAGCTTATCTCTCCACGCTTCAGGCTCTCTGCCTTTATTCCTGATGAAGGGCTTTTGCCCGAAACATCGATTTCGAAGCTCCTCGGATGCTGCCTGAATTGCTGTGCTCTTCCAGCACCACTGATCCAGAATCTGGTTTCCAGCATCTGCAGTCATTGTTTTTACTTCGTGGTATACATGGACTTCAGTAAAGCCTTTGATAAGGTTCCACATGGTAGGTTGTTGGAGAAAATGCAGACGGCATGGGACTGAGGATTATTTAGCAGTTTGAATTAGATACTGGCTTTCTGAAAGAAGGCAGCGAGTGGTGGTTGATGGAAAATATTCAGCCTGGAGTTCGGTTACTAGTGGTGTGCCACAAGGATCTGTTTTGGGACCACTGCTGTTTGTCATTTTTATAAATGACTTAGACACAGGCATAGGTGGATGGATTAGTAAATTTGCAGACGACACTAAAGTCGGTGGATTAGTGGACAGTTTAGAAGAATGTTACTTGGATAAACTGCAGAATTGGACTGAGAGATGGCAAATGGAGTTCAATGCATCTAAATGTGAGGTGATGCACTTTGGGAAGAATGACAGGAAGGCAGAATATTGGGACAATGGACAGATTGTTGGTGGTGTGGATGTGCAAAGGGATCTTGGAGTCCATGTACATAGATCCCTGAAAGTTGCCACCCAGGTTGATAGTGCTGTTAAGAAGGCATACGGTGTGTTAGGTTTCATTGGTAGAGGGATTGAGTTCCAGAGCCGCAATATCATGCTGCAAGTATACAAAACGCTAGCACAGCCACACTTGGAATATTGTGTACAGTTCTGGTCGCCATATTTCGGGAAGGATGTGGAAGCATTGGAAAAGGTGCAGAGGAGATTTACCAGGATGTTGCCTGGTCTGGAAGGAAGGTCTTATGACAAAAGGCTGAGAGACTTAGGTCTGTTCTCATTGGAAAGAAGAAGGCTAAAAGGGGATTTGATAGAGACATCTAAGATGATCAGAGGATTAGATAGGGTGGACAGTGAAAGTCTTTTTCCTAGGATGATGACGTCAGCATTGACAAGGGGGCATAACTACAAATTGAGGGGTGATAGATTTAAGACAGATGTCAGAGGAAGGTTCTTTACTCAGAGCGTGGTAAGGGCATGGAATGCCCTACCTGCCAATGTCGTTAACTCAGCCACATTAGGAAGATTTAAATAATCCTTGGATAAACCTCATGGAGAATGATGGGATAGTATAAGGGGACGAGCTGAAAATAGTTCACAGGTCGGTACAACATTCAGGGCCAAAGGGCCTGTTCTGTGCTGTATTGTTCTACATTCAATGTGTTCATCCGCTTCCCTCACACTCCTCTTCTTCTCCTTCTTCCCTTCTCCTCTTCAACCTGTGGGCGGCACGGTGGCACAGTGGTTAGCACTGCTGCCTCACAGCGCCGGAGACCCGGATTCAATTCCCACCTCAGGCGACTGACTGTGTGGAGTTTGCACGTTCTCCCCGTGTCTGCGTGGGTTTCCTCCGGGTGCTCTGGTTTCCTCCCACAGTCCAAAGATGTGCAGGTCAGGTGAATTGGCCATACTAAATTGCCTGTAGTGTTAGGTAAGGGGTAAATGTAGGGGTATGGGTGGGTTGCGCTTTGGCGGGTCGGTGTGGACTTGTTGGGCCGAAGGGCCTGTTTCCACACTGTAATGTAATCTAATCTAATCTAACTCCCCAGCTCAACACTCCCCTTCTTCCATCCTGTCCTTTTTACTCCATCTCTCACTCGATCTCCTTTCTCCTTTCTCCCTTCATCCCTCCCACACCCTTTCTTCTTCTCCTGCCTCTCTCTCATTATGTTCCTTTGCTCCTCCACCTCATTTTGTTCCTTCTTAGTCACCGCCTCCACCTCTGCCCCCTCAGTTTTCCCTTTTCTTCTCCCTATGTCTGCCTCTGCCAATCCTTTTCCTCTTCCCTAATCTCTTCTTTGTCCCCTTCCATCTTCCATTCCTTCTCTACTGTCATCTCTTCACATTTTCACTTCCTTTTCCCTTTCTTTTGCCATTCTGCACCCTCCATATGCACCCTCCTCTCCCATAACCTCATTAATTCATACCTACTTTATCCCCTTAGAAAAATGTTCTTTTCACACCATTCACTCCTTCCTTTCTCACTTCACTATTGGCTTCCATCAAACGGATCCTCCCTCTCCAAAAGGGAAAATGCTGGAAAATCTCAGCAGGTCTGGCAGCATCTGTAAGGAGAGAAAAGAGCTGATATTTCGAGTCTAACTGACCCTTTGTCAAAGGAGGATATTTGGATCCTCCCTCTCTCCCCTACCTCAATAACCTCTCCATCCCTCTTTCTCAAAAACAGAATTTTCAAAATAAACGTCAGCAACAAAGAAGGAGACACCAGGAGATCAAGGAATCCAATGAACAAGTTCAGAAGCATCGAGAGCTGATGCAACAGCTAGACCAGCAGGCCGATCAGAAAATACGGGAATTCCAGGACACCAAGATGGTAAAGGCCAAGACAGTGGGACAAAGAGTTGGGGACATTGGTCATGAGAAAGAGAGTGTTGGAGAGGGATGGTGGGACAGTAATCGTTTAGGTTACAGAAGCAGGCCATTTGTCTTGATAAGTCAGTAGAGCAACAGCACCAATAGCTCTGCAAGCTAATTTTCTTCCAAGAGCCCATTCAATACCCTTCAGAAATGATTCATTATGTTATAGAGTCATACAGCACAGTCCAACCAGTCCATGCCGAACATAATCCCAAACTAAACTAGTCGCACCTGCCTGCCCCTTGCCCATATCCCTCCAAGGCTTTCCTATTCATGCATCTAACCAATTGTCTTTTAAAAGTTGTAATTGTACTCACATCCACCACTTCCTCGGGAAGTTCATTCCACCCACAAACCACTGTCTATGTAAAACGTTTGCCTTTATGTCTTTTCTTAAATCTCCCTCCTCTCACCTTAAAAATGTACCCTCTAGTCCTGAAATCCCTCATCCTAGGGAAAACGCAACTACCGTTAACTCTATCTATATCTATCATTATTTTAGGAACTTCTATCAGGTCGCCTCTCAACTTCCAAAACTCCAGTGAAACAAATCTCAGCCTACCCAGCCTTTCTTTTTAACTCAAACCTTCTATACCTGGCAACATTCTGGTAAATCTCTTCTGAACCCCCTCCAGCTTGATAGTATCCTTCCTATAACTGGGCAACCAGGATTGGACACAGTACTTAAGAAGAAGCATCGCCAATGTCCTATACAACCTCAACATGACTTCCCAACTCCTATACTCAAAGAACTGAGC
Source organism: Chiloscyllium plagiosum (assembly GCF_037043375.1). Taxonomy (NCBI): domain Eukaryota; kingdom Metazoa; phylum Chordata; class Chondrichthyes; order Orectolobiformes; family Hemiscylliidae; genus Chiloscyllium; species Chiloscyllium plagiosum. Next base: position 1,565,892 of record NW_028270147.1, read on the forward strand.
AATGAAGGCAAGCTTGCCAAATGCCTTTTTAACCATCCTGTCTATATGTGCCGCAAATTTCAAAGGATTATGTACCTGCACCCCTAGGTCCCTTGTTCTACAACACTACCCAATGCCCTACTATTAATCATATAAGTCCCATCCTTGTTTGTTGTACCAAATTGCAATACCTCACGTTTATCCAGATTGAACTCCATCTGCCATTTTTCAGTCCATTAACCAATTTGATCCCTTTGTAATCTTAGAAAACCTTCTTTGCTGTCTATTATGTCACCAATTTTGGTGTCGCTGCAAACTTACTAACCGTGCCTGCTTTATTCTCATCCAAATTATTTATATAAATGACAAACAAAAGAGGACCTAGAACCAATCCCTGGGGAGCACCATTGGTCACAGGCCTCCAATCCGAAAAACAAGCTTCTGTCATTACTCTCTGTCTCCTGTTAAACCAATTATGTATTCAATTGGCAAGCTTACTCCGAATCCCATGTGACCTAACTTTACTAATTAGTCTACCTTGTGGGACCTTATCAAAGGCTTTACTAAAATCCAAATAAGTAATGTCTACTGCTGTGCCATGATCAATCCTTTTGGTAACGTCTTCAAAAAACTCAATCACATTTGTGAGACATGATTTTCCTCACACAAAACCATGCTGACTCTCCCTAATCAATTTTTGCTTCTCTAAATGTCCATAAATCCTCTCTTTTATAATCACGTCCAACAATTTACCTATAATCAGTCAAGAGCTATAGGTCTATAGTTCCTGATTTCTCTTTACAACCTTTCTTAAACAAAAATACAACATTAGCTTCCCTTCAGTCATTAGGTATCTCACCAGTAGTTATAGATGGTGCAAATATTTCTGCAAGGGGCCTCATAAATTCCTCCCTTACTTCCCACAATATTCTGGGATACATTCAATCAGGACCTGGAGATTTATCCATCTTTATATTCTCTAAGACCTCTCAAACTTCCTCTTAGATAATGCGAACTGTTTTTAAAACATCAAAGTTCATTTCTGTGTGTCCTCTGGACTCTTTCACCACAGTAAAAACTGACACAAAATATTCATTTAGTATCTCTCCCATCTCCTGAGGTTCAACACAAAGACAATCTCCTTGATCTTTAAGAGGCCCTACCCTCTCTCTAGTTACCTTCTTGTTCTTAATGTATTTGTAGAGTCTCTTTGGATTATCCCTGACCTTATCTCCAATACTACCTCATACCCCTCTTTGCCTTCCTGATTTCTCTCAAGAATGCCCCTACACTTTTTATATTGATTAAGAGATTCAATTGAACCAAGTTGTCGATACCTAAAATAAGATTCTCTTTTATTCTTGACTAGAATCTCAATATCTTTATTCATCCATTGTTCCTTAATCTTACCAGCCTTAACCTTCACACTAACTTGAAAAAAAATGCCTCTGAATTCTTCAAATCGTATACACGCTGGAACAGTTCTTACAAATTAGAGGGTAGCTGATGTAATCCCTCTATTTAAAAAGGGAAGCAAAGAGAAAGTCAGGAATTATAGATCAGTCAGCCTGATGTGGGTGTTTGGGAAAATGCTAGATTCCATGATAAAATAATTAATAGTTGTACATTTGGAAAACAGTGGAAGGATCAGACAGAGTCAGCATAGATTTACGAAAGAGAAATAATGTTGACAAATCTACTGGAGTTCTTCAAGGATGTATCTAGTAGAGTTGATAAAGGGGAACCAGTGGATATGGTTTATTTGGATTTTCAGAAGGCTTTTGACAAAGTCACAGACAAGACTTTAAAATGGAAAATTAATGTGAATGGCATTGGGGTAGTTTATTGAGATGGATGCAAAACTGGTTGGCAGACAGGATAGGGAACTAAATGTAATATTTCAAAATTTGCAGATGACACAAAGTCGAGTGGGAAGGTGAGCTGTGAGGAGGGGCAGAGTTGCTCCAGTGTGATTTGGAGAGGCTGAGTAGCAAAATGCAAGGTAGATGCAATATAATGTAGATAAATGTGAGGTTATCCATGTTGATAGGAAAAACAAGAAAACAGATTATTATTTACATGGCTGTATATTGAGAGAAGGGAATGTGCAACAAGACTTGGTGCCCTAAAGGCAAGCATGCAAGTGCAGCAGGTAATAAAGAAGGCCAAATGGTATGTTGACCTTCATAGTGAGAGAATTCAGGTACAGAGCAGGGATGTCTTGCTGCCATTATACACTACTTAGTGAGGCTACACTTGGAAAATTGTGTGCAGTTCTTGTCTCTTTATCTGGAAGGATGTTTTTGCTATAAAGGAGTGCACTGGAGGTTTACAAAACTGATTCCTGCGATGGCCGGACTATCATATGAAGAGAGGTTGAATCAGTTAGAATTATAATCACTGGAGTTCAGAAGAATGAGGTGGGATCTCACAGAAACTTGTAAAATTCTAACAGGACTAGACAGGATAGATGCAAGAAGGATATTTCCGATGCTGGGAAGTCTAGAACCAAGAGTCACAATCGAAGGATGTGGGTAAACTATTTAGGTTTGAGACTAAGAAAAATTTCTTCACAGAGTGGTGAGCCTGTGAAATATATTGCCACAGGAAGCAGTTGAAGCCAAAGCATTGAATGTTTTTCCAGACATAATTGTTGATAGTAATGAATGGTGGAGCAGGCTCAAAAGGCTGAATAGTCTACTCTCATTCCTATTTTCTGTATTCCTACGAGAGAGAAAGGGAGGCATAGAGAGCGCGAGCAAGACAGACAGTGGCTGGGGATGAATAGAGAGAATTTTACTCAGTAACTAACCATTTCATATTTGTATGTTTCTTCCTAGAAAAGAGAAGCTGAAATTGAGGAGCAGCAGAATCGTTTGAAGCGGGAGAAGGCAATTGAAATGGCTCGATTACAGGCCTTGCAAGAACGGTCACATGATCACAAAGCAGAACAGGTTAGTTTAGAGGTACTCCTCTGTGGGAGAGAGCTGAGAGACATCAACCAGTGCACAGAAAGCTTCCTGATAGAGAGCAACTGAGACAAGCCAATCAATGTGCAGAGGTGAGGTAAGAGTGTTTACTTTGGTATAAAGGCAGCATTTGACCAAGTGTGGCAGTAAGGAGCCTGCACAAACTTATGTAATACAGCCCAGAATCAGCCATTTGCCAACTGAGTCTGCGCCAATCCTTATTTAGCCTTGCTACTTATTATCTATACGTGGTTTCTATCCCTCTGTTAGCCTCCCATTAATGTTCCTGAATTCCTGAAGAAGGGCTAATGCCCGAAACGTCGATTCTCCTGTTCCCTAGATGCTGCCTGACCTGCTGCGCTTCTCCAGCAACACATTTCCATCCCATTAATGTGACTATCAAGATACATCTTAAATGTTGCTAACATGCCTGCTTCCACCACCTACACTGGCAGTCCTTTCCAGGCATTCACCACCTTCTGTGAGAAAAAGTTTTTGTGCACTTCTCCCCTTTCTCCTTCTCACCCTGAACCTGTGCCCTTTTGTAGTTGCCCTTTCCACACTGGAAAAAAACCTCTGACTCTCCACCCTATCTATGCAAAGAACAAGAACAAAGAATAATACAGCATAGAAGCAGGCCCTTTGGCCTTCCAAGCCTGCACCAACAAATTTTGCCCTTTTGTAATAAAATTGTCTTCACTTAGAGAATCCATATTCCTCTATTCCCTTCTTGTTCATGTATTCATCCAGGTGTTTCTTGTATGCTGCTATTGTGTCTGTTTCCACCACCTACCTGGCAATGCGTTCCAGGCACTCACCACCCTTTGTGTGAAAAACCTGGCTCGCACATCTCTTTCAAACTTCCCCCCTCACACTTTGAATCCATGTCCCCTAATAATTCATCCCTCCACCCTGGGACAAAGCCTCATACTATCCATGCCATTCACAATCTTATAAACCTCTGTCATGTCACCCCTCAACCTCCTGTGATCCAGTGAAAACAAACCCAATCTTTCTTCATAGCTAAAATCCCCCATACCGGGCAACATTCTGATAAACTTTTTCTGTACCCTCTCCAAAACATCCATATCCTTCTGGTATAGTGGTGACCAGAACTGTGCACAATATGGTAAAAACAAGGACTGCAGATGCTGGAAACCAGAGTCTAGATTAGAGTGGTGCTGGAAAAGCACAGCAGGTCAGGCAGCATCTGAGGAGCAGGAAAATCGACGTTTCGGGCAAAAGCCCTTCATCAGGAATCTAGACTCTGTACACAATATTCCAAGTGTGGCCTAACTAAAGTTTTATAAAACTGCAGCATAATTTGTCTATCCTTATACTCAATGCTCCTTCCAAAGAAGGCAAGCATGCCATAAGTCTTTTTTACCACCTTATCTACCTGCCCTTCCACTTTTCAGTGATCTGTAGACTTGCACACCCAGACCCCTCTGTAAATCAATAGTCCTATTGGTTCTGCCATTCACTGTACAATTTAACATGTACTTGACCTTCCAAAATGCATCAGATCACACTTGTCCAGATTAAACTGCATCTGCCATTTTTCTGCCCATGCTTCCAACTGATCCATGTCCTGCTGTATCTTCTGACAGTCCTCCTCACTGTCCACAACTCCAGCTAGCTTTGTATCATCCATCAACTTGCTAATTCGACCAGCTACAATTTCCTCGAAATCATTTATATAGATCATGAACAGCAGAGGAGCACCACTGGTCACACCCTTTCATTTTGAAAAGCATCCTTCCACCACTACCCTCTGTCTCCTATGACTAAGCCAGTTCTGCACCCACCTTGCCAGCTCACCCCTGATATCGTGTGACTTCACCTTTTGTACCAGGCTGTTATGAGGGACCTTGTCAAAGGCTTCACTGAAGTTCATGTTGACAACATCAACTACATTTCCCTCATCAATCATTTTCATGACTTCCTCAAACGACTCAATCAATTTGGTGAGAGACAACCTCCCCAACTCAAAACCATGGTGTCTATTGCTAATAAGGGCATTTGCTTCTAAATCCATAAAGAGTCTTGTCCCTGAGAATCTTTTCCAATAATTTCCCTACCACCAATGTGAGACTCACAGGCCTGTAACTTCCAGGATTATCCCTGTTACCCTTCTTAAACAACGCCTTTCATAATTTTGTAGACCTCTATCAGGTTGCCCTTCAACCTCCATCTTTCCAGTCAAAAAATTCTGAGTTAAACCAACCTCTCCTGATAACTAAAACCCTGCAGACTAGGGAACAACATCCTGGTAAACCACCTCTGCGAGGTATTCAAAGCAACCACACCCTTCTGGTCGTGTAGTGACCAGAACTACATGCAATATTTCAAATGGGGCATAACTGAAGTTTTGTACAGCTGTACCATAACTTGCCAATTTTTGTATTAGATGCCCTGCCTGATGAAGCAAGCATGCCGTGTGCCTTCTTAACTATCTTATCTACTTGTGTTGCCATTTTCAGGGATCTGTGGATCTGCATGCTCAGACTCCTCTGTATGTCAGTACAACTAAGGATTCTGCCATTTATTGTATAATTTGCACCTGAATTCGATCTTACAAAATGCATTACCTTGCATTTGTCTGGATTAAACTCCATCTACCTTTTTTCTGCCCAAATTCACAATCTGTCCATATCTCACTGTATCTTTTGACAGTCCTCACTATCTGCAACTCTGCCAATTTTGGTGTCATCCTCAAACTTACTAATCAAACCACCTATATTTTCCTTCAGATCATTTTGTTCGGGATGGGATAAATTATGTAGTGGGTGATTCGCTTGTCCAATTTAGAAGAACAGTATATCACGCCACACAAATCTCGAGTTATTGACTGTTTATTCATGAGCTCACAGGGAGAGACAAGTCAACCGAATGGTCACAAGTCACTCCAATGAGATACAGAGAGTTGCATGATTATATAAGTTACAATCATTTAACAATTAGCAAACTGTTAATTGCAGTATAATGAGCAAGTAGGCACTTTGACCAGTCACTAGCCTCAGTCACGTAGTGTCTGGACTTTGCTAGTTAGTAGCTGATAAGCAAGTGTTGGAATACAGTCAGATCTTGTAAAAGAAGAAAACTCCCATGCTGGGAAAGAATTCACTATCAGGTATTATACAGCTGCAAGATCAGCCACCTCACTGAGCCTGGGAATGTATAAGCTTAGCAAGCAGACACTATTATGAGATTCAAAATGGTTTCCAGGCTTTTAATATGTGACAAGATGGCTGCTTTGGATCTCAACAAGTCTCCCACAATTGTTTCCTTTCTCTTTTCACCAAGTCAGGAGGGCAGTTCAGAAGAGCCGGCAAAAGTGGGACATAGCTGGATGCAGGGAGGTTGTCGGACAGTGGGGATTTCGAGTCGTCCAGGTAACTGTCAGAGTCAGGGTCACCAGGATCGAGAGAGTAGGAGTCAATGCAATCATCTACTGGTGGGGGAACATCAGAAACAGAAAGCCATACAAGCTGAGAAGAAAGAGGGGTATTTGGCATCAGTAGGGAGCTGAAACAGGTACAACAGTGTTTCAGAAAAATAATAATAAGGGAGAGAAAAACAAAAACAGCAATGAGAACACAAGGCTCTGGAGGAGTGTTGAAGCCCAAGAGCCAAGCAAACCACCTATCCCAAGTCCAAAGATCCCAACAGGGGGTCGTGTCATGTAGGGAGAAAGCCGCCTTGCAAATATGGGCTGTAATATTAGTAATGTTCTCACTGGAGTCAGGGATGTAGGTACAACAATCAGAGCCGATAAGGGCACAAGTGTCTCCCTTCTCAGCTAATAGGAAGTCAAGGGCCATGCGATTGTGTAGGGCCACAGTGCGGACAGTGACCATCTCTGCATTGAAAATGTCAAAAGCCAAAAATGTGGTATTGGTAATCTCTTCCACATTGGTGTCAATCCTCCAAACCTAAATCTCAAGTTGAAGGGTGGCACAGGGAGGAGAAAAGATAGTTCGGCGGTGTTGAAAGGTAGGGAGAGATCTCCTTTCATGGGGCAATGAAGCCTTGAAAGGTAAAGTGTGGGAGTGGTAAAGGAAAGGGACAACATATTCTAAATAGCAGATGCCAGTCCAGGAGACAGGCAGCCAGGGGTAGGCCTTTTGGCCACAAATGAAATAAGTGCCATTGAAAGCTAAAAAAGTGATTGCATTGGATACCAATCCAAAATGTGGTAAAAGAGGAATTGATGACAGTCTTGTTGGGAACAGTGAGAATACGTACGCTGCTGTCCACAGTGGATTGGAAATCAGATACGGAAAGAAGGGTGGAGTGATGGCATTTACTGAACCCAGCTCGCCATCCTAAAGAATGTTTGCTCTTAATACAAATACTTCCTAGGGATGTAGTCGTGGCTGTGATATTGGTGAGGAACAGGGACAGACATGTGCATGAAAAATTGTAACGAGACTAGAACCATAGAACAAAGAAATGTACAGCACAGAACAGGCCCTTTGGCCCATGATGTTGTGCCGAGGTTTAATCCTAATGTAAAATATAATAACCTAACCTACACACCCCTCAACTCACTGCTGTCCATGTGCATGTCCAGCAGTCGCTTAAATGTCCCCAATGGCTTCACTTCCACCACCTCAACTGGCAATGCATTCCATGCATTCACAACTCTCTGCATAAAGAACCTACCTCTGATGTCTCCTTTATACCTTCCTGCTAATATCTTCAAACTATGACTTCTCGTACCAGTCAGTCCTGCCCTGGGGAAAAGTCTCTGGCTATTGACTCTATCTATTCCTCTCATTATTTTGTACACCTCGCTGTCACTACGTGACTGAGAATGTACAACCTTGAAATGTGTCCATCTGATATCCCGCTAATCGCTAGTGGAGGCGGGAGTTATCCCCATAAGAGGATGGGGCACCTATCAGCTGCAGGAAAGTAGGAGGGATGCGAAAAGTTGTTACAGCAGCAGAGCGGCCTTGGTGTGGCCACCATTCAGCCATTTCAGACTCATTAAAGGTATGGCTCTCAATGGAAAGGAATGTGTGTGCAAACCCAGCAGCTAGATAGTTGACCTTTTCTGGATAAAGATATGTCATAGAAGAAAGGGGTTGAAATGCAATTCTTTCTTGTTGGAGGCTACTAGGTTATACCAAGGACCCCAGCCAGATAAAAGCAACGTCAGAAAAATAAGCAAAAGCAACATTAAAACTGTAATAGCAATCATTTTGAGCTATCTGCATTTGTACGCTTTGCAGGTAACTGTGCACAATTCAACTGGTGTTCCCCTTGGGATAACGTCCTCTTGCACTGCATGGCGTGAGTCCGCAGGTCAAACTTGGTCAGTGGCTTAGAATTATTGTTCTGAAGGCAAATAAGACAGTGTCACAAAGCACAAGCAACAGTAGTGAAACCAGGGGCATACCAAAACGTGTGACAGCATGGCACATGCCCCGCTAGCCAACATGGCCAACTCCATGAGCGGCCAGGGCTAGGACATGTTGATGAGACTTAGGGCAGGTGATGCGGCCATCAGGATGTGTAAGAAGACGAAGGGATTCAGATTCTGTGGCACCTAAACGGACCCAAAGAATTTGTTCAGATTGAGGGGCTGCCTGTTAAGCATTACGAATGCCCTCCAAAATGGGAAACTGATGTATCTTAAGAGTATGCAGAACCTGCATATGTGGATTAGTGGCAGCCACACAAGCGGCCCTATCAGCAAACGTATTGCCACAGGTGACATTATCTTCAGCAGTTGTGTGAGCAGTGCATTTAATGACAGCTATAGCCAAAGGAAGGAGAATGGCTTCCAAAAGATTATTAATGAGCTGACCATATTGTAAGGGTTTACCTGAAGAAGTGATGAAGCCCTTATTCTTTCAGAGTGTGCTAAATCATGCACCACTTCCAAAAGCAAAGCAGAAATCAGTATAAATTTTAACAGGTTTTCCAGTAGCTAAAATGCAGGCCCATGTAAGAGCAAAGAGTTCAGCTGCTTGTGCAGAAGTACTGTTAGGGAACACTGCAGATACAAGAACCTCAGAAGGCATGCAGACATCATGGCCTGCCAGTGTCATGTGATCAGAAAGCCAAAAAAAGGAGCCATCAATAAAAAGGACCATATCAGGATTATCCAGAGGGGTTTCAGAAAGATCTGGGTGAGAGTTAACAACATTATGGACAATGTATAAACAATCATGGTCAGGTGTCCCTGAGGGGTTAGTACTAGGAAGGAGAGCAGCAGGATTCAAAGCCGCGGCGCAAAGTAAGATTAGACAGGGAGAATAAAATGACCTCATAGCCCGTATACCTAGAAGCAGTAAAATGCTGGGTGGCTTGTAGAGTGCAGCCACAGGGAAACTAAATGTGGATCAAAAACCAAAAATCAAAAACTGATCCAGCACAAGGCGGGGGTAGATTTTTCAACCATTACCGAGGCAGCCGCCACAGCTCGCAAATACGACGGCATTGCCCTTACAACAGGTGGCAGAGTAAAAAGCTACAGGACACATGAGATTCCCATTCATTTGTGTCAGGATTTCAGAAGTACATCCCTCGCACTCAGCAACATTAAGTTGAAATGGCTGTGAATAATCTGGAAGACCCAAAGCAGGTGCAGAGCTCAGTATAGATTTCAACTGTTCAAAAGCCTTTGTCATTTCAGAGGTCTACTGTAGTTTCGATGGCTTCTTAGTGAAGACGCCTCTCTCAAAGGCGCATCAATCTCACAAAGATCTAGAATCCACTGCTGGCAGTAATTCACCACTCCCAGAAATGACATAAGTTCAGTGCGTGTTGCAAGAGGAGGGAGACTCATGATGGAATTTAGGCAATCGGGAGAGAGGGTCCTAGTACCCTGCGATATTGTGAAACCCAAGTAATGAACAGTGGGTTGGCAGAGCCGCAACTTATCAGCAGAAACCTTGTGGCTACCCTTTGCCAGGTACTGAAGCAAGGCAACAGTATCTTGTACGCAAGCATCGGAAGAAGCAAAGGCAATGAGTAAATCATCGGCGTATTGAACGAGGACACTTGCAAGGCATGTGGAGGATTTCAAGAATTTATAGCAAAAATTTGCAGTGTAATGTAACTGAAATTATACATTGAAAAATTGATTGTCTGTTAAGCCTTTTTTCACTATATTTTAGAATACAGTGATAGTTTCACTTCTTTCATGTGTAAATCACAAAACCCTTTTTTTTAAAGTTGCATTCTCGGGTTAGCCGTTAACAATGGTGATAGCTAGACAATATGTTGAAGGTGTTAGCCCCCTGTGTTCCCTGTCAATGACCTGATGTTTAGATTGATTCTAATCTAAAAAGTGAGATAACAGAGTTTTACATAAATTCATGCAGTTTTTTGAGCTCAGAGTTCTACATGAATGTATGCAGTTTTTGAGCAAAGTGCAATGTAACTCTGCAAGTACAAATTCACCACACAAAATATGTGTGCATGTGGGTCTTTGTCTGTCTGTGTGTGTGTGTATCTGTCTGGGGTGGCGGTTGTGAGTGTGAGAAAGTGTGTGTGTGTGTGTGTGTGTGTAGTGAGTGCAGAGTGTCTTACGTCTGTGAGGGGGTGCATGTGTGGGAGTGTGTGTGTCTATAAGGGTGTGTGTGGGTGTCTGTGTGCGCGTCTGTGTGAACCTGTGTCCGTGTGTATGTGAGAGCGTGTGTGTGTGTGTAGTGCAATGGCGATCACCTGTAATGTGACATGAACCCAAGGTCCCAGTTGAGGCCCTCCCTATTGGTACCGAACGTAGCTATCAATTTTTTAACGTATAATTTCAGTTACATCACACTGCAAATTTTTGCTATAAATTCTGTGTTACGATCGAGCCCTCCACAATCACCTGATGAAGGAGCGTCGCTCCGAAAGCTAGTGTGCTTCCAATTAAACCTGTTGGACTATAACCTGGTGTTGTGTGATTTTTAACTTTGTACACCCCAGTCCAACACCGGCATCTCCAAATCATGACTACTGTTCCACAAGGGAAACAATAACAGGCCTGATCCCTTTTATAGCAGCAGTTGTGAGTGAATACTGACTGATCAACGGTAGGGGAGCGCTAGCCTTTAGAGTAATAGTATGTGGAGGGGCAGAAATGACCAAACTGGCATAGTTAGGAAGGAGCACCCATAGCACAGGAGGCAAATAATCTAAAAGCTGTGGGTGATCGTAGGAGAACACAACCGAGGGATCCAATGTAGTAAAGGTAATTTTAACAAGAAAAGCAGGTAGGCGCAAGCAGCAATGCAAAATGATGACGAATCACTGGGAACGAGGGGATCGAACAGGGAAGTGAATGAAGATGCGCATACATAGAAGCTAAATCATTAAGTGCCCAGGAGCTTTTAAGGACAATGGGAATAAAAGGAGACATAGTAGAGCGGAATAACTGAGATTGCAGAGTCGAAAGGGAACCATCATGTTCGTTAAACAAAGCAGGCAGTCAAATCCTTTTCCTTCCGGAAGCAGCAGAACACAGAGCAGAGATGACATTGGGACCGGGAGGTTGCCGGGAAGGTAAATGAACAGTATATATTTGGACAGTGGCTAAACCTGAGATACTACACATGTAGTATATGGAGGATAGTGGGTTAGTGTAGTTTAGGTGGGCTTGGATCGGCGCAACATCGAGGGCCCAAGGGCCTGTACTGCGCTGTATTCTTCTATGTTCTATGTTCTAAGTATCTCCTTCCCGCCCTCCCGCTCTCCTCCTGTAACCAGAAGAAAAGATAAGGATTTTTTTTTTCTTTTATATATTTAAATGCATTGTTTGGTATTAGTTAGTTGAGTAAAAATTAAGGTTTACAATGGCAGCGGACCTCTTGCTTGATGTGGGAGCTCAGGGATGTGGCTAACACCCCTGACTTTTACACTTGTAAGAAGTGTGTCCAGCTGCAGCTCTTGTTTGAGCACATGATGTCTCTGGAGCTGCGGATGGACTCATTGTGGAACGTCCACGATGCTGAGGAGGTCGTGGATAGCATGTTTAGTGAATTAGTCACACCGCAGATTAGAATTACTGAGGGAGACGGTGAGTGGATGACCAAAAGGCAGAGAAAGAATAGGAAGGCTGTGCAGGTATCCCCTGCGATCATCTCCCTCCAAAACAGGTATTCTGTTTTGGATACTGTTGGGGGAGATGGCTCACTAGGAGAGGGCAACAGTTGTCAAGATCAATGCACCGTGGTGGGCACTACTTTCAGAAGGGCGGGAATAAGACTTGCAGGGCCATAGTTATAGAGAATTCTATTGTAAGGAGAGTAGATAGGCTGTTCTCAGGCTGAAAACGAAATTCCCGGATGATATGTTGCCTCCCAGGTGCTTGGGTCAGGAATGTCACCTATCAGCTGCAGAGCATTTCAAAAGGGGAGGGTGAACAGCCAGTTGTTGTGGTGCATATGGGCACCAATGATATAAGTAAAAAACGAGATGAGGTCCTGAAAGCAGAATTCAAGGAGCAAGGAGAGAAGTTAAAGAGGAGGACCTCAAACATAGGGATAGGAAAGGCAAGATTCGTGAACCGTGGATGACAGGAGAAATCATGCAACTAGCCAAGAGGAAAAGGGAAGCGTACATAAGGAACAGGCAGCTAAGAACAGAACGGGCTCTGGAGGAATATCTGGAGAGTAGGACCAATCTTAAATGAGGAATCAAGTGGGCTACAAGGGGTCATGAAATAACTTTCGCGAGCAGAGTTGAGGAGAATCCCAATTTTATTCATATATAAGAAGAAAGAAGGGCTTATGCCCGAAACGTCGATTCTCCTGTTCCTTGGATGCGGTCTGACCTGCTGCGCTTTTCCAGCAACACATTTTCAGTTTATAATGTCCCCCTGTACAAGAAGGGTAGTAGGGATATTCTGGGTAACTACAGACCAGTGAGCCTGACGTCAGTGGTGGGAAGGTTGCTGGAGAAGGTACTGAGGGATAAAATCTATTTATATTGGGAAGAGAATGGGCTTATCAGTGATAGGCAACATTGTTTTGTGCGGGGGAGATTGTGCCTTACCAACTTAGTAGAGTTCTTTGAGGAAGTCACCAAGTTAATAGATGAAGGAAGGGCTGTTGATGTCATGTACATGGACTTTAGTAAAGTGTTTGATAAGGTTCCCCATGGTGAATTAATAGAGAAAGTGAACTCACATGGTGTGCAGGGTATTCTAGCTAGGTGAATAAAGAACTGGTTGAGCGACAGGAGACAGAGAGTAGTAGTTGAAATGGAGAAAGGTGACCAGTGGTGTTCCACAGGAATCAGTGTTGGGGCCACTGTTGTTTGTGATATACATAAATGATCTGGAAGAGGACACTGTTGGTATGATCTGCAAGTTTGCAGATGACACGAAGATTAGTGGAGAAGCAGAAAGCATAGGGGACTGTCAAAGAATACAGGAGAATATAGATAGACTGGAGAGTTGGGCGGAGAAGTGGCAGATGGAGTTCAGTCCAGGCAAATGTGAGGTGATGCATTTTGGAAGGTCTAATTCGAGAACGAACTATACTGTAAACGGAAGAACCTTGGGAAAAGTTGATGAGCAGAGTGACCTGGGAGTTCAGGTCCATTGTACCCTGAGGTGGCTGCAGAGGTGAATAGAGTGGTCAAGAAGGCATATGGTTTGCTTGCCTTCATCGGATGGGGTATTGAGTATAAGAGCTGGCAGGTCATGTTAAAATTGTAAAAGACTTCGTTCGGGTACATTTAGAATACTGTGTACAGTTCCGGTCGCCACATTACCAAAAGGATGTGGACATTTTGGAGAGGGTACAGAGAAGGTTTACGAAGATGTTGCCTGGTATGGAAGGTGCTAGATATGAAGAGAAGTTGAGTAGATTAGGATTGTTTTTATTTAAAAAAAGGCAATTGAGGAGGAACCTCATTGAGCTGTACAAAATCATGAAGGGTATAGACAGGGTGGATACAGGTAGGCTTTTTCCAAGGGTGAGGGATTCAGTAACGAATGGTCACGCATTCAAGGTGAGAGGAGAAAAGTTTAAGGGAGATACATGTGGAAAGTACTTTTTACAGAGGATGGAAGGTGTCTGGAAAGTGTTACCAGCAGAGGTAGTAGAGGCAGGCACAGTAGATTCATTTAAGGTGTGTCTGGACAGATACATGAGTAGACGGGGAGCAGAGGGATACAGATGTTTAGGAATTGAGTGATAGGTTTAGACAGTGGATTTGGATTGGCACATGCTTGGAGGGCCGAAGGGCCTATTCCCAGGCTGTAAATTTTCTTTGTTCTTTGTCTTCTTTTTTTGTAAGATAAAGCAACAAAGCAAAATACAGAAAACAACAGAGAAGCAGAGACAGACACCAGAACTCGGGATCCCAACCAACATCTCAAGGTGAATGCTGCCAAATTAATCACAGAGTCCAACGTGGTCTCTTTCAGCCCAATCTTGCTTCAGCATATCATAACAGCCGGTAACTACAAGGGAAACCAGCTCCCGACTACTGCTTTTTAGCTCAGGGAGGAACTGCTGCAAACTGCCGGAGGAATTTGGAGAAGTCTCCAAACACAACCTTTCTTACCTCAGTGCCTCGCTAGCGGCTCAAGGTGTCAATATACAATCCTTAAGGATCAAAACTAAAACTGCCGGCGTCCATAACCACAGCCCAACCCTATCCACTCCGGCTCGCAGCAGTGGTGAAAACAACTCTCCCGTCTTGTCGCAAAAAAATACAAATCCACCGACTCAGTGAGGTTGCACAAAATAGGGACAAAATCGAGAAAAGTCCAGAAAACCTTGTGAAATCGAGGTCCTGAACAGCTACATCAACAATTGAGGATGGGATACATTATAGACAATAGACACTAGGCGCAGGAGTAGGCCATTCTGCCCTTCGAGCCAGCACCACCATTCATTATGATCATGGCTGATCATCCTCAATCAAAATCCTGTTCCTGCCTTATCCCCATAACCCTTGATTCCACTATCCTTAAGAGCTCTATCCAACTCTTTCTTGAAAATATCCAGAGACTTGGCCTCCACAGCCTTCTGGGGCAGAGCATTCCGTACACCCACCACTCTCTGGGTGAAGTAGTTTCTCCTCAACTCTGCTCTAAGTGGCCTACCCCTTATTTTTAAACTGTCCTCTGGTTCAGGACTCCCCCATCAGCAGAAACATGCTTCCTGCCTCCAGAGTGTCCAATCCTTTAATAATCTTATACGTCTCAATCAGATCCCCTCTCAGCCTTCTAAACTCAAGCGTATACAAGCCCAGTCGCTTCAATCTTTCAACGTAAGATAGTCCCACCATTCTGGGAATTGACCTCGTGGACCTACGCTGCACTCCCTCAATAGCCAGAATGTCTTTCCTCAAATTTGGAGACCAAAACTGCACACAATATTCCAGGTGCGGTCTCACCAGGGCCCTGTACAGCTGCAGAAGGACCTCTTTGCTTCTATACTCAATTCCTCTTGTTATGAAGGCCAGCGTGCTATTAGCTTTCTTCACTGCCTGCTGTACCTGCATGCTTGCTTTCATTGACTGATGTACAAGAACACCTAGATCTCTCTGTACTGCCCCTTTACCTAACTTGACTCCATTTAGGTAGTAATCTGCCTTCCTGTTCTTGCCACCAAAGTGGATAACCACACATTTATCCACATTAAACTGCATCTGCCATGCATCCGTCCGCTCACCTAGCCTGTCCAGGTCACCTGTAATCTCCTAACATCCTCCTCACATTTCACCCTGCCACCCAGCTTTGTGTCGTCAGCAAATTTTCTGATATTACTTTTAATACCTTCATCTATCTATATCATTAATGTACATTGTAAAAAGCCACGGTCACAGCACTGATCCCTGCGGCACACCACTGGTCACCGCCTGCCATTCCGAAAGGGAGCCGTTTATCACTACTCTTTGTTTCCTGTCAGCCAACCAATTTTCAATCCACGTCAGTATTTTGCCCCTAATACCATGTGCCCTAACTGTGCTCACTAACCTCCTATGTGGGACTTTATCAAAGGCTTTCTGAAAGTCCAGATATACTACATCCACTGGATCTCCCTTGTCCATCTTCAGAGTTACGTCCTCAAAAAATTCCAGAAGATTAGTCAAGCATGATTTCCCCTTCATAAATCCATGCTGACTCTGACCTATCCTGTTACTGTTATCCAGATGTGTCATAATTTTGTCCTTTACAATTGACACCAGCATTTTTCGAGGAGAAAGTGAGGTCTGCAGATGCTGGAGATCAAAGTTGAAACTTTATTGCTGGAACAGCACAGCAGGTCAGGCAGCATCCAGGGAACAGGAGATTCGACGTTTCGGGCACAGGCCCTTCTTCAGGAATGAGCCATTCCTGAAGAAGGGCCTGTGCCCGAAACGTCGAATCTCCTGTTCCCTGGATGCTGCCTGACCTGCTGTGCTGTTCCAGCAATAAAGTTTCAACCAGCATTTTTCCCACCACTGAGGTCAGACTAACTAGTCGAGGATTATTCCGAACCTAAAATAAAATAATTAACTATGTGCATGTCCAGCAGTCACTTAAGTGTCCCTAATGACTCTGCTTCCACAACCACTGCTGGCAATGCAGTCCATACATTCACAACTCTGCATAAAGAACCCACCTCTGATGTCTCGACTAAACTTTCCTCCTAATAAACCAGATATCCTAAATAAATCTAGTTCTATTTGGCCATATCCCTCCAAACCCTTCCTATAAAGGGGCTGCACGGTGGCTCAGTGGTTAGTACTGCAGCCTCGCAGCGTTAGGGTCCCGGGCTCAATTCCCACCTCGGGCAACAGTCTGTTTGGAGTTTGCACATTCTCCCCGTGTCTGCGTGGGTTTCCTCCGAGTGCTACAGTTTCCTCCCACAGTCCAAAGAAATGCTAAATTGCCCATAGTGTGAGGTGCATTAGTCGAGGCAAATGTAGGGGAATGGGTCTGGGTGGGTTGCTCTTCGGAGGGTCCGTGTGGACTTGTTGGGCCCGTGTGGACTTGTTGGGCCAAAGGGCCTGTTTCCATACTGTAAGGAATCCAATCTAATCTAATATCTTAAAATGATAACCCCACGTGCCAGTCAATCCTGCCTTAGGGAAAAGTCTCTGGCTATTGACTCTATCCAAGCCTCTCATTACCTTGTATACCTTGATCAGGTCACCTCTCTTCCTCCTTGTCTCCAGAGAGAAAAGTCCAAGCTTAGTCAACCTCTCTTCGTAACACAAGCCCTCCAGTCCAGGCAGCATCCAGGTAAACCTTCTTTGCACCCTGTCCAAAGCCTTAGTATCTTTCCTACAATATGGCGTCCAGAACTGGACACAATATTCCAAGTGTGGTCACACCAGGGTCTTATAGAGCTATAGCAAAACCTTGTGGCTCTTAAACTCGATCCCCCTGTTAATGAAGGCCAAAACACCGTATCCTCCCACAGGGCAACTGTCTGTTTGGAGTTTGCACATTCTCCCCATGTCTGTGTGGGTTTCCTCCGGGTGCTCCGGTTTCCTCCCACAGTCCAAAGATGTGCAGGTCAGGTGAATTGGCCATGCTAAATTGCCCATAGGTTAGGTGCAGGGGTAAATGTAGGGGAATGGGTCTGGGTGGGTTGCTCTTGAGAGGGTCAGTCTGGACTGGTTGGGCTGAAGGGCCTGTTTCCACTCTGTAGGGAATCTAATCTAAAACAACCCTATCCACATAGGTTGCAACTTTGAGGGATCTATGCACTTGAACACCAAGATCCCTCTGTTCCTCCACACTGCCAAGAATCCTGTCTTTAATCCTATATTCAGCATTAAAGTTCAACCTTCCAAAATGCATCTCTTCATATTTATCCAGGTTGAACTCCATCTGCCATTTCTCAGTCCAGTTCCACATCCTCTCTATGTCGCGTTGCAGCCTGCAATAGCTGTCAATACTATCAATGGTACCTTTGTGTCATCGGCAAATTTACTAACCCACCGCTCAACCTCCTCATCCAAGTCATTTATAAAAGCTACTAAAGAGCAGAGGCCCAAGAACAGAGCCCTGTGGGTCACCACTCAACACTGATCTCCAGACAGAATACTTTCCATCTACAACCACTCTGCCTACTGTCAGCCAACAAATTCTGAATCCAGACAGCCAAATCTCCCTGTATCCTATACCTCCTGACTTTATGAATGAGCCTACCAGGGGGACCTTATCAAATGCCTTGCTGATGTCCACATATACCACATCCACTGCTCAAATTTAGTCGACCTATCTCGTCACCTCCTCAAAGAACTCAATAAGATTTGTGAGGCATGACCTGCCCCTCACAAAGCCATGCTGTTTGCCTTTAACCACGCAATGCTTTTCCAAATAGTCATGAATCCTATCCCTCAGAATTCTTTCCAAAACCTTGCTGACCACAGACGTAAGACTGACTGGTCTGTAATTGCCAGGGATTTCCATATTCCCCTTCTTGAATAGAGGAACAACATTCGCCTCCCTCCAATCCTCTGGTACGGCTCCCCTGGAGAGTGAGGAAGCAAAAATCTTTGCCAGAGGCTTAGCAACCTCCTTTCTTGCTTTCCGGAGCAACCTAGGATAAATCTGGTCTGGCCCTGGGAACTTATCAATCTTAGTATTTGCCAAACTTTACAGCACATCAACTTCGACTCGTCAACTATGATACGAAAGTCGGAGGAGTTGTTGACAGTGAGGAAGCATGTGGCAGGTTACAGCAGGATATAGAGAAGCTGCAGAGCTGGGCAGAAAGGTGGCAGATGGAATTCAATGTAGCTAAGTGCGAGGTGATTCACTTTGGGAAGAATAACAAAAAGATGGGGTACTGGGCTAATGGTCGGATACTTGGTAGTGTGGATGAGCAGAGGGATCTTGGTGTCCATGTACACAGATCTCTGAAAGTTGCCACCCAGGTAAATAGTGCGGTGAGGAAGGCATATGGCGTACTGGCTTTTATTGGTAGAGGAATTGAGTTCCGGAGTCCTGAGGTCATGATGCAGTTGTATAAGACTCTGGTACGGCCGCATCTGGAATATTGTGTGCAGTTTTGGTCGCCATACTATAGGAAGGATGTGGAGGCATTGGAACGGGTGCAGAGGAGGTTTACCAGGATGTTGCCTGGTATGGAAGGAAAATCGTATGAGGAAAGACTGAGGCACTTGGGGCTGTTTTCACTAGAGAAAAGAAGGTTTAGGGGTGACTTGATTGAGGTGTACAAGATGATTAGGGGGTTAGATAGGGTCGACAGTATGAACCTTTTCCCGCGTATTGAGTCGGGTATTACAAGGGGGCATAGCTTTAAATTAAGGGGGTGTAGATATAGGACTGATGTTAGGGGTAGGTTCTTCACTCAGCGAGTCGTTAGTTCATGGAATGCCCTGCCAGTAACAGTGGTGGACTCTCCCTCTTTATGGGCATTTAAGAGGGCATTGGATAGGTATATGGAGGATAGTGGGTTAGTGTAGTTTAGGTGGGCTTGGATCGGCGCAACATCGAGGGCCCAAGGGCCTGTACTGCGCTGTATTCTTCTATGTTCTATGTTCTATGTTCATTAATCTTGATCTGTTCAAGCCTGTTTCCCAGCTGCTTGAAGTTCTCAATCACAACAAGGTCTCTTTCCTTAGTGAAAACCGAAGCAAAAAACTTATTTAGGGCTTCCCCTATCTGCTCAGACTCCATGCACAAATTCCCAACACTATCCCTGATCATTCTCTAATTCCTCACGTATGAGTAAAATGCCTTTGGGTTCTCCCTAATTCTTCCTGCCAAGCCGTTTTTTGTGCCCCTTCCTGGCTCTCCTCAGTCCAATTCTGAGCTCCTTTCTAATAAGCCTGTAATCCTCTAAATCTGTGGTACCTCCACCTTACGTAAACTGCCATCTTCCTTTTGACGAGAATCTCCTCTGGTCTTCTCATCCAAGGTTCCTTATTCTTACCCCATCTTACCTGTCTCAGAGGAACAAATTTGTGCATCATTCACAACAATTGCTCCTTAAGCAGTCTCCACATGTCTGTTGCGCCCTTTCTCTGGAATAATTGCTTCCAATCTGTACTTCCCAACTCCCACCTGGTAGCGTCACAATTTCCTTTTTCCCAATTAAATATGTTCCCTTGGTAGCTGTGCCTTTCCCTCTCCAACGCTATGGTAAATGTGAGGCACTTGTGGTCACTGTCACCAAAGTGTTCTGCCACCACGAAATCTGACACCTGTCCTGGCTCATTGCCGAGCACCAAATCCAAAATGGCCTCTCCCCTCATCGACCTAACCACATACTGAGTTGGGAAATCTTCCTGAACACACCTGACACAAACAGCTCCATCCAAACAATCTGCACAAAGGAGGTTCCAGTCAATATTGGGAAGGTTGAAGTCACCCATAACAACAACCCTGCTACATCTGCATTTTTCCAAAATCCTATGAGTTTGGCCAATGAGTTCTGCTATTAGGGGTCTGTAGAAAACCTCCAATGAGGTGGCTGCTCCCTTGCTGTTCCTAACTTCCACCCATACTGACTCAGTAGGCAAACCTTCCTCAACAACCTTCGCTTCTGTAGCTGTGATGTACTCTCTGATTAGCAATGCTACACCCCCTCCTCTTTTTCCACCCTCCCTGTACTTTTTAAACGTTCTAAACCCTGGAACATCTAGCACCCATTCCTGCCCCTGTGAAACCCACATCTCTGTTATGGCCACAACATCATAGTCCCAAGTACTGATCCATGCTCTAAGTTCATCACTCTTATTTCTGACACTCCTTGCATTAAAGCAGACACACTTTAACCAATTCTTTTGTTTCATCACGTGAAAAACCTTCCCGATAGATTCACTACATCCTGTCACTGCCCATCTACAGCTACCCCCCCTCTCAGCTCTGGTTCCCACCTGCCTTGGGTTATTTACTGTTTATTCGTGAGCTTACACGGAGAGACAACTCAACTGAATGGTCACAAGTCACTCCAATGAGATACAGAGAGTTGCATGATTATATAGGTTACAGTCAATTAACAATTAGCAAACAGTTAATTGCAATGTAATGAACAAGTAGCAATTTGCCCCGTCAATAGACTTAGTGACGTAGAGTCTGGTCAGTGCTAGATAGTAGCTAATATGCAAGTGTTAGAATACAATAGGTTCTTGTAAAAGAAGAACATTCCCATGCTGGGAAAGAGTTCACTATCAGGTATTAATGCAGCTGCAAGGTCAACCACCTCACTGAGCCTGGGAATATACAAGGTTAGCAAGAAGATACTAATATGAGATTAAAATCATTTCCGGGCTTTTAAAACGTGACAAAATGGCTGATTCGGATCTCAACAAATGTCCCACACATTTATGTTTATTACAAACAACAAATCTGCCGGCACTAATCCCAACGGAACACCATTTGTCACTGATCTCCATTCCAATTTGTGCCCTTCCACCACCATTGTCTGTCTTTTATGACCAAGCCAGTTTTGTATCTATCGAGCCAGCTCTCTCTAGATTGCATGAAACTCTACCTTCTGTACCAGCCTGCCATGAGGTACCTTATTAAATTTGTTACTGAAGTCCATGTTGACAACATCCATTGCCCTGCCCTCATCAGTCATTCTTGTCACCTCCTCAAAAACTGAATTAAGTTCATGAGACATGACCTTCTGCACAGAAATCCATGCTACCTATCACTAGTGAATGTGTTCGCTTCCAAATGTGATTAAAACCTGTCTCTCATTGTCTTCTTCAACAGCTTCCCCTCCATCACTTGGAGGCAATTGGAGGGGTACAGAAGATGTTTGAAACTTAAATAGCACAGGGAGAATGTTTATATAATATGAAATTTATAAAGTTGATGAAAAAGGACAAGGCAATAATGCAAAGTATTGTTAAGGGTTATCACTACCAAAGTGTGACAGGAAGAGTAGGGAAAAGTAGTAAAAGACAGAATTGAAGACTCCATCTCAATACATTCATCATTTGCAACCAGATTGATCAATGATAGTACAAATAGAAATAAATAAATAGGTAGCCATTATGTTATTTGAGTACAAGTGATTGAATTGGAAAGTAAATATTCAAGAGCATTTGACATTTCAGAAGGATGAGAACAAAGTAAAGTAAGGTGGGGCAGCTCTTTTAATAAAGTATGAAATGCGTAAAGCTGGAAGAAATTATATTGGTCCAGAAGATCAAGATGTAGAATCCGTGGATCATCAGAAAACACTGGTGGGACTAACACCTGTAGTATAACAGGAACATGTCAATTGTCCATTTGGTAGAAAGGATAGAAAAGCAGGAAATGATTTAAACTGAAAAAATTACAAATGCTGCAGCACAGAAGGAACTACACATCCTTGTTCAATATTCACAAAATATATGTATGAGAATATTAATTGGGTGCAGAAGTGGGCTGTTTGACTCCTCAAAACTGCCCTGCCATTCAATAAGAACACAGCAGATTGATTTTGTTTGAATTCCGCATTTCCAGCGACACCTAATAACCTTTGATTCCACTGGCAAACAAAAATCTACCCACAGAAAAGCAATATACTGCAAAATAAAAATAAAAAATGTTGAAGAAACTCAGTAGGTCCAGTAGAATCTGTGAAGACAGAAATAAAGTTACCTTTCAGATATGAATCTTTGCAACATAGAACCATCAAAACTAGGATCAGGAATAGGTAAAAACAAGGACTGCAGATGCTGGAAACCAGAGCCTAGATTAGAGTACTGCTGGAAAAGCACAGCAGGTCAGGCAGCATCCGATGAGCAGGAAAATCGATGTTTCGGGCAAAAGCCCTTCATCAGGAATAGAGGCAGGGTGCCTGCAGAATGGAGAGATAAATGAGAGGGGGGTGGGGGTGGGGAGAAAGTAGCATAGAGTAAGATAGGTGAATGGGGGTGGGGATGGAGGTGAGTGGTCAGAGAGGAGGGTGGAGTGGATAGGAGGAAAGGAAGATAGGCAGGTAGGACAGGTCATGAGGGCGGTGCTGAGCTGGAAGGTTGGAGCTGGGGTGAGGTGGGGTAAGGGGAAATGAGGAAACTGGTGAAATCCACATTGATGCCATGGGGTTGAAGTGTTCCGAGAAGGAAGATGAAGCGTTCTTCCTCCAGGTGTCGGGTGGTGAGGGAACGGCGGTGGAGGAGGCCCAGAACCTGCATGTCCTTGGCAGAGTGGGAGGGGGAGTTGAAATGTTGGGCCACAGGGCGGTGGGGTTGATTGGTGCAGGTGTCCCAGAGATGTTTCCTAAAGCGCTCTGCGAGGAGGCATCCAGTCACCCCAATGTAGAGGAGACCGCACCGGGAGCAACGGATACAATAAATGATATTGGTGGATGTGCAGGTAAAACTTTGGATGTGGAAGGCTCCTTTGGGGCCTTGGATGGAGGTGAGGGATGAGGTGTGGGCACAGGTTTTGCAATTCCTGCGGTGGCAGGGGAGGGTGCCAGGAAGGAAGGGGGGCGTGGACCTGACCAGGTAGTCATGGGGGGAATGGTCTTTGCAGTAAGCGGAAATGGGTGGGGAGGGAAATATATCCCAGGTGGTGGGGTCCGTTTGGAGGTGGCGGAAATGTCGTTAGAAGTTGTGGTTTCCCAGCCTATCTTCATTTCCACCTATCCACTCCACCCTCCTCTCTGACCTATCACCTCCATCCCCACCTCCATTCACCTATTGTATTCTATGCTACTTTCTCCCCACCCCCACCCCCCTCTCATTTATCTCTCCACCCTGAGGCTTCCTGCCTCTATTCCTAATGAAGGGCTTTTGCCCGAAATGTCAATTTTCCTGCTTCTCGGATGCTGCCTGACCTTCTGTGCTTTTCCAGCACCACTCTAATCTAGGAGCAGGAATAGGCCATTCAAGCCTGCTGTGCATTCAATATGATCACAGCTGATCATCTAACTCAGTACCATGTTGCCACTTTCTCCCCATATACTTTGATCCTTTTAATCCCAAATTCAATTGAAAATATTCAATATTTTGTCTTCAACTGCTTTCAATTGGAGAAAATTCCACCATTCTCTGGGTGAAGAAATTTCAGCTCATCTCAGTCCTAAAAACCCACCCTTATATCTTTAAACTGTGAGCCCTAGTCCTGGACTCCTCAGTCTTCAGGAATAGCTTCCTGCATTTATCTTGTCTAGTCCTATTGGAATTCTTCCAAATTGTAATGAATATAGTCCTATTTGACACAATCTTTATTTGTGTATCAGTCCTGCCATCCCAGGAAGTGTTCTGGTATACCTTCATTGTACTTCCTCCTTAGCCAGAACATCCTTTTTCAAATAAGGAAATCAAAACTCCACACAATACTCCAGGTGTGGTCTCACAATGGCCTTGAACAATTGCAGCAAGACATCCCAATGCTCCCTACAAGCTGACTCTTAATCTTTATTTTACCCCTCTTAATCAATCCCTTTCTTATCCTTTTGCTGAAATTTAAACTTCTCCCAATCCTCAGGTCTCATGCTCCTGTATTTGAATCCTCTTGCTATGAAAGTCATCATAACATTTGCCTTCTTTACCGCCTGTTGTACCTGCATCATTTGTTTGCATACTGGTGTACAAGGGCATCTATGTCTTTGTGCCTTCCCCAATTAATTGCCTTTCATATAATAAGCCGCGTTCCTGTTCTTGCTCGCAAAGTAGATATTCTCACATTTATCAGTTTTATTCTTCATCTACCATGCATTTGTCCACTGATTCGACTTGTCCAAATCACACTGAAGCATTTCTGCATCATCCTCACAGTTCATCCTTCCACCCTGTTTTGTGGCATATGCAAACTTGGCCATGTTCAAATGCAATAGGATCTGGACAATATCCAGACTTGGGCTGTCAAGTGGCAAGTAACACTTGCACCACACAAATGCCAGGCAATGACCATCTCCAATAAAAGATAAACTAAACACATCAATACCATCACTGAGTCCCCCTGGGATTTAGAATTGAACATAAACTCAACTGAACTCACAATATAAATACAGCAGTTACAAGAGCAGGTCAGAGGCTAGGAATACAGTAGCATGTAGCTCACCATCTATAAGGCATAAGTCATGGAGTCATAGAGATATACAGCATGGAAACATCCTTCGATCCAACTCGTCCATGCTGACCAGATATCCTAACCTAATCTAGTCCCATTTGCCAGCACTTGGCCCATATCCCTCTAAACCTTCCTCCATCCAGATGCCTTTTAAATGCTGCAATTGTACCAGCCTCCACCACTTCCTCTGGCAGCTCATACCATACATGCGCCACCCTGTGCATGAAAAAGTTGCTCCTTAGATCCCTTTTATATCTTTCCCATCTCACCCTAAACCTATGCTCTCTAGTTCTGGATTCCCCAACCCCAGGGAAAAGACTTTGTCTATTTATCCTAACCATTCCTCTCATGATTTTGTAAACCTCTATCAGGTCACCCCTCTGCCTCTGACATTCCGGGGAAAACAGCCTCAGCCTATTCAGCCTCTCCCTATAGCTCAAATCCTCAAATTCTGGCAACATCCTTGTAAATCTTTTCTGAACCATTCAAGTTTCACAATATCCTTCCAATAGGAAGGAGACCAGAATTGCACGCTATATTTCAAAAGTGGCCTAACCAATATCCCGTACAGCTGCAACATGACCTCCCAACTCCTATACTCAATTCTCTGACCAATAAAGGAAAGCATACCAAAGGCCAATGCTCCCCACTTGCCTGGAAGAGTGTACCTCCAAAAGCACTCACGGGTGGCACAGTGGCTAGCGCTGCTGCCTCACAGCGCCTAGCACTGCTGCCTCACAGCGCCAGAGACCCGGGTTCAATTCCCGCCTCAGGCGACTCTCTGTGTGGAGTTTGCACGTTCTCCCCGTGTCCGCGTGGGTTTCCTCCGGGTGCTCCGGTTTCCTCCCACAATCCAAAAATGTGCAAGTTAGGTGAATTGGCAATGCTCAGTTGCCCGTAGTGTTAGATGAAGGGGTAAATGTAGGGGAATGGGTCTGGGTGTGTTACACTTTGGCGGGTCGGTGTGGGCTTGTTGGGCCGAAGGGCCTGTTTCCACACTGTAAGTAATCTAATCTAAAAAAACGCTTGACACCTTCCAGGACAAAGCAGCCCCCTTGATTGGGAACACATCCACAAACATGCACTCCTTCCATTACTGGCAGTCAGTAGCAGCAGTGTGTACTATCTATTAGGTGTACTGTAGAAATTCTCCAAATTTTCTTATTACACCTTCAAAACCCACAGCCACTTCCAATTAGAAGGATAAGCACATCAGATACATGGGAGCACCATCACCTGCAAGTTCCCTGTATTCTGTCTGTTAGCTGATCATTAATCCATGGTCAGTACATTACATACTATCCAAATGCTGTATCTTTTTCTAACCAGTTTCCTGTGGGAGATTTCACCAAAACCCTTTTGGAAATCTAAGTGTGCTATATCTGTCAACTCTCCTTTTGTAACATCCTCAAAAAGCCCTAACACCTTGCTTAGACATGATTTCTCTTTCACAAATCTATGCTGACTATGCCCAATCAGATTATAATCAGCCAGGTGTCTGTTTATCTCATCCTTTATAATAAGTTCCAGCATTGTCCCCAGTACTGATGTAAGGTTAACAAGTCTCTAGTTCCCTTTTTTTCCTCTCCTGCTCCTACTACCAAGACTGTATAGAACTTTGGAAGATGATAATCAATGCATCAATTCACAATAGCCACTTTATTCAACTTTCTGGGATGAAGGCCATTACATATTTTGGATTTATCAAGCCCCATTAATTTCTACAGTGCAATATTCCTACTAATATTAATTTCCTCCAGCTTCTCATTTTTCCTAACTACTTGGATCTTCTAATTTTTGGAAATTTCTTGTATCTTCAAGTTGAAAACAGACAGAAAATAATATTTTAGCTTCTGTGCCAGTTCGTCATTCCCCATTATAAATCCTCCTGGCTCTCTCTTTAATGAACTCACATCCGGTTTAGCCAAACGTTTCCTTTTTACATTCTTAGATAATGTTTTACAATCTTTTTTGTTGCTTTTTTTTGTTAGATTGCGTTCATGTGTACGTCCTCTTTCCTTATCAGTTTTGTAGTCCTATTTTATGTTCCATATAGCTCCAAATCCTCAGAGTTGCTGCTATTTCTGAAAAATGTATAAGTCTTTTCCTTAACTCCTATGAAATCCTGAGTTTCCTCTGTTGATCACAGTTGACTGACCTTTCAGTTTTTGGACCTTAAAAGAATGTTTGGTTGCTGCAAATCATCAATATGTCTTAAAGTTGTGCCTTTTAATGTATTTTTTCCAATCCACTCCAGCCAATTTATGCCTTATGCTTTCATATTTTCCTCATTTAAATCTTTATTTCAGATTGAATTTGCTCACTTTTAAACAAAATATGAAATTCTATAATATGTAGTCATTCATTGCTAAAGATTCTTTTGTAACTAGATTGTTAATTAACCGTTTGTCATTGCACAATACTAGATCTAAAGTAGCATGTCTTCCAATTAGCTTCTTTAAGTACGGCTACAGAAAACCATGCCCAACACACTGCGGAAACTTGTCCTCCACAGCTTTAGTGCCGAATTGGTTTGGGCTGTCTTTGTGCTTCCTAATGTACTCAAGCACTCCGTTACTATCAATATTACTACACCTTCCTTTCCTTCTTGTCTATCCTTCTTAAACATTAAATATCCTTGTATATTCAGTTCCCAGTTCTAATCACCAGGCAGCTGTGATTTTACAGTAGCAAATATATCATATTCATTTGTATCTCTATTTGTGTCTTTAAATTATTTATCTTGTTCAAAGTTTGTGCGAAGATTTGTAGCTCGGGTGCTCGTTGTTGTGGTTCTGTTCGCCGAGCTGGAAGTTTTTGTTGCAAACGTTTCGTCCCCTGGCTAGGCGACATCATCAGTGCTTGGGAGCCTCCTGCGAAGCGCTTCTTTGATGTTTCCTCCGGTGTTTATAGTGGTCTGTCCCTGCCGCTTCCGGTTGTCAGTTTCAGCCGTCTGCTGTAGTGGTTGGTATATTGGGTCCAGGTCGATGTGTTTGTTGATGGAGTTTGTGGATGAATGCCATGCCTCTAGGAATTCCCTGGCTGTTCTCTGTCTGGCTTGCCCTATGATAGTAGTGTTGTCCCAGTCGAATTCATGTTGCTTGTTGTCTGCGTGTGTGGCTGCTAAGGATAGCTGGTCGTGTCGTTTCGTGGCTAGTTGATATTCATGTATGCGGATTGTTAGCTGTCTTCCTGTTTGTCCTATATATTGTTTAGTGCAGTCCTTGCATGGTATTTTGTACACTACATTCGTTTTGCTCATGTTGGGTATCGGGTCCTTCGTTCTGGTGAGTTGTTGTCTGAGCGTGGCTGTTGGTTTGTGTGCCGTTATGAGTCCTAGGGGTCGCAGTAGTCTGGCAGTCAGTTCCGAGATACTCCTGATGTATGGTAGTGTGGCTAGTCCTTTTGGTTGTGGTCTGTCCTCGTTCCGTGGTCTTTCTCTTAGGCATCTGTTGATGAAGTTGCGCAGGTATCTGTTTTTGGTGAATCCCTTGTATAGGTGTTCCTCTTCTTCTTTTTGCAGTTCTGGTGTACTGCAGTGTGTTGTGGCCCTTTTGAATAGTGTCCTGATGCAGCTTCGTTTGTGTGTGTTGGGGTGGTTACTTTCATAGTTTAGGACTTGGTCTGTGTGTGTGACTTTCCTGTATACCCTTGTAGTGAATTCTCTGTTCGGTGTTCTCTGTACCATCACGTCTAGGAGTAGGAGTTGGCTATCCTTTTCTTCTTCTCTCGTGAATCGGATTCCTGTGAGTGTGGCGTTGATGATCCGGTGTGTTTTTTCTATTTCCATGTTTTTAATGATTACAAACGTGTCATTGACATATCTGACACAGAGTTTGGGTTGAATTTATTTATCTTGTTGCAAATGTTGTGTGCTTTCAATGTAGGGTGCCCTTGAATTTTCCACGTTTGATATCTTTTTGACTTCAGTCTGAAGCTTACTTGATGTTCAGTTTTGTTTTTCCTATCTCCCTATCTCCCAAGTATCTTTTTAACTTTCTTTTACCAACTTGACTTCCTTCCAGTTTGGGTTCTCCCTCAGGTTTAATCTCCTTGAGCAGTTAGTATAAATCCACCCCAACAGTTGTAGCAAATCTCCATGAGTTTTGAGTCCCAATCCCATTAAGTTGTAGCCCCATTTAGTTTGTACAGGTTCCGCCTGCCCCAGAACCAGTGCAAATTCTTTAGAAATCTGATGGTCTCCTTCCTATGCCTGGTGTCACACAACAAATGTAAACAATGAATTCTTCTATTCTTATGCATACTAGCATGTGGCACTAGGAATGATCCTCAGATTACTGCTTCTGAAATCCCATTTTTTAATTTCCATCCTTCCTAACTTCCTGAGGTTTTTCTCC
Source organism: Chiloscyllium plagiosum (assembly GCF_037043375.1). Lineage (NCBI taxonomy): Eukaryota > Metazoa > Chordata > Chondrichthyes > Orectolobiformes > Hemiscylliidae > Chiloscyllium > Chiloscyllium plagiosum. The sequence continues at coordinate 1,595,144 of NW_028270147.1, forward strand.
AGGACCTCATACTCTTCTATCTATGTCATTAGTACTAATGTGGGCATGATGTCTAGCTGGCCTCCCTCCCTCAGAAGGATATTGAATGACTGCTTTGTGCCACCATTGACACTGGCACCAAGGAGGCAGCACATCATCTTGGAGTCATGTTTGCTGCTACAAAAACACTTGTCTGATCCTCTGACTGTGGAATCTCATATGACTATTGCCATTATATTCTTTGCTCCTTCCCTGTACAGTTGGGTGATCCATGGTGCCATGGGCTTGGCTCTGGCTGCACTTCCCTGAGTGACTATTGCTTTCAGTAGCTTCCAAAATGGAATATCGATTAGCATGCAAAGTTGACTTAATTGTTTACTGCAGAGAAAAGGTCAGTTCCTCCTTCCATTTTAGCAATCTAAAATTTGCTTTTGGGCAAACATTCACACCCATAATTTGTTTGGCTATTTGAGAACCAGGTATATATTTGTTGACAGGTAGAAAGCTGTTGTCTTCAACAAGTGGTCACCACTGGACAGGCCACTCAGCTACGTATTGTTAGGCAAACTTTATTTTGTGCATACTCTCTAGCTCCTGTAGTCCTTTCCTCACTGCTTGTATACGCAAATGGACAAACAGCATTTATAATGAGTGTCAGCTAACTGCTTTTAAAAAGTGCAGCAATCCTTTCTTCAATCTTTGGTTTTAAAAACAGTCCACTTTCCTATATCAGTTCACAATCAAAAATACAGCAAAATCAAAACATAGAGAATAGGACCAGGAGTGGTCTATACAGCTCTTTGAATCTGTTCTGCTATTCAGACTGATCTTAGCTGGTCATCCTACTCAGAACCCAGTACTCATTTTTATGCCATATCTATTGAACTATATCTAACTCTTTCTTGAAAACATTCAATAATATGGTTTTAAGGGAGAGTCAGGGTGGAAATGTCTGTCTGAGAGAAATAGAGAGCTTTTGGATACTAGTCTGTGTATTGGTGTCCCCCGAGAGACAATTGTGAGACACCGTTACATGAACAAATACCGCACTGAGACACTCTCTCAGCTTTTGTTTTCCTTATTCTCTCTTTCATAGGATGCTCTACGAGCAAAAAGAAGCCAGGAAGCTGCAGAACGGGAATGGCGCAGGAAGGAACTAAAGGACGAGCGGAAAAAAGCAGAGGTAACAGCAATGCTGAAGAAGTCTCGCTCGGATCAAATTCGGCACAAGCAGCATTTCCTGGCTGTGCAAGCAACTAAGGAACGACAGGAATTCGAGAGAGTCCTCAAGTAGGTCACTCAAGATCCTAGAATTCAAATGCAATCCAGGTCATGCATTTTCTTTACCATGTATCGGATGCATCCTGCAATATTACAGTAATTGATTGTACAGAACTTAAGCATGTTGAAAAAAAGATGCATTTTGTCAAAGCTTTATATTGTACTCATCAATACATGGTCAAGGATATAAATTTGAGGGGGAACAAGTTTTATGCTTATGAGAAGAAAGTGCTAACGTTGGCAAGTGAAATCTGATCAATAGAAATGTTGCCGTGTAGAATGTACCAATTATATGATGACTGGCAGTTAACTTCCAAGTTATGTTTAAATTTAAATCAGGTAAATTGATTTGAGTGTTTAAGCGTTGCTTTTTTGAATGGATAATGGAATAGCTGCCATCTGTTTTGTTCAATTGAAACAGATGTGATGTGTGTACATGTTCTTCCTGTTTGCAAAGTACAGGGATCTGTGTATCAAAATAGCTCCCAGTACATGCAAGTGCCTTCCACAACAAGTCTAAATGACAATCCTAAATTAATCTTAAGAATCATTCATAGTTGCACAATTGCAGAATCACAGCTTACTGTGCTTTGTGTTTTGCAAGCACGGGCTAGTTGTAAAGTATACCATTCATCCCTTGCCCATTGCAAACAGTTGAAGGTACATGCAATTCAATACAGTCTGTTAGTCTTTGTGACGTAAACCCCTAACATTGCATTGGCACCATATCAGACACCATGTCCTTGCAACAGGCAAGGCACTGACTGTGCCCAAACTGCTTGCAAAACTCACATCACAGGATATAATCTTTCCAGTCCCCGAACAACGTGAGCACTGGTGAATTAGCAGGGAAAATAGGGTGGATATCCACACCAATGTCCCTCTCATTCTCTGAACTGAAGTGACAATAAATTACTATTCTATATCCTTGCCTTATTTGTTTTCCCAAAATATATCATTTCACACTTTTCAAGAATAAATTCTATTTGCCCAACCCATCCATATCATCCTGTAGTCTAAGGCATTCTTCCTCATAATTTACTATGTCATCAATTTACATGTCACCTACAAACTTACTGAGCAAACCTCCTACGTTTGGATTGAAACAATGAAGACAGAGTCGTATACGAGAGTTTTAGCATTAGGCAAAGGTAATTGTACAGGCTTGAAGAAGGAGTTAGCCCAAGTGGATTTGGCAAAAATATAAAAGGTAGGACAGTTGAAGAACAGTGGCAAATGCTCAGGGAAATACTATAAATGAAAAGAAAAAAAGCGAAGATGAACTTTGAAAGAAAATGAGCATAAACGTAAGCACTGACACCAAAAGCTTCTGTAAGTATATAAAAGGGAAGTGAAAGTATATGTTGGCCCTTTAGAGGATGAAAATGGTGAGGTAATAATGGGAAACTCAGAAATGGCAGAGGCACAAACCAATACTATGCATCTGTTTTCATTGTGGAGGATGATAATTTCTTCCCAAACACTGCAGTTACGACAGAGAGACTTGGTGAAATTACTGTAACTAAGGAGAAGATATTAAGGAAACTGATGTTTTCAGTTAAGTCAGATAAGTCCCTGGGGCCTGATGACCAACACCCTATGATATTAAAGCAAAATAGTGGAACCCATTGGTTATGATTTTCCAAAATTTCCTGGATTCTGGAAAGGTGCCAGTGGATTGGAAAAATGCTAATGTGACACCCTTATTCAAAAAAGGAGATAGACAAAAAGTGGAAAGTATAGACCAGTTATTTTGACTTCTGTAATGGGGAAGTTGCTGGAGTTGACCATAAAGGAGGAGATAACTGACCACTTGGAAAAATAGAACTCAATTCACCAGTGTCAGCACAGTTTCATGCTTGACAAACTTGCTGGAGTTCTTTTAAGATGTAATCAGCAAGGTAGGTAATGAGGATTTGGTGGATGTGGTATATCTAAACTTTGAGAAGGCATTTGACATAGTGTCTCAGAAAATACTGATCCAGAAGGTTAGATCCCAGAGGGTTAAAGGTTGAATATCGGCTTGGATAGAGGATTGGCCGATTGATAGAAAGCAGAGAGTTGGGATAAATGGGTTCTTCTCTGGATGGTGAACTCTAACTAGTGGGGTGCCGCAGAATTCAGTTCTCGGACCTCAATTATTTGCAATCTATGTAATTGATCTGCAAACAGGGACAGAATGTAACAGCAAAATTCACAAATGATGCTAAAATAGTGAGAAAGCAGGCAATGATGAGGAAATAGTTTATAGATCAATATTGACAGGCTGGGTGAAATGTCCGGAATCTTGTAGATGGAGTTTAATGTGGATAACATTAAGCTATTATTGAGAAAATAATAAAAACTCAGGTTCTAGACATGAATGTAGGAGCACTTCGAGTCCACTTTGTAATTTAACGATTTGGAGATGCCGGTGTTGGAGTGGGGTGTACAAAGTTAAAAATCACACAACACCATGTTATAGTCCAACAGGTTTAATTGAAAGCACTAGTTTTCAGAGCGCTGATCTTTCATCAGGTGGTTGACAACCTGAGTTGGACTGAAAGGTCATTGTCCATCTCTATGGGAGATTAAGTTCCCTTGTTTAAGAAAGGAAGAAAGCATACTCCAGGAAATTATAAGCTGGTGAGACTGACATCTGTGGTGGGGAAGCCTTTGGAGAAGATACTGAGGGGCAAGATATATGCACATTGGAAGAAAATGGGCTAGTTAGTGACAGGCAGCATAGTTTTGTAGAGGGAAGGTCATGTTTCACTAACCTGATCAAATTTTTTGAAGAGGTGACAAAGATAATTGATGTCAGAAGGGCTGCAGACGAACTTTAGTAAGGCATTTGATTAGATTAGATTACTTACAGCGTGGTAACAGGCCCTTCGGCCCAACAAGTCCACACCGCCCTGCCGAAGGCAACCCACCCATACCCCTACATTTACCCCTTACCTAACACTACGGGCAATTTAACATGGCCAATTCACCTGACCTGCACATCTTTGGACTGTAGGACGAAACCGGGGCACCCGGAGGAAACCCACGCAGACACGGGGAGAATGTGCAAACTCCACACAGTCAGTCACCTGAGGCAGGAATTGAATTCGAAAAAGTTTGATAAAGTTCCACATGGCAGCTTAGTACAAAAACTAAAATCACATGAAATTTGGAGAGGGCTGGTTAGATGGACACAAAACTGGCTTGGTCAAAGAAGAAAAGGGTAGTGGTGAAAGGGTGTTTTTCGGAATGGAGACAGGTAACTAGAGTGTTCCACAGGGTTCAGTCTTAGGTCCTCTGTTGTTTGTAGTGCATAATGAGCTGGAGGAAAATGTGTAATAAGTTTACAGATGACACAAAGTTTGGTGGAGTTGCTGACAATGCCGACAATTGTGAAAGGGTACAAGATACAGATACATTGGCAACGTGGGTACAGAAATGGCAGATGGAGTTTAATCCAGACAAATATGAGGTGATGCATTTTGGAGGATCGAATTTAGGTGGGCATTATACTGTAAATGGCAGAACCCTTAGGAACATTAGCATACAGATGGATTTAGGTGTGCATATCCACAGTTCCCTAAAAGTGACAACACAGTTGGCCAAGGTGATTCAGAAATTTATGGCATGCTTGCCTTCATCAGCCAGGGTATGGAATACAAGAGTTGGCAAACCATGTCGCAGTTTTATAAAACCCTTCTCAGGCCACATTTGGAGCATTGTGTGCAGTTTTAGTCACCATATTACCAGAAGGACATAGAAGCTTTGACAAGAGTGCAGAGAAAGTTCACCAGGATGTTGCTTGGTCTCAAGGGCATTTGCAATGAGGAAAGATTAAAAAGGCTACATTGTTTTCACTGGAAAGATGGCAGCTGAAGGGGACCTGATAAAGGTCTACAAAATATAGAGATATAAATAGGGTGGATAGTCAGAGGTTTTTTTTCTCAGGGTTGAAGCTTCAATTACAAGGGGGCATAGGTTCAAGATGAGGAGGGAAAGTTTAAGGGCTATGTGCAAGGGAAATTTTTCACACGGAGTGGTAGGAGCATGGAACACACTGTCAGGAGAGGTGGTGGAAGCAGGCACATTGGCAACATTTAAGAGGTATCTGGATGGTTACAAGAATTCAGAGGGAATAGACAAATACGCACCAAATAAACTCAGAAAGTTTGTTTTTTGGTTTAGTTAGGGCACGATGATCACACAGACTTGTAGAGCTGAAGAGCCTGTTCTTGTACTGTATTTCTGTTTTGTCCTTTTTCTTTTATATTAATAGAAGACAGAGACCAAAAAAGAAATTTCTGAAGAAACTAGCAGCATCTCTGGAAAGAAAGCAGTGTTAACCTTTGAAGACAGCTGACTCTTCATCAGAATTGAATAAAAGACAAAGCTAGGAAAAGCGGCAAGGGGAGGGCATTTTCACGCTGGCATCCTGTTTTTGAAGAAGTAACAAAGAAAATTGATGAGTGCAGAGCAGTAGATGTGATCTATATGGATTTCAGTTAGGCGTTCGACAAGGTTCCCCATGGGAGACTGATTAGCAAGGTTAGATCTCATGGGATACAGGGAGAACTAGCCATTTGGATACAGAACTGGCTCAAAGGTAGAAGACAGAGGGTGGTGGTGGAAGGTTGTTTTTCAGACTGGAGGCCTATGACCAGTGGAGTGCCACAAGGATCGGTGCTGGATCCTCTACTTTTTGTCATTTACATAAATGATTTGGATGCGAGCATAAGAGGGAGAGTTAGAAAGTTTGCAGATGACACCAAAATTGGAGGTGTGGTGGACAGCAAAGAGGGTTACCTCAGATTACAACAGGATCTTGACCAGATGGGCCAATGGGCTGAGAAGTGGCAGATGGAGTTTAATTCAGATAAATGCGAGGTGCTGCTTTTTGGGAAAGTAAATCTTAGCAGGACTTATACACTTAATGGTAAGGTCCTAGGGAGTGTTGCTGAACAAAGAGACCTTGGCGTGCAGGTTCATAGCTCCTTGAAAGTGGAGTCGCAGGTAGATAGGATAGTGAAGGCAGCGTTTGGTATGCTTTCCTTTATTGGTCATAGTATTGAATACCGGAGTTGGGAGGTCATGTTGCGGCTGTACAGGACATTGGTTAGGCCACTGTTGGAATATTGCGTGAAATTTTGGTCTCCTTCCTATTGGAAAGATGTTGTGAAACTTGAAAGGGTTCAGAAAAGATTGACAAGGATGTTGCCAGGTTGGAGGATTTGAGCTATAGGGAGAGGCTAAACAGGCTGAGGCTGTTTTCCCTGGAGCGTCAGAGGCTAAGGGGTGATAGATGCAAAGCCAAATTATCAAGATGACACAAACAATCTGCAATAGATTGAGATCAGTTAAGTGAGTGGTCAAAATCCTGCCAGATGGAATATAATATGAGAAATATGAGTTTATGCATTTTGGCCAGAAGAATACAGGAGCTAAATAGTATTTAAGGAAGACAACAAAAAGCTTCAGAACAGAGTAAGTTGTGAGTCTCTTGTGCATGAATCACAAAAAGTTAGTATCCAAATTCAGTGGGTAATGAGTAAGGTAAATGGAATTTTGGGATTTATTTCAAAAGAAATGGAAAATGAAATTAGGGAGGTTTTATTAAATCTACAAGATACTTGTCAGACCACATTTGGAATTCTGTGAATAGTTTTTAGTCCCTTTTCTAATGAAAGATATACTAGCAATGGTGCCAGCCCAAAGAAGGTTCACTTTGCTGAGACCAGGTATGGAGAGAATCTTATGAGTAATATTGAGCAGATTAGACCTGTACACATTGGACTATAGAAGAATGAAAGGTGACCTTATCAAAGCATCAAAATTCTTAGAGGATTTGACAGGGTGGTTGCAGAGAGATTGTGGGAGAGTCTAGAACCAGAGGAGGACCTCAGAATGAGGTGTACACTTAAGACAGAAATGCGGAGGAATTTCTTCTCTCAGGGGATTGTGTATCTGTGGAATTCTTTACCATTGCGTGCTTCTGTTACTGACATAAAATATATTCATATTTGAGATAGAAAGGTTTTTAATCAGTAAGGGAATGAAGGATACGTGGAAAGAGCAGAAAAGTGGATTGAAGGGTTATCGTATAGATCTCATTTAATGACAAATCAGACTCAATGGACTAAATGACCTATTTCTGTGCCCATGTTTTATGATCTTATGAACCTGTAACCTGAAGGAGTGCATGGTCATCTTATCCTTCTGGCCATCATGCTGACAGTTGTGCTAAACTTTTATGCGACTGGATGCTTCCAAGCATCTACTGGGGATCTTTGTGGGATCCCAGAACCCACGACCCACAAATAAATCAAAACTGTTACCAGTACATTTTGTGATCACACCACTTTGCATACTTCTCTAGGATAAGGTCAATGCGACAGTCCATCAGAAGGCCTTAGCAACATGTCTAAGTGTTGTATACTGTACACACATTACATTATGTGCAACCTATCATAGCATGGATGATTTCATGACAGAAAATTATTACAAGACGTAATGCTTTTCAGCTTCTTCTGAGTGACACATGGCAACATGTTCTCATTTTTTATAATCCTTTTTGTGTGTCTTTCACCTTTCCCACATTCCCCTCATTCCCCTTTTCTAATTGTTAATGTTCCTAAGCATGTGCCTTTGCAAATTACCAGGCTCTTGTTGTTCCAGGGGGATTGTGATTTATGTAACTCCATCCCCTGTACCTCATTGCACCTTCTATTGCACAGTGCACTCCCACTGTTTGATCTCTAACTGCCTCCTTTCAATATTATCCTTCTCTCAGCAACACTGCCCAGTGAAGCCCAACACCAGACTGGAATTTGTTTCTTTCCCAAAACTCCATAGACTGTCCTCTGATAAAAAAACTTAAACACTTAAAACCCAAGACCCCAACTGACACAACCCCACCCCACTTAAGGCTGACTGTGCTCCCTGCCCTGGACTGACTAGGCTGGACAGTCCTGGCTGAGAAGAGCTGGAAATGTGTTGCTGGAAAAGCGCAGCAGGTCAGGCAGCATCCAGGGAACAGGAGAATCGACGTTTCGGGCATAAGCCCTTCTTCAGGAATGGGGAAAGTTTGTCCAGCAGGCTAAGATAAAAGGTAGGGAGGAGGGACTTGGGGGAGGGGCATTGGAAATGCGATAGGTGGAAAGAGGTCAAGGTGAGGGTGATAGGTCAGACTGGGGTGGGGGCGGAGAGGTCGGGAAGAAGATCTCAGGTTAGGAAGGCGGTGCTGAATTTGATGGATTTGACTGAGACAGGGTGGGGGGAGGGGAAATGAGGAAACTGGTGAAATCCGAGTTCATCCCTTGTGGTTGGAGGGTTCCTAGCCGGAAGATGAGGCGTTCTTCCTCCAACCGTCATTTTGTTGTGGTCTGACGATGGAGGAGTCCAAAGACCTGCATATCCTTGGTGGAGTGGGAGGGGGAATTGAAATGTTGAGCTACAGGGTGGTTGGGTTGGTTGGTCCGGGTGTCCCAGAGGTGTTCTCTGAAACGCTCCGCAAGTAGCCGGCCTGTCTCCCCAATATAGAGGAGGCCACATCGGGTGCAGAGGATGCAATAGATGATATGTGTGGAGGTGCAGGTGAATCTGTGGCGGATATGGAAGTTTCCTTTGGGGCCTTGGAGGGAGGTGAGGGGGGAGGTGTGGGCGCAAGTCTTGCACCTCCTGCGGTTGCAGGGGAAGGTGCCGGGAGTGGAGGTTGGGTTGGTGGGGGGTGTGGATCTGACGAGGGAGTCACGGAGGGAGTGGTCTTTACGGAATGCTGATAGGGGAGGGGAGGGAAATATATCCTTGGTGGTGGGGTCCGTTTGGAGGTAGCGGAATTCAAGGACCGCAATTTCCCCCCCGACGTGGTCGACGATGCCCTCCACCGCATCTCTTCCACTTCCCGCTCCTCCGCCCTTGAACCCCGCCCCTCCAACCGCCACCAGGACAGAACCCCACTGGTCCTCACCTACCACCCCACCAATCTCCACCTCCACTCCCGGCACCTTCCCCTGCAACCGCAGGAGGTGTAAGACTTGCGCCCACACCTCCCTCCAAGGCCCCAAAGGAAACTTCCATATCCGCCACAGATTCACCTGCACCTCCACACATATCATCTATTGCATCCTCTGCACCCGATGTGGCCTCCTCTATATTGGGGAGACAGGCCGGCTACTTGCGGAGCGTTTCAGAGAACACCTCTGGGACACCCGGACCAACCAACCCAACCACCCTGTAGCTCAACATTTCAATTCCCCCTCCCACTCCACCAAGGATATGCAGGTCTTTGGACTCCTCCATCGTCAGACCACAACAAAACGACGGTTGGAGGAAGAACGCCTCATCTTCCGGCTAGGAACCCTCCAACCACAAGGGATGAACTCGGATTTCACCAGTTTCCTCATTTCCCCTCCCCCCACCCTGTCTCAGTCAAATCCATCAAATTCAGCACCGCCATCCTAACGTGAGATCTTCTTCCCGACCTCTCCGCCCCCACCCCAGTCTGACCTATCACCCTCACCTTGACCTCTTTCCACCTATCACATTTCCGACGCCCCTCCCCCAAGTCCCTCCTCCCTACCTTTTATCTTAGCCTGCTGGACAAACTTTCCTCATTCCTGAAGAAGGGCTTATGCCCGAAACGTCGATTCTCCTGTTCCCTGGATGCTGCCTGACCTGCTGCGCTTTTCCAGCAACACATTTCCAGCTCTGATCTCCAGCATCTGCAGACCTCACTTTCTCCTGGCTGAGGAGAGCCAGATACCCCCCTGAGTCTAAACAAGATGAATTGCCTCTACCTGAATGCAATGGGAACCTGTTTACCACTGCCTGTGATTATAATGTAAATATTTGGATACTGAATGTTGTCATAAAAGTGCACTGCGTTCTTCAGTACGATGCAACTCACATCTTATGACCTGTGACAATTCACAGGGATATTATCAACCAAATCTTGACATTAATTCACATAAGGAGATATTAGAGCAGATATCGTAGTCAGAAGGAGGTTTTTAAAGAGTGTCTGTGATCCTCAGACCAGTCACACTCAACCTACTGGAGTGACCATGGCCTACCCACCCTCCCAGACTGTGTCAGGACCATGTGCCCCTGAAGCTCAATAGGGATTGGTCCTAGTTGATCAGCAGATGTGTCCATTTGCTCAAAGCTGAAGCAGTGTGAATGCTGGTGTCAAACAAAGCCATATCCATTCCATTACACATTGAACTATAACAAGCTGCAGGAGAAACTGTGGACTGCAGATGCTGACGATCAGAGTCGAAAGTGTGGTGCTGGAGGGACGCGGCGGGTCAGGTGGCATTCAAGGAGCACGAGAGTTGAATGTTGGTTCCTGATGGGGGGCTCTTGCCCAGGGCATCGGTTCCCCTGCTCCTTGGTTGCTGCCTGATCTGCTGTACTTTTCCAGGACCACACTCTTGACTATAACAAGCTGCTGCCTTCTCTGTCTCACTGAACAGCAAATACATGTCACAGAGGATGGTAGCTTCCAGTTCAGAGCCATAAGAATCATAGAACTCTGACAGTTTGGAGGCAGGCCATTCAGCCCATTAAGTTACACCAACCCTCAGAAGAGCAAGCCCCTAGACCCACCCTATCGTTGTCACCCTGCATTTCCTGTGGCTCTCCTGCACATCCCTGGACAATTCAACATAACCAATCCACTTAACCTGCAAATGTTTGGTCTGTGGAAAGAAGCTGGAGTGCCGAGAGAAGACCAGCACCGGGAGAGTGTGCAGCCTCCACACAGACAGTGCCTGAGGCTGCAATTGAACCCGGGTCCCTGGTGCTGCAAAGCAGCAGTGCTAACTGCTGAGCCACCGTGCCACCCTCAGCTAACCACTGAGCTATAAGATGATTGCTGTGTCACGGCGGGGAAATGTATTTGTGGGTCCCTGTGTGCGTAGTGACCTGGCAGAAACATGCCAGTGGTAGGTGACCCTGAGCTCCAGAGTGAAGTCTGTGGGGCTGAACCAGTGACAGCAGACCCAGGGGACAGCTATGAAGAAGAAAGATGGTAAGGACAAGCCAGGGAACTATAGATCAGTGAGCTTGATGTCGGTGGTGAGCAGGTTGTTGGAGGGAATCCTGAGGGACAGGATTTACACACGTTTGGAAAGGCAAGAACTAATTAGGGATAGTCAACATGGCTTTGTGCGTAGGCAGTCATGTCTCACAAACTTGACTGAGGTTTTTGAAGAAGTAACAAGGAGGATTGATGAGGGCAGAGCGGTAGATGTGATCAATATGGACATCAGAAAGGCGTTTGACAAGGTTCCCCATGGGCGACTGTTTAGCAAGGTTAGATCTCATGGAATACAGGGAGAACTAGCCATTTGGATACAGAACTGGCTCGAAGGTAGAAGACAGAGAGTGGTGGAGGAGCGTTGTTTTTCAGACTGAGCACCATTTTCATAGGATCCCAACAGTGCAGAAACAGGCCCTTCGGCCCAATAAGTCTACACCAACCCTCCGAAGAGTAACCTACCCAAACCCATTCTCCTACCCTATATTTACTCCTGACTAATGCACCTAACCCACACATCCCTGAACTCTATGGGCTATTTAGCGTGGCCAGTTCACCTAACCAGCACGTCTTTGGAGTGTGGGAGAAACCAGAGCACCCGGAGGAAACCCATGCAGACATGGGGGAGAATTTGCAAACTCCACACAGACAATTGCCCGAGGCTGGAATTGTACGGGTCCCTAGCACTGTGACGCAACAGTGCTAACTACTGAGCTACCATGTTGCCTCACTGGAGGCCTGTGACCAGTAGAGTGCCACAAGGATTGGTGCTGTGTCCATTACATTTTGCCATTAATATAAATGACTTGGATGTGAACATAGGAGGTATAGTTAGTAAGTTTGCAGGTGACACCAAAATTGGAGGTGTAGTGGACAGCAAAGAAGGTCACCTCAGATTACAATGGGATCAGATGGGCCAATGGGCTGAGAAGTGGCAGATAGAGTTTAATTTAGGTAAATGCGAGGTGTTGCATTTTGGGAAAGCAAATCTTAGCAGGATTTATACAAGTAATTGTAAGGTCCTGGGGTGTATTGTTGAACAAAGAGACCTTAGAGTGCAGGTTCATAGTTCCTTGAAAGTAGAGTTGCAGGTAGATAGGACAGTGTTTGGTATGCTTTCCTTTATTGGTCAGAGTATTGAGTATAGGAGTTGGGAGGTCATGTTTACAGGATGTTGGCTAGGCCACTTTTGGAATATTGCGTGCAATTTTGGTCTCATTCCTATCGCAAGAGTGTTGTGAAACCTGAAAGGATTCAGAAAAGCTTTGCAAGGATGCAGCCAGGGTTGGAGGATTTGAGCTATAGGGAGAGATTGAATAGGCTGGGGCTGTTTTCCTGGAGCTTTGGAGGCTGAGGCATGTCCTTATAGAAATTTATAAAATCATGAGGGGCATGCTTAAGATAAATAGACAAAGTCTTTTCCCTGGGGTGGGGGAGTCCTAAACTAGAGGGCATAGAGTCTTAGAGTCATAGAGACGTACAGCATGGAAACAGACCCTTCGGTCCAACCCGTCCATGCCGACCAGATATCCCAACCCAATCTAGTCCCACCTGCTAGCACCCGGCCCATATCCCACCAAATCCTTCCTATTCATATACCCATCCAAATGCCTCTTAAATGTTGCAATTGTACCAGCCTCCACCACTTCCTCTGGCAGTTCATTCCATTCACCTACCACCCTCTGTGTGAAAAATTTGCCCCGTAGGTCTCTTTTATATCTTTCCCCTCTCACCCTAAACCTATGCCCTCTAATTCTGGACTCTCCGACCTGGGGGAAAAGACTTTGCCTATTTATCCTATCCATGCCCCTCATAATTTTGTAAACCTCTATAAGGTCACCCCTCAGCCTCCGACGTTCCAGGGAAAACAGCCCCAGCCTATTCAGCTCTCCTATAGCTCAAATCCTCCAACCCTGGCAACATCCTTGTAAATCTTTTCTGAACCCTTTCAAGTTTTACAACATCTTTCCAATCTTCCAACAGTGGCCTAACCAATGTACTGTACAGCCGCAACATGGCGTCCCAACTCCTACACTCAATAAAATCAAATTACTGTGGATGCTGGAATCTGAAACCAAAAGAGAAAATGCTGGAAAATCTCAGCAGGTCTGGCAGCATCTGTAAGGAGAGAAAAGAGCTGACGTTTCGAGTCTAAATGACCCTTTGTCAAAGCTCAAAGGGTCAGTTAGACTCAAAACATCAGCTCTTTTCTCTCCTTCCAGATGCTGCCAGACGTGCTGAGATTTTCCAGCATTTTCTCTTTTGGTTCCTGCACTCAATACTCTGAACAGTAAAGGAAAGCATACTATCCTATCCTATCTACCTGCGACTCCACTTTCAAGGAGCTATGAACCTGCACTCCAAGGTCTCGGACCTTACCATAAAGTGTATAAGTCTTGCTAAGATTTGTTTTTCCAAAATGCAGCATCTCGCATTTATCTGAATTAAACTCCATCTGCCACTTCTCAGCCCATTGGCCCATCTGGTCAAGATCCTGTTTTAATTTGAGATAACCCTCTTCGCTGTCCACTGGGTTTAGGGTGAGAGGGGAAAGATATAAAAGAGACCTAAGTGGCAACTTCTTCACACAGAGGGTGGTGCATGTACAAAATGAGCTGCCAGGGGAAATGGTGGAGGTTACTTGCAACATTTAAAAGGAATCTGGATGGGTGTATGAATAGAAAAGGTTTGGAGGGATATGGGCCAGATGCTGGTAAGTGAGACTAAATTAGTTTGGGACATCTGCTCGGCATGGACAAGTTGGACCGAAAGTTCTGTTTCCGTGCTGTACATCTCTATGACCCCATGATATGCCATCAATGTGCAAGTCATCTGTGATCTTCAGGACCACATCATGGATGTCCACTGGGTGATGCCCCAGTTACATCCTTGAAAATTCACATGTTCCTACTTTGCTTTTATGGACAGATAGTTTACAGGGATGTTTACTGGAAAACAAAGGTTATACTCTGCAGCCATTGCTGATTACTCTGTGATGCAGTCTCATGGCAAGGACTGAATGTAGAGTCACTGGGGACATTTAAGCAACTGCTGTACATGCACATGGATAGCAGTGAGTTGAGGGGTGCGTAGGTTGTTACTATATTTTACATTAGGACTAAATCTCGGCACAATATCATGGGCCAAAAGGCCTGTTCTGTGCTGTACGTTTCTATACTCTATGAAATGCTGTTCATTCTTCATCTAAGGTCATCGTGGCACATAGAAGGGGCCTTCTGAGGGTGAGGTTCTGATGCTCAGATCTTTCTGCACAGACCTCACTGAACACTCAAGACAAACTGTGCTACAATATTGTGGCAGATGTTTTGGGAGTTACTCAATTACTCCCAACTAAAGTATTTGAATTAGAATATCCTTTATTGTCATGTGTATTCAAGAATGGAATTAAAGGAGTAAAGTGAAAAGCTTACAATGTCGCCCCATATAGCATCAACTTAGGTACAATGAACCTAGCTATAGATCTTAGATACAAAATACAGAAAGAAAGGGAGAAGGGAAGGAAAAAGAGTAGGATTACTTAAAGTTGTTCATCGCTGTGGTTCTGTTCGCCGAGCTGGAAGTTTTTGTTGCAAACGTTTCGTCCCCTGGCTAGGCGACATCATCAGTGCTTGGGAGCCTCCTGCGAAGCGCTTCTTTGATGTTTCCTCCGGTGTTTATAGTGGCCTGTCCCTGCCGCTTCCGGTTGTCAGTTTCAGCTGTCCGCTGTAGTGGTTGGTATATTGGGTCCAGGTCGATGTGTTTATTGATGGAGTTTGTGGATGAATGCCATGCCTCTAGGAATTCCCTGGCTGTTCTCTGTCTGGCTTGCCCTATGATAGTAGTGTTGTCCCAGTCGAATTCATGTTGCTTGTTGTCTGCGTGTGTGGCTACTAAGGATAGCTGGTCGTGTCGTTTCGTGACTAGTTGATGTTCATGTATGCGGATTGTTAGCTGTCTTCCTGTTTGTCCTATATAGTGTTTTGTGCAGTCCTTGCATGGTATTTTGTACACTACATTCGTTTTGCTCATGTTGGGTATCGGGTCCTTCGTTCTGGTGATTTGTTGTCTGAGTGTGGCTGTTGGTTTGTGTGCCGTTATGAGTCCTAGGGGTTGCAGTAGTCTGGCAGTCAGTTCCGAGATGCTCCTGATGTATGGTAGTGTGGCTAGTCCTTTTGGTTGTGGTATGTCCTCGTTCTGTGGTCTTTCTCTTAGGCATCTGTTGATGAAGTTGCGCAGGTATCTGTTTTTGGTGAATCCCTTGTATAGGTGTTCCTCTTCTTCTTTTTGCAGTTCTGGTGTACTGCAGTGTGTTGTGGCCCTTTTGAATAGTGTCCTGATGCAGCTTCGTTTGTGTGTGTTGGGGTGGTTACTTTCATAGTTTAGGACTTGGTCTGTGTGTGTGACTTTCCTGTATACCCTTGTAGTGAATTCTCTGTTCGGTGTTCTCTGTACCATCACGTCTAGGAGTAGGAGTTGGCTATCCTTTTCTTCTTCTCTCGTGAATCGGATTCCTGTGAGTGTGGCGTTGATGATCCGGTGTGTTTTTTCTATTTCCGTGTTTTTAATGATTACAAACGTGTCATCGACATATCTGACCCAGAGTTTGGGTTGAATTTGTGGTAGGACTGTTTGTTCTAACTTTTGCATAACTGCCTCTGCTATGAGTCCCGAGATCGGTGATCCCATGGGTGTTCCGTTGATTTGTTTGTATATCTGGTTGTTGAATGTGAAGTGTGTTGTGAGGCAACTAGCCACGAAACGACACGACCAGCTATCCTTAGTAGCCACACACTCAGACAACAAGCAACATGAATTCGACTGGGACAACACTACTATCATAGGGCAAGCCAGACAGAGAACAGCCAGGGAATTCCTAGAGGCATGGCATTCATCCACAAACTCCATCAACAAACACATCGACCTGGACCCAATATACCAACCACTACAGCGGACAGCTGAAACTGACAACCGGAAGCGGCAGGGACAGGCCACTATAAACACCGGAGGAAACATCAAAGAAGCGCTTCGCAGGAGGCTCCCAAGCACTGATGATGTCGCCCAGCCAGGGGACGAAACGTTTGCAACAAAACTTCCAGCTCGGTGAACAGAACCACAGCAACGAGCACCCGAGCTACAAATCTTCTCACAAACTCTGAAAGTTGTTCATCGTACAAGTTAGAAAAAAAAAGTTAAAAAGATAAGCATTACAGTTTTTCAGTAGGTCAGCGGAGGGGGCTTCCACATGTGGTCTGCCCAGGCTCACACCCACATCAGTCCCCAGTCTAACAACTTTCCCCACTCTGCTCGGGCCTCCAGGTCGCTGGCCGTTCCCGCTTTGTGCGAGCCTCCAGCACGCTGCCATTTCCGCTTCGTGCAAGCCTCCAAACCACTGGCCATCCCTTCTCCGCTCCATGTCTCCAGCCACTCTACCTCAGGAGAGAACTCCAAGAGGGAAAAAAGGGAAAAAAGATAGAATGGAAAATAAACAGAAGGAGCAGAGGAGGTCTGGTTGGAGCATCCTACTCTGCCATCATCTTGACCAGAAATATATTCCAGAAATGACAAAATATTTCAAGAAGGGAAGCTATGCAAGGAAGTTAATAAGGACTAAGGTATAACATATTGCAAAGATGAGTGGCAGGCTGGAAGATTGGGAAACTTTTAAAGATCAATAAAGGGTATAGAAAAGTCATAAAAAGAGCAAGAAAAATTATGAAAGAAAACTAGCGCAAAGGCTGCCATCAATGTATAAAAGGGAAGAGTGTAGCTAAAGTGAATGGTGATCCCTTGGAGAATGAGACCACTGTGTTAATAGTTAGAAACACAGAAATGATAGAGTCACTAAATCAATATTTTGCTTCATTATTCATGCTGGACAACACTAGTATCATCTAAAGAGTAAAAGGTGGTTGTTTTTCATTGGCACAGCCGTGATGTGCCAAGGACCTTTTTTTGGTGCTGTTGGTCTCAATGACTCTATGACTGTAATGTTATGCAGCAGTTACGGAAAGGGCTAATAAGTACTGAGCAAAGTATTGGGAATGAAGACTCCATGGTCTAATGGCCAACATCCTTGCATCTTAAAGAAAGTGGCAACAGACATGGTGGTTTTATTGGTTACAATATTACAAGTTCCTTGGCTGCAGCAAAGATTCCAGTGGTTTGGAAAAAATGTTAATATAACACCCTTATTCATTCTTTCCATTGGCCCAGTATTCAGCCTGGAGTCCGGTTACTAGTGATGCGCCACAACGATCTGTTTTGGGGCCATTGCTGTTTGTCATTTTTATAAATGATTTGGATGCAGGCATAAGTGAATGTGTTAGTACGTTTGCAGATGATACTAAAGTCGGTGGAGTGGTGGACAGTGTGGAAGAATGTTGCAGGTTACAGGGAGACTTGGATAAACTGCAGAACTGGGCTGAAGGCTGGCAAAGGAAGTTCAATGCAGATAAATGTGAGGTGATTCACTTTGGGAAGAATAACAGGAAGGCAGAATACTGGGTCAATAGAAAGATTCTTGGTAGTGTGTCCATGTACATAGATCCCTGAAAGTTGCCACCCAGATTGATAGTGCTGTTAAGAAGGCATAATATAGAACAATACAGCACAATACAGCACAGAACAGGCCCTTCGGCCCATGATGTTGTGCCGAACATTTGTCCTAGCCTAAACACCCATCCATGTACCTATCCAATTGCTACATGCGGTGTGTTAGGTTTTACTGGTGGGGGGATTGAATTCCGTAGCTGTGATGTCATGCTGAACTGTACAAAACTCTAGTGCGGCCTCACTTGGAATATTGTGTGCAGTTCTAGTCGCCCCATTACAGGAAGGATGTGGAAGCACTGAAAAGGGTGCAAAGGAGATTTACCAGGATATTGCCTGGTCTGAAGCAAAAAACTTATGAGGTAAGGCTAAGGGGATTGGGTCTGTTCTCATTGGAGAGAAGAAGGCTAAGAGGCGATTTAAGAGAGACATACAAGATGATCAGGGGATTAGATAGGTTGGACAGTCAGAGTCTTTTTCCTAGGATGATGACATCTGTTTGTATGAGGGGACATAGCTGCAAATTGAGAGGTGATAGATTTAAGACAGATGTCAGAGACAGGTTCTTCACTCAGAGAGTGGTAAGGGTGTGGAATGCCCTGCCTGCCAATGTAGTTAACTCAGCCACATTAGGGGCAATTAAACAGTCCTTGGATAAGCATATTGATGATGATGGGATATTGTAGAGTAATGGGCTTCGATTAGTTCACAGGTCGGCTAAACATCAAGGGGCGAAGGGCCTCGCTGCTTTGTATTGTTCTATGCCCTATGTTCAAAAGGGAGACAGAAATTAGGAAACTACAGACAGTTAGTTTTACATGTATCATTAGGAAAGTGTTAGAATCTATGAATAAGGGAGTAAGAACAGGGCATTTTGAAAGTCAAAATGCAATCCATCAGATCCATCAAAGTCAAGTTTTATGAAATGTGAATCATGTTTGCCTAATTTGTTAGAGTTCTTCAAAAGATGTAACAAGCAGTGTGGATATTGGGAATCCTGTAGATATAGTCCCGATAGACTACCAGAGGCAATTGATAAAGTGCTGCACAAAAAGTTAATATATAACGTAAGATCACATGGGTTTAGGGTAGAGTAACTTGATTAAAGGATTGGCTAACCAACAGAAAGCAGACAGTCAGGATAAATAATTTTTTGTTCATTGGCAAGATATAACTAGTGGCGTGCCACAGGATTGGTCCTCATTTATTTAAAATCTATATTAATGACTTGGATGCAATGATTGAAAGAACTGTAGCCAAATTTGCAGATGACATGAAAATAGATGGGAAAGTAAGCTACAATGAAGAATTAAGAAATTTGCAAATAGGTTGGGTGAAAGAACCAACATTGGCCGATGAAGTTTAATGTGGATAAGTATGAGATTGTCCATTTTGGTTGGAGGAATAGAAAAGGTATAGGGAATGCTGGATGACTAAAGAAATTGAGGTTGAGAGCTGAAAATGTGTTGCTGGAAAAGCGCAGCAGGCCAGGCAGCATCCGAGGAGCAGAAGAATCGACGTTTCGGGCATAAGCCCTTCTTCAGGAATCTGAAGAATTCTGAAGAAGGGCTTATGCCCGAAACGTCGATTCTCCTGCTCCTCAGCCTGCTGTGTTTTTCCAGCACCACATTTTTCAACTCTGATCTTTGAGGAGCCCTATTCTCTCCATAGTTACCCTTTTGTCCTTAATATATTTGTAAAAACCCTTTGGATTCTCCTTAATTCTATTTGCCAAAGCTATCTCATGTCTCCTTTTTTCCCTCCTGATTTCCCTCTTAAGTATACACCTACTTCCTTTATACTCTTCTAAGGATTCACTCGATCTACCCTGTCATGCTCGAAACGTCGATTCTCCTGTTCATTGGATGCTGCCTGACCTGCTGCGCTTTTCCAGCAACACATTTTCAGCTCTGATCTCCAGCATCTGCAGTCCTCACTTTCTCCTTAAAGAAATTGAGGGTTTGGTTAAGAAAAAGAAGGAAGCATATGTCAGGTATAGACAGGATAGATCGAGTGAATCCTTAGAAGAGTATAAAGGAAGTAGGTGTATACTTAAGAGGGAAATCAGGAGGGCAAAAAGGAGACATGAGATAGCTTTGGCAAATAGAATTAAGAAGAATCCAAAGGGTTTTTACAAATATATTAAGGACAAAAGAGTAACTATGGAGAGAATAGGGCCCCTCAAAGATCAGAGTTGAAAAATGTGGTGCTGGAAAAACACAGCAGGCCAGGCAGCATCCAAGGAGCAGGAGAATCGACGTTTCGGGCATAAGCCCTTCTTCAGAATTCTTCAGATTTGAAGAAGGGCTTATGCCCGAAACGTCGATTCTCCTGCTCCTCGGATGCTGCCTGGCCTGCTGTGTTTTTCCAGCACCACATTTTTCAACTCTGATACTCCAGCATCTGCAGTCCTCACTTTCTCCTCCCCTCAAAGATCAGCAAGGCGGCCTTGGTGTGGTTCCACAGAAAATGGGTGAGATACTAAATGAATATTTTGCATCAGTATTTACTGTGGAAAAGGACATGGAAGATATAGACTGTAGGGAAATAGATGGTGACTTCATGCAAAATGTCCAGATTACAGAGGAGGAAGTGCTGGATGTCTTGAAACGGTTAAAGGTGGATAAATCCCCAGGACCTGACCAGGTGTACCTGAGAACTCTGTGGGAAGCTAGAGAAGTGATTGCTGGGCCTCTTGCTGAGATATTTGTATCATCGATAGTCACAGGTGAGGTGCCGGAAGACTGGAGGTTGGCAAACGTTGTGCCACTGTTTAAGAAGGGCGGTAAAGACAAGCCAGGGAACTATAGACTGGTGAGCCTGACCTCAGTGGTGGGCAAGTTGTTGGAGCGAATCCTGATGATCAGGATGTACATGTATTTGGAAAGGCAAGGACTGATTAGGGTTAGTCAACATGGCTTTGTGTGTGGGAAATCATGTCTCACAAACTTGATTGAGTTTTTTGAAGAAGTAACAAAGAAGGTTGATGAGGGCAGAGCAGTAGATGTGATCTATATGGACTTCAGTAAGGCGTTTGACAAGGTTCCCCATGGGAGACTGATTGGCAAGGTTAGATTTCACGGAATACAGGGAGAACTAGCCATTTGGATACAGAACTGGCTCAAAGGTAGAAGACAGATGGTGGTGGTGGAGGGTTGTTTTTCAGACTGGAGGCCTGTGACCAGTGGAGTGCCACAAGGATCAGTGCTGGGTCCTCCACTTTTTGTCATTTACATAAATGATTTGGGTGCGAGCATAAGAGGGAGAGTTAGTAAGTTTGCAGATGACACCAAAATTGGAGGTGTAGTGGACAGCGAAGAGGGTTACCTCAGATTAAAACAGGATCTGGACCAGATGGGCCAATGGGCTGAGAAGTAGCAGATGGAGTTTAATTCAGATAAATGCGAGGTGCTGCACTTTGGGAAAGAAAATCTTAGCAGGACTTATACATTTAATGATAAGGTCCTAGGGGGTGTTGCTGAACAAAGAGACTTTGGAGTGCAGGTTCATAGCTCCTTGAAAGTGGAGTCACAGGTAGATAGGATAGTGAAGGCAGCTTTTGGTATGCTTTCCTTTATTGGTCAGAGTATTGAGTACAGGAGTTGGGAGGTCATGTTGTGGCTGTACAGGACATTGGTTAGGCCACTGTTGGAATATTGCAAGCAATTCTGGTCTCCTTCCTATCGGAAACTTGAAAGGGTTCAGAAAAGATTTACAAGGATTTTGCCACGGTTGGAGGATTTGAGCTATAGGGAGAGGTTGAACAGGCTGGGGCTGTTTTCCCTGGAACGTCAGAGGCTGAGGGGTGACCTTATAGAGGTTTACAAAATTATGAGGGGCATGGATAGGATAAATAGACAAAGTCTTTTCCCTGGGGCCGGGGTGTCCAGAACTAGAGGGCATAGGTTTAGGGCGAAAGGGGAAAGATATAAAAGAGACCTAAAGGGCAACGTTTTCACACAGAGGGTGGTACGTGTATGGAATGAGCTGACAGAGGATGTAGTGGAGGCTGGTACAATTGCAACATTTAAGAGGCATTTGGATGGGTATATGAATAGGAAGGTTTTGGAGGGAATTGGGACGGGTGCTGGCTGATGGGACTAGATTGGGTTGGGATATCTCGTCAGCATGGAGAGGTTGGACCGAAGGGTCTGATTCCATGCTGTACATCTCTATGACTCTAAAAGCAACTACATATCTAAATGAAGAGAAATTTCAGAGTGCTTCAGTGCAGAGGGATCTGGGTATCCTCGAGCATGAATCGTAGAAAACCAGTATGCAGACACAGAAGGTACTAAAGAAAGCAAATGTAATTTTGACATGTATTACTAAAGAAATAATGTATAAAAGTAGTGGAGTCTTTCTACAACTGCACGAAGCAGAAGTGAGGTGGCACTTGGAGTATTGTGTTCAATTTTTGTCTATTTACTTGAAAAGGCCTGTAGTTGCATTGGGCAGAGTTCAGAGGAGGTTCACTAGATTGATTCCAGAGATGAGGGGTTTATCTTATCAAGAGAGGTTGAGCAGTTTAGTCTTATACTCTGTGGAGTTTAGGAGAATGAGAGGAGATCTAATTGAGGGATGTAAGATGCTAAGAGGACTGACAAAGTCGACATACAAAGGATGTTTCCTCATGGGGCAATCTAGAATGAAAGGCTAAAGATATGGGTTAGCAGGTTTAAAACAGAGATGAGGATAAATTACTTGACTCAGAGTTGTGAATTCACAACTCCAGACAATGGTAGATGCTGGGCCATGGAGTAAACTTAAGAAGGAAATAAACAGATTTTTAATTGGTAATGAGTTGAGAAATTATGGAGGGCAGCAGGAAAGTGAATTTGAAGCTGAGCAGGCTCAAGGGGCTGAATTGCTCACTGCTCCTGATCTTATGTTCCTATGTTCTCATTGAAGCTTAGCAATGAAGTATCAGTTGTCATCTGATTAGAGCATTTGCCATTGCAACGTTTCAACCAGATTCTGCATGCCAACCATTACACACTCTGCTCTTACCATGTAAAATGGTTTTCACATTTCTATCAGAAATCTTGTAGACATCCTAATCTGGAAGGTGGAAGGTGATGCAAGGTGGAATGCTTCAACAATTTATGTTTTCACTTTTTAGTGAATATTATTGGTCCGTATGGAGGTTTTTGGTCTATCATGTTTCCATGATTGTCTCAAAAAGCATTTATTTTGGTCTTGATCTCCATCTTGACCCATATTTCCCTTCTATGTTTTCCCAATTAAGTATTCATTTAATTCCATTCTGAAATTGTGTAAAAATGATAATTGAATAACTATATTAAGGATTTCAACAACCCTTTGGTAATCATAGTAAAAAGGGTAGAGATGGGCCAG
Organism: Chiloscyllium plagiosum; assembly: GCF_037043375.1. Taxonomy (NCBI): domain Eukaryota; kingdom Metazoa; phylum Chordata; class Chondrichthyes; order Orectolobiformes; family Hemiscylliidae; genus Chiloscyllium; species Chiloscyllium plagiosum. Next base: position 1,618,332 of record NW_028270147.1, read on the forward strand.
ATTTCGTGAAATATATACAGGAGAGCTTTTCATATCAAATTTAGATAGAGCAGTGCATTTCTGAACCAGATTGTGGGGAATAAAGGTTTGGATAGGTGTTTGAGGTGGCAGTGGTGGAGCATTTTAGTGATAGTCACCACATCATTGTATGTTTTAAGTTTCACAACACCAGGTTATAGTCCAACAAGTTTACTTGGAGGTACTAGCTTTCAGAGCACTGCTCCTTCATCAGGTAGCAGCCCTCTGAAAACTAGTACCTCCAAATAAACCTGTTGGACTGTAACCTGGTGTTTGTCCCCTCCAGTCCAAAACCAGTACCTCACATCATTTTTTAAGTTTGTTATGGAAGAGGAGAAAGATGGTTTGCAAAAAAGGGATTTGGATTGGGGTAGTCAGATTTTGTAAGAATAAGGCAAGATCTGGCCAAACCAGACTGGGGATAGCTACTTCAGGATAAATCTATAGCAGAACAGTGGGAGGCATTCAAACCAATGTTTGTGGAAGTACAGGGCCAAAATGTTCCCTTTAGGATGAAATGTAAGAATAACAAATCCAAAGGGCCTGTATATGTAGGAATATGCAAGACTTGATTTTAAAGAAAGAGAATATAATAAGTATAAAGAGAGCAAAATGATAGAGGCCTGAGAGGAGTGTAGAAAGTCCTTGAGAAGCTCAAGAAAGCAGTTGGGAGATTTCAATTGTGACAAGATGAAGGAGAATCCAAAGATATTCTCCAAGTACATCAGGGGAAAAAGAATAACCAGGGAGGAGTAGGGACCAATTTAGCAATCTGTGTGTGAAGCCAGAAGGCTTTGGTGGAGTGTTAAATTAATACTTTGCATCTCCATTTACTTGGGAGAAAGAAGATGCATGTACAGAATTTATGAAGACGAATCATGGAGATGAAGTACAATCTTCACATTAGACTATAAGAGCATAGACATAGGAGCAGAAATAGGCCTTTCAGCCCATCAACTCGATCATGGCTGATATGTTTCTCAACTCCATTCTCTTACCTTCTCGCTGTAATCCTTGAACCATTAGTGTCCCATCCAAGTACATCTGCAGGAAGTGCACCCAACTCTTGCTCCTCCAAGACCGCGATAGGGAATTGGAGCGAGAGCTGAATGAACTTTGGGTCATTCGGGAGGCAGAGTCTTTGATGGATAAGAATTACAGGGAATTAGTTACTCCTAGGCATGAAGAAAGCTGGTAAAGAAGGGGTTAAAAAAAAGTCAGTGTAGGGATCCCCTTTGGTTGTTCTCCTGAAAAATAAGTATACCGTTTTGGATAAGGTTGGGGGCGACGACTGACCAGGGGCAAGCGTTGGCGTACAGGTCTCTGGCACAGAGTCTGTCCCAGTTGTACAAAAGGAAGGGGGGAAAAGAGGAGAGTGTTAGTCACTGGGGACTCAATAGTGAGAAGGTCACATTGAAGGTTTGTTGGTGACTCATGGTTGGTGTGTTGCTTCCCAGGTGCCAAGGTCTGTGATGTCTTGGATCGAGTCTTTGGGGTTCTGAAGGGAGAGGGTGACCAGGCCCAAGTCGTGGTCCATATAAGTGCCAATGACATAAGTAGAAAAAAGGATAGGGATGTAAGGCAGGATTTTGGGGAGCTGGTGTGGAAGCTGAGAACTAGAACAAACAGTGTTGTTATCTCTGGTTTGTTACCCCCCATGCCACGTGATAGCGAGGCAAGGAATAGGGAGAGATCAGTTGAACACGTGGCTGCAGGGATGGTCCAAGGAGGAGGGTTTCAGATATATGGATAATTGGGGTTTATTCTGGGGAAGGTGGAACCTCTACAAACAGGACAGTCTTCACTTGAACCAGAGGAGTACTAATATCCTGGGTGGGAAATTTGCTAGTGCTATTTGGGTGGGTTTACACTAGCTCGGCAGTGGGTGGGAACCTGTGGTGTAGTTCCAGTGCACAGAACGATGTGAGTAGGGAGGACATGGACAGAATTTCATGGTCAAAGGAGTGTGCTAGCAGACAGCAGGCTGGTTTGAAGTGTGCCTACTTCAATGCCAGGATTATCCAGAATAAGGTAGGTGAGCTGGCAGCATGGATAGGTACCTGGGATTTGGATGTTGTGGCCATTTTGGAGACAAGGATAGAGCAGGGTCAGGAGTCAATGTTGTAGGTTCCAGGATTTAGATCTTTCATTAAGATCAGGGAAGGTGGTTAAAGAGGGGGTGGTGTTGCTTGGTTAGTCAAGGATAGTATAATGGTGGCTGAAAGAACTTTTGGCAAGGATTTGTTTACTGAGGTGGTATGAGCTGAGGTTAGAAACAGTAGAGGAGTGGTCACACTACTGGGAGTTTTTTATAGGCCTCCGCAAAGTTCCAGGGATGTAGAGGAGAGGATTGGCAAAACGATTCTGGGTAGGAGTGAACGGAACAGGGTGGTCATTATGGGGGACTTGAACTTGCCCAACATTGACTGGAAATTCTATAAATCTGGTACGTCAGATGGATCAGTTTTTGTCCAAATTGTGGCTGAGGGTTTCCTGACACTGTATGCTGAAGAGATGACAAGAGGAGTGGCCACACTTGATCTGGTACTTGATAATAAACAATTGGTGCAGGAGTAGGCCATTCTGCCCTTTGGGCCAGCACCACCATTCATTATGATCATGGCTGATCATCCTCAATCAGTATCCTGTTCCTGCCTTATCCCCATAACCCTTGATTCCACTATCCTTAAGAGCTCTATCCAACTCTTTCTTGAAAGTATCCAGAGAGTGGGCCTCCACAGCCTTCTGGGGCAGAGCATTCCACACATCCACCACTCTCTGGGTGAAGTAGTTTCTTCTCAAATGAACCAGGCCAGGTGTTTGATTTAGTGATAGGTGAGCACTTTGGAGAGAGTGACCATAATTCAGTTATGTTTAGTTGAGCAATGGAAAGGGATAGATACATGCAACAGGACAAGAGTTATAGATGGGGTAAGGGCAGTTATAGAGCATAGAACATAGAAAAGTTCAGCATAGAATAGGCCCTTTGGCCCATGTTGTTGTGCCGAGGATTATTCCTAATCTAATATAAAATAACCAAACCCTACACACCCCTCACTTCACTGCTGTCCATGTGCATGTCCAGCGGTCGTTTAAATGTCCCTAATGACTCTGCTTCCACCACCAACGCTGGCAACGCATTCACAACTCTCTGCATAAAGAACCTACCTCTGACATCTCCTCTATATCTTCCTCCTAATATCTTAAAACGATGACCCCTCATGCCAGTCAATCCTGCCCTGGGGAAACGTCTCTGGCTATTGACTCTATCCATGCCTCTCATTATCTTGTATACCTCAATCAGATCAGCTCTCTTCTTTCTTCTTTCCAGAGAGAAAGGTTAGTCAACTTCTCTTCGTAAGATAAGCCCTCCAGTCCAGGCAGCATCCTGTTAACCTTCTTTGCACCCTCTCCAAAGTCTCCATATCTTTCCTACAATATGACGACCAGAATTAGACACAATATTCCAAATGTGGTCTCACCAGAGCTGCAGCAAAACATTGCGGCTCTTAAACTCAATCTCCCCGTTAATGAAAGCCAAAACACCATATGCTTGCTTAACAACACAATCCACTTGGGTGGCAACTTTGACGGATCTATGCACTTGAACACCAAGATCCCTCTGTTCTTCCACTCTGCAAAGAATCTTGTCTTTAATCCTATAATCAGCAGGAGAAAGTGAGGACTGCAGATGCTGGAGACCAGAGTTGAAAAGTGTAGTGCTGGAAAAGCGCAGCAGGCCAGGCACTATCCGAGGAGCAGGAGAATCGACGTTTCGGGCATAAGCCCTTCTTCAGGAATCCTGAAGATTCCTGAAGAAGGGCTTATGCCCGAAATGTCGATTCTCCTGCTCCTCGGATGCTGCCTGGCCCGCTGCACTTTTCCAGCACCACACTTTTCAACTCCTATATTCAGCATTTAAGTTCGACCTTCCAAACTGCATCAGTTTGTATTTATCCAGGTTGAACTCCATCTGCCATTTCTCAACCCAGCTCTGCATCCTGTCAATGTCGCCTGCAGCCTACAGTACTTCTCAGTACCATCAATGGCACCTCTAACCTTTGTGTCATCAGCAAATTTACTAACCCACCCCTCAACCTCCTCATTCAAGTCGTTTATAAAGACTACAAAGAGGAGAGGCCCAAGAACAGAGCCCTATGGGACACCACTCACCACAGACCTCCAGGCAGAATACTTTCCATCTACAACCACTCTGTGCCTTCTGTCAGCCAATGCATTTTGAATCCAGATAGCCAAACCTCCCTGTATCCCTTAATGCCTGACATTATGAATGAGCCTACCATGGGGAACCTTTTCGAATGCCTCACTGAAATCCATATACACCACATCCACTGCTCAACCTTCGTCAACCTGTCTCGTCACCTCCTCAAAGATTTGTGAGGCATGACCTGCCTCTCACAAAGCCATGCTGACTGCCTTTAATCACGCTATGTTTTTCCAAATAGTCATAAATCCTATCCATCAGAATTCTTTCCAAAACCTTGCTGACCACAGACGTAAGACTGACTGGTCTGTAATTATCAGAGATTTCCCTATTCCCCTTCTTGAAAAGAGGAACAACATTCACCTCCCTCCAATCCTCCAGTACAACTCCCATGAAGAGTGAGGAAGCAAAGATCTTCACTAGCAGCTTAGCAACCTCCTTTCTTGCTTCTCGGAGCAACCTAGGATAAATCTGACCTGGCCTGGGGACTTATCAATCTTAATGTTTGCCAAAATTTCCAGCACATCAGCTTCATCAATCTTGATCTGTTCAAGCCTGTTTCCCAGCTCATCAAAATTCTCATTCACAACAAAGTCCCTTTCCTTAGTGAAAACCAAAGCAAAAAATTCATTTAGGGCTTCCCCTATCTGCTCAGAGTCCACATACATGTTCCCTAAGCCATCCCTGATTGGCCCTATCTTCTCCCTGATCATTCTCTTATTCCTCACTTATGAGTAACGTGTATAATGCAATTAGGCAAGAATTAGGAGGCATAGAATAGGGTAGCAGAATGCAGAGGATGGGGACAATCAAAATATGGAGCTGGTTTAAGGAATAGATATTGTGTGTCCTTGATAGGTATGTCCCAGTCAGGCAGGGAGGAAATGATAAGGCAAGGGAACCGTGGCTTACTAAAGAGTTTGTGTCTCTTGTTAAGCAGAAGAGGGAAACTTACACAACGTTGAGACGAGATGGTTTAGATGAGGTGATAGACAGTTACAGATTAGCTAGGAAGGATTTAAAGAGCAAGTTAAGTAGAGCAAGGTGGGGGGGGGGGGGGGGGGGGGGGGGGGGGGGAATTGAGTAGTCTTTGACAGGTAGAATAAATGAGAACCCTAAAGCTTTCTTAAGGTATGTGAGGAATTAAAGGATGACGAGGGTAGGATTTTGGCCAGTCAAAGACAGAAGTGGGAAGTTGTGTGTGGACCCTGTGGAGATCAGAGAGGCGGTAAACAAATATTTCTCATCTATTTTCACGCAGGAAAAGGAGAATATTGTAGAGGAGAAGAATAAGGTACGGCTATTAGATTAGATTGAGGTTAGTGAGGAGGAAGTGTTATCAATTACAGAAGGGGAGTAAAAGTAGATAAGTCTCTGGGACCAGATGGGATTTATCCGAGGTTTCTCTGAGAAGCTAGGGGGGAGATGACAAAGTCTTTGGTCTTGATCTTTGAGTCGTCATTGTCTCCAGGTTTAGTATCAAGAGAGGCAGGAGAGATAACCCAGATAATTATAGACCAGTGAGCCTTAGGTCTGTTGTAGGAAATGTTTCAGAAAGGGTAATAAGAGATAGGCTTTATAATCATCTAGCAAGCAACAATTTGATTGGAGATAGTCAACATGGTTTCGTCAAGGGCAGATCATGTCTCACAAACCTCATTGAGTTTTTTGAGAAAGTGACCAAGCATGTGGATGAGGGTAGGGAAGTTGACGTGGTATACATGGACTTCAGTAAAGCCTTTGATAAAGTTCCACATGGTAGGCTGTTGGAGAAAATGCAGAGGCATGGGATTGAGGGTGATTCAGCAGTTTGGATTAGAAACTGGCTTTCTGTAAGAAGGCAACAAGTGGTGGTTGATGGAAAATATTCCATCAGGGTGGGAGATATGCTTGTGTGGTTTGGTAGGGTTTAAGCTAGTTTGGTAAAGGGGTGGCAATCAGAGCTACACATTTGAGAGGAGGGTAGTTGTAAATGGGGCAGTGACAAGATGTAGTGAATCTATGGGGAAGGTTTCTCACGTGATGAAACAAAGGGATCAGTTAAAGTGTGTCTGCTTTAACGCAAGGAGTATCAGAAATAAGAGCGATTAACTTAAAGGATGGATCAGTACTTGGGGCTATGATGTTGTGGCCATTAATGGAGACGTGGGTTTCACATGGGCAGGAATAGTTGCTTGATGTTCCAGGGTTCAGAATGTTTAAAAAGAACAGGGAGGGTGGAAAAAGAGGAGGGTGTGTAGCATTGCTAATCAGAGAGTGCATCACAGCTACAGAAACGAAGGTTGTTGAGGAAGGTTTGTCGACTGAGTCAGTATGGGTGGACGTTAGGAACAGCAAGGGAACAGCCACCTCACTGGGGGTTTTGTACAGACCACCTAATAGCAGTAGAGAGATTGAAGAACTCATAGGCCAGCAGATTTTGGAAAAATGCAGATGTAGCAGAGTTGTTGTTATGGGTGACTTCAACTTTCCCAATATCGACTCAAACCTTCTTAATGCAGATGGTTTGGATGGAGCCGTTTTTGTCATGTGTATTCAGGAGGGTTTCCTTACTCAGTATATGGACAGGCTAACGACAGGGGTGCTCGGCAATGAGCCAGGACAGGTGTCAGATCTCGCAATGGGAGAACACTTTGGTGACAGTGACCACAACTGCCTCACATTTGCGATAGCCTTGGAGAGGGAAAGGAGCAGTTACCGAGGGAAGATATTTAACTGGGGAAAAGGAAACTATGACGCTATCAGACAAGAGTTGGGAAATATAAACTAGGAGCAATTATTCCACAGAAAGGGAACAACAGACTGTTTAAGGAGGAGTTGCTGCAAGTGATGCATGAATTTGTTCCCCTGAGACAGATAAGAAGGGGTAAGATTAAGGAACCTTAAATGATGAGAACAGAGGAGCTTCTCGTCAAAAGGAAGAAGGCAGCTTACGTAAGGTGGAGGAAGCAGGGATCTAGCACAGCTTTAGAGGATTACAGGCTTGCTAGAAAGGAGCTCAGAAATGGACTGAGGAGAGCCAGGCAGGGGCTCAAGAAAGGCTTGGCAGGAAAGATTAGGGAGAACTCAAACGCATTTTACTCATTCGTGAGGAATAAGAGAATGATCAAGGAGAAGGTAGAGCTGATCAGGGATAGCGAAGGGAACTTGTGTGTGGAGTCTGTGCAGATAGGGGAAGCCCTAAATGAGTTTTTTGCTTCGGATTTCACTAAAGAAAAGGACCATGTTATGAATGAGAACTTTGAGGAACTATGATACAGGCTTGACCAGATCAAGATTCATGAAGTTGATGTACTGGAAAATTTGGCAAAACATTAAGATTAATAAGTTCCCAGGGCCAGACCAGATTTATCCCAGGCTGCTCCGGGAAGTGAGAAAGGAGGTTGCTAAGTTGTTGGCGAAGATCTTTGCTTCCCCACTCTCCACGGGAGTCGCACCGGAGAATTGGAAGGAGACGAATGTTGTTCCTCTTTTAAAGAAGGATAATAGGGAAATCCCTGGCAATTACAGACCAGTCAGTCTTATGTCTGTGATCAGCAAAGTTTTGGAAAGAATTCTGAGGGGTAGGATTTATGACTATTTGGAAAAACATAGCGTGATTAAAGGCAGTCAGCATGGCTTTGTGAGGGGCAGGTCATGCCTAACTAATCTTCTTGAGTTATTTGAGGAGGTGACAAGACGGGTTGACGAAGGTTGAGCAGTGGATGTGGTGTACATGGATTTCAGCTAGGCATTTGATAGGGTCCTCCATGGTAGGCTCATTCATAAAGTCAGGCGTTATGGGATACAGGGAGATTTGGCTATCTGGATTCAGAGTTGGTTGGCTGACAGATGGCTGAGAGTGGTTGCAGATGGAAAGTATTCTACCTGGAGGTCAGTGTTGAGTGGTGTCCCGCAGGGGCTTCTGTTCTTGGGCCTCTGCTCTTTGCAGTTTTTCTAAATGACTTGGATGAGGAGGTTGAGGGGTGGGCCAGTAAGTTTGATGATGACACAAAGGTTGGAGGTTCCGTTGATAGTATTGACGGCTATTGCAGGCTGCAGCACAATATAGACAGGATGCAGAGGTGGGCTGAGAAATGGCAGATGGAGTTCAACCTGGATAAATGAAAGAAATTATCCAACTATAAAGTACACTGTAACTGAATTGCATATTCCAATAGAATTATTAAAAAAAGTGTTTCCAACTTAAGCTTAAGGGGGCGGCACGGTGGCACAGTGGTTAGCACTGCTGCCTCACAGCACCAGAGACCCGGGTTCAATTCCCGACTCAGGTGACTGACTGTGTGGAGTTTGCACATTCTCCCCGTGTCTGCGTGGGTTTCCTCCGGGTGCTCCGGTTTCCTCCCACAGTCCAAAGATGTGCAGGTCAGGTGAATTGGCCATGCTAAATTGCCCGTAGTGTTAGGTTAAAGGGGTAAATGTAGGGGTATGGGTGGGTTGCGCTTCGGCGGGTCGGTGTGGACTGGTTGGGCCGAAGGGCCTGTTTCCACACTGTAATGTAATCTAATGTAATCTAATCTAATCTAATCTAAATGCGAAGTGATGCATTTTGGAAGGTCTAACATGAATGCTGAATATAGGATTAACGACAGGAGTCTTGGAAGTGTGGAGGAACAGAGGGATCTTGGTGTTCAAGTACATAGGTCCCTCAAAGTTGCCACCCAAGTGGATAGGGTTGTTAAGCAAACATATGGTCTTTCGGCTTTCATTAACAGGGGGATTGAGTTTAAGAGCCATGAGGTTTTGCTGCAGCTCTACAAGTCCCTGGTGAGACCACATTTGAAATATTGCGTCCAGTTCTGGTCGTCCTACTATAGGAAAAGTATGGAGGCTTTGGAGAGGGTGCAAAGAAGGTTTACCAGGATGCTGCCTGGACTGAAGAGCTTGTCTTATAAAGAGAGATTGACTAAGCTCAGACTTTTCTCTCTGGAGAGAAGGAAGAAGAGAGGTGACCTGATAGCGGTATACAAGTTAATGAGAGGCTTGGATAGAATCAATAGCCAGAGACTTTTCCCCAGAGCAGGACTGACTGGCATGAGGAGTCACAGTTTTAAGATATTAGGAGGAAGGTATAGAGGAGAGGTCAGAGGTAGATTCTTTAGGCAGAGAGTTGTGAATGCATGGAATATGGTGCCAGTGGTGATGGTGGAAGCAGAGTCATTAGGGACATTTAAGCGACCGCTGCAAATGCACATAGTCAGCAGTGAATTGAAGGGTGCATAGGTTGTTATTTTATTTTACATTAGGATTAATCCTCGACACAACATCGTGGGCCAAAGGGCCTGTTCTGTGCTGTACTTTTCTATGTTCTATGTTCTATGTAAAGTCGATGGAGTGATAGACCATATGAAAGAATGTTACTGGTTGCAGGGAGACTTGGAGAAACTGTAGAATTGGGCTGAGGTGGCAAATGGAATTCAATGCGATAAATGTGAGATAATTCACTTTGGGAAGAATAACAGGAAGGTAGAATACTCAGTCAATGGAAAGATTTTTGGTAGTGTGGATATCTTGGTGTCCATGTACATAGATCCCTGAAAGTTGCCACCCAGGTTGATAATACTGTCAAGAAGGTATATAGTGTGTTAGGTTTTGTTGGTCAAGGGATTGAGTTCCAGAGCTGTAATGTCATGCTGCAACTATATAGTAAGTGGAGAAGTCCTGGGGAAAGTTGATGTACAGAAAGATCTGGGTGTTCAAGTCCATTGCACCCTGAAAGTGGCAACGCAGGTCAATAGAGTGGTCAAGAAGGGATATGGCATGCTTTCCTTCAACGGACGGAGTATTGAATACAAGAGTTGGCAGATCATGTTACAGACTTTGATTCGGCCACATTTGAAATACTGTGTACAGTTCTGATCACCATATTAGCAAAAGGATGTGGATGCTTTGGAGAGGGTGCAGAGGAGGTTCACCACGATGTTGCCTGGTATGGAGGGTACTAGCTATGAAGAAAGGTTGAGTAGATTAGGATTATTTTCATTAGAAAGATAGAGGTTGTGGGGAGAACCTGATTGATGTCTACAAAATCATGAGAGATATAGACAGAGTGGATAGCAAGAAGCTTTTTCCCAGAATGGGGGACTGAATCACGTGGGGTCACAAGTTCAAAGTGAGAGGGGAAAGGTTCAAGGAAGATATGTGTAGAAAGTTCTTTACACAGAGGATGTTGGGTACCTGGAACACGTTGCCAGCGGAAGTGGAAGAGGCGGGCACAACAGTATCATTTAAGTTGAATCTGGACAGAATGGGCAGGGAGCAGAGGGATACAGATCCTTAGAAAATAGGCGACAGGTTTAGATAAAGAATCTGGATCAGCACAGACTTGGAGGGCCGAAGGGCCTGTTCCTGTGCTGTAATTTTCTTTGTTCTTTATCCTTTGTTCCTCTTAGTGGAAACATCTTCTCCATATCCACTCTATCCAGGCCTCTCAGTATTCTGTAAGTTTCAATTAGATTCCCCCCTCATTTTTCTAAACTCCACTGAGTACAGACCCAGAGTTTTAACTGCTCTTCATATGACAAGATCTTCATACCTAGAATCATTCTCATACACCTTCTCTGGACCCTCTCTAGCACCAGCACAACCTGTAATTTTGAGAATACCTGATATCATGCTATGTAGCACTATCACCATCCTAAATGGGACAGAGTTTGATCAGATTTAGCAACTCAAGAATGGGTATCCATGAGACCCTGTGGGTCATCCACAGCATAAAATCGCACTCCAATGCAATTTACAACCTCATGGTTGACATATCTCCACTCTACCATTTCCATCAAGTCAGGGAATCAACCCTGGTTCAAAGAAGCAGCATCAGGAATACCTAAAATGAGTTATGAATCTGACAGGACTTCTTGCATGTCAAAAAGCATGAGCAGTAAATGATAAACAGAGATTAGTGATCCCACAATCAACAGATCAGATCTAAGCTCTGCAGTCCTGCTACATCCAGTCATGCATGGTGGTGGTCAGTTAGTCAAGATTAGATTAGATTAGATTATTTACAGTGTGGAAACAGGCCCTTCGGCCCAACAAGTCCACACCGCCCCGCCGAAGCGCAACCCACCCATACCCCTACATTTACCCCTTACCTAACACTACGGGCAATTTAGCATGGCCAATTCACCTGACCTGCACATCTTTTTGGACTGTGGGAGGAAACCGGAGCACCCGGAGAAAACCCACGCAGACACGGGGAGAATGTGCAAACTCCACACAGTCAGTCGCCTGAGTCGGGAATTGAACCCGGATCTCTGGCGCTGTGAGGCAACAGTGCTAACCACTGTGCCACCGTGCCGCCCAGAAGAGGAGGCTCCACAAATATCCCCATCCTTGATTATGGAAGAGACCAACATATCAGTACAAAAGACAAGTCCAAAGCATTCACAATAGTTTTCAAGTAGAAGTGCCAAGTGGGTGATCCATTTCGACCTCCTGCAGTGGTCCCCAGCATCTCAGATGCCAGGATTCAGCACAAGATATCAAAATATGGTTGGAGGCACTGATAATGCAAAGACTATGGGCCCTGACAACATACTGGGAATGGCACTGAAGCCTTGTGCTCCAGAACTTAGTGAACCCCAGCCAAGCTGTTCCATTGCAACTCCAACGCTGATATCTACCTGACAATATTGCCCAGGTATTTCCTATACACAAAAAGCAGGACAAATCCAACCTGACCAATTACAACCTCATCAGTCTACTCTTGCTCACTAGTACATTGATTTAAGGTGTTGTCAACAGTGCTATCAAGTAGCATCTGCTCAGCAAAACTCTGCTTACTGAGATGGAAATGTGTTGCTGGAAAAGCGCAGCAGGTCAGGCAGCATCTAGGGAACAGGAGAATCGACGTTTCGGGCATTAGCCCTTCTTCAGGAAAGGGCTAATGCCCAAAACGTCGATTCTCCTGTTCCCTAGATGCTGCCTGACCTGCTGCGCTTTTCCAGCAACACATTTCCATCTCTGATCTCCAGCATCTGCAGACCTCACTTTCTCCTCTGCTTACTGAGACCCATCTTAGGTTCTGCCAGGACCACTGAGCTCCTGACCTCATTACAGACTTGCTTCAAACATGAACAAAAATGCTGAGTTCCAGCGGTTAAGTGAGAGTGACAACCTTCAACATCACGTCTACATTCGGAATTGAGTATGGTATCGAGAAGCCCAAACAAAACTGGAATCAATGGGAATTGGGGAAAACTATCCACTGGTTGGAGTCATACCTGACATATAGGAAAATGCAATTTTGGACAAGATTTGTAGCTCAGATTGTGGATCAGGTTGTAAATTTGCTCGCTGAGCTGGTCAATTTGTTCTCAGATGTTTTGTCACCATGCTAGGTACTCAGCAAGCCTCCAATGAAGCGCTGGTATTCTGTCCCACTTACTGTTTATGTGTCTTGGTCTGTTGTGGTAGGTGATATCACTTCCGGTTCTTTATCTGAGAGGTTGGTAAATGGAGTCCAAATTGGTACATTTGTTAATGGAGTTCCGGTTTGAGTGCCACGTCTCTGGGAATTCTATAGAACATAGAACATTATATTACAGCGCAGTGTAGGCCCTTCAGCCCTCGATTTTGAGCCGCCCTATGAAACCAACCTGAAGCCCGTCTAACCTGCACTAAGCCAATGGAGAGCTGCAGACCAGCGTTTACAGGAAAGCCACACACGCTGACCAGATACTCAAATGCAGGAGCAATCTTCCCAACACCCACAAATGGAGCTGCATCAGGACATTATTTAAATGAGCCACAAGTAGCACCCAGGAACTAAGAGAAGCTAAGGGAAAGCACATAAACAACGTATTCAGGAACGAGTACCCAACTCCTGCACAACCAACCTAAACAAGAAGACACAACACGCCCAGAGATTCTAGCCACTCTGCCATACTTAAAGACATCTTGGAGATGACGACCAGACTACTCTGGCCCCTAGGCATCATGGTAGCCCACAAACCGATCACCACATTGAAACAACTCCTGATGAATTTAAAGGATGCCCTACCAATAACCAGCAGAACGAACGTCATTTACAAAATACCCTGCAAGGACTGCAACAAACATTATATTGGACAGACAGGCAGGAAACAAACCACCAGGATACATGAGCACCAAGTAGCCACCAAAGGATATGACCAACTAACACTAGTAACCATACACACAGATGAAGAGGGACACCTGTTCGATTGGGACAATACATCCATCCTGGGATAGGCTAAACAAAGATGTTCACGGAATTTCTAGAGGCCTGGCATTCAAACCAGAACTCCATTAACAAGCATATCAATTTGGATCCCATTTATCATTCTCACAGAAAAAAGAACCAGAAGTGATATCACCCACCACGACAGACCAAGACAGGTAAATAGCAAGTGCGTCAGAACACCAGCGCTTCATTGGAAGCTTATTGATGATGTTACCTAGCATGGTGATGAAACATCTGAGAACAAATCTACCAGCTCAGCAAACAAACTTACAACCTGATATCGGAAAATGTTTGTGGTTGTTTGAGGTCAGTCGTCTCAGCTCCAGAACATCTTTGCAGGTATTGCTGAGAGTCATGTCCCCAGCTGAAGCATTTTCAGGTGCTTCAACAATGACCTTCCCTCTATTATTAGGTAAGAAAGGGGATATTTACCAATGACTGCAGCAATGAGAATGACTCCACAGATACTGGAGCAGTTTTTGCTCAAATGCAATAAAATCTGGACAATATCCAGGGTTCAGCTAAAAAGTAGGAAAAAGTGAGGACTGCAGATTTTGGAGGTCAGAATCAAGAGTGTGATGCTGGAAAAGCACAGCTGGTCATGCAGCATCCGAGGCTGGTCTGTCTCTGGGGACTTGACAATTTTAATGTTTGCCCAAAATTTCCAGTACATCAACTTCATCAATCTTGATCTGTTCAAGCCTGTATCCCAGCTCCTCAAAGTTCTCATTCACATCAAGGTCCTTTTCCTTAGTAAAAACCGAAGCAAAAATCTCATTTAAGGCTTCCCCCATCTGCTCAGATTTCATGCACAAGTTCCCTACGCTATCCCTGACTGGCCCTACCTTCTCCCTGATCATTCTCTTATTCCTCATGTATGAGTAAAATGCCTTTGGGTTCTCCTTAATCCTTCTTGCCAAGCCTTTCTCATTCCCCCTCCTGGCTCTCCTCAATCGATGTCTGAGCTCCTTTCTAGCAAGCCTATAATCCTCTAAAGCTGTGCAAGATCCTTGTTTCCTACACCTTATGTAAGCTGCCTTCTTGACGAGAATTTCCTCTGTTCTTGTCATGCAAGACTCCTTAATCTTACCCCTTCTTACCTGTCTCAGAGGGACAAATTTGTGCATCACTCGCAACAACTGCTCCTTAAATATATACTTGAATATATTGACCAAGGTTCCCTATGGGGAAGAGAATTCCACAGACTAACAGCCCTCTGACAAGAAATTCCTCCTCCATTCCTTAAATGAGAAATACCATTATTTTTTAAATCATGCCCCCTGGTTTTGTGGATTTTCTTTTACTATTGCTTGCTTTCCCATCAGTTAATTTTCTCATAAATTATTGTTTCAGGCGTCTCTGTGAGTGAGTGAGACTCTCATGATATGGAGCTACATGAACTAGGCAGTACTGAGAGGGTTTCACAATATGTCCACAAATCACCTATTCCCATCCTATTTCTATTTGGTTAACAGGTTCTGAAGTTGGGGCAGTTACAAGAGGCAAGTAACTTTTCTCTACAATATAGAGAAAGGAATCAAGTTGACGGATTGTTTTGGGATTCACTGTACCTAATGTGATTGAAATTGCAGAGTACAGAAAGAACAGATCGAGAAGGAGAAGAAAGAGGAGGAAGACAGGAGATATGGCAGGACCAAGTATGCCAATGACCTAAGGGAGCAGATCAGAGAGAGGGAGCAGAAGCATATTGCGGAGCGGGCAGCTTTCTTTGAGGAAGGAAAGCGTTTGAAAGAAGAAGCTTATCAACGACGGCTCCGTCTTGATCAAATCAAGCGCAAGAAACTTGAAGAACTCAGGTCAGTTCCATTGGGATTTTGTACAATGGTTGTGAATGAGGAAGAGTTGATATCATTTGGGATCATGTACAGTAAGTATGAATCTACTGGGATTGTATACAATATGAGTGAATGAGGAAGTGTTGGTATGCTATTGAATTTTACTTTTTATTTAGTATGTTCATGGGATGTGGGCCTCAATGAACATTTATCTCACTAATTGTCCACGAGAAGGTGAGCCAGAGTACTTACCACTGGAATTGGGTAGAGAGGGAGTGAATTGGAACTAGCTTGAGTTCCTTTTGGATTCCGTAGTGAGAGTGAATGGGAAGTGGTTGGTTGTGCAGAGGAAAGAAGCTGGAAGCTGTATTTACTCTGTGCGTAAATTGGTGGTGCTCTAATCCTAAATCAACCTCAGTCTCAATCTCTGTAACGCATTTTCCATTTTCCTCCTTGTATTTCAGGTCTGTCGGTCTTCCAGAGAAGTATTGCCGAGAGATTGAGCGAAGATTGGCTGCTGTCACAGCTTAGGAGCAAATCCTAATGATGGCTACATTTGGAGATTATCTGTTACAATTGTACTGTGGTCTTCAGTATCTATAAAGAATAAATTAAACATGATTTAACTCATTATCACTGTCAAACTTAGTTTTGTAATATACTTTTACACATTACTTCATTTAGGCAAGAACTTCACACAGATGGTGGTGAGCGTTTAGAAAGCATTGCCAGCAGAGGTGGTAGAGGCAGGCACGGTAGATTCATTTAAGATGTGTCTGGACAGATGCATGAGTAGGTGGGGAGCAGAGGGTTACAAATGCTTAGGAATTGACTGACAGGTTTAGACAGTACATTTGGATTGGTTAAGGCTTGTAGGACCGAAGGGCCTGTTCCTGGGCTGTAAAGTTTCTTTGTTCAAGAACAAAAGAAAAGCATAACACCAGAACCGGCCTTTCAGCTCTCCAACCCTAGTTAGAGAGCTCCTCACTTCAAATTATTCAACACTTAGCACAATCTGAACCCTAGCTCCTCAGTCCTCAATCCCAAGCCTGATCTTGATTCTCATCCATTCATCCCAATCCTCTCAACCCTAACTCTCAACTCTTTACCCCAAATCCTAAACCCCTTTACTCAACCTCAGTGCATCACCTCAACATCTCACCTGTTGCTGCTCATAATCAACTATGGGAATCTTGAGTAAAGATTTGTGATTGTTTATTCAAGCAAAATGCAGGGAGATTGTATTGAAAAGCTAACAGGTATAAAAATTCCAAGGAGTAGAGAAAAAGGCAATACTTTTATAAGATCTTTTTGCCACAATGGCATCTTATTGTCCAAATTCCAACTTTGTTTCTAGACACATAAAAAGCAGATGTCCATTCTAAATCA
This sequence comes from Chiloscyllium plagiosum, assembly GCF_037043375.1. NCBI lineage: Eukaryota > Metazoa > Chordata > Chondrichthyes > Orectolobiformes > Hemiscylliidae > Chiloscyllium > Chiloscyllium plagiosum. The sequence goes on from NW_028270147.1 coordinate 1,634,965, forward strand.
TAAGCTAGTGTCATTAACGTCTACTTCACCCATCAAGGGCCACTTAATCTTATTGTGGCATGTTTTCCCATTCCTTATCAATGTCTGTTGCCTCCCTGTCTCTAAATCCCTCCTGACTCCAAGATCTCCCTGGAATGCTTTTGTCAAGATTTAATTTATTTTTACAAGGTTTGCCTATAGATTCCTGCAGATACTAATTTCTAGGGTGCACAAGATTCATCTCATACAAGGTTCATCTGGAGAAGTCTTTACTTTTTCCCTCTTTAAACCTTGCTCTCCAATTTGCTCTAACACACACCATCTCCTCATCCTTAAACCCTTAACTCTCACTCCTTACCCTACCCTCAATTCCTTTTTCAATACCAATCCCAACCTTCCACTCTCAATTATTCAATCCCTAATTTCCCCACCCCAAATTTCATCCTCAACTCATAGATCCTTCCACCACAGAAACAGACCCTTTGGTCTAACCAGTCTATGCAGATCATGGCACCAAGCTAAACTACTCCTACCTGCATACACTTAGCCCATATCCCACCAAATATTTCTTATTTATGTACTTATCTAAATGTCCGTCACATAGCTGGTCCTTTTTCTTAAAGTTACTGTGCCCTTGATATTTTTTCAGAGAGGTTGTAAAACAGCCCAGGTTCTGAAACAGCTGAGTTGGTGCAGAAATGAATGGTTTATTGGGGCCCTTTTTGTTTACCCCTAAACAGATGATACCTCAGGCCAAAAGCTTTCACGTTTTAGAAATAATTTTTATAATGAAAGGGGATGGCCAGTCCTGGCAGCTGAGGTTTTTTTGGTTCAGTTGCAGCAAGGGATGTGTGAAATAAGCTGCTGGACTTCTCTCTCTCCTTGCAAACTATAAGTTGCCTGTGCCATGTTTTACTATTTGGGCTAAGAGATGTGTGTATTTTCGGAACACCGTCATTAAGTTGGGTTTGGTTAGGATAAGGTATCGGGTACTTCTTTGTGTTTCTTTCTGTAATTTTGTAAGTGAATTTTGTTTGTTTAAAACTTGCTAATTTACACTGGGAATATCCACTGGACTACTTGCTAAAAGAGGTTTTGAGGGGTCTGGCCTAGTCCATAACAGATTAGGGGATGCTTCGCGAGATATAAACAACGAGTGGTAGGTGTTAGAGTCTTTTATTTCGGGTGTTGATTTGGTTGGTTTACACATAGCTCGGATAGCAATGGCTCTTTCAGTCACCAAGGAGTTTTTGGAGGTAGAAGAAATGCCCTTGGGGGTTTTACAAAAGGCAAATAAGACCCAGCTACGGGAATTAATGGACAAGCTGGAGTTGAATTTACCACCTAATGTGAGGAAAGATGCGATGATTTCAGCAGTAACTCAGTATTTAAATTTGCTGGAAACACCATCAGGATCTGTAGAAATGGCAAGAATTCAGTTGCAAATAAAGCAGCTTGAGTTAGAGGCGAGAGAGAAGGAAAGGGCAGCTGAAATGAAACAGTTTGAGTTACGAATAAAATCAGAAGAAAATAAACATTGGGCTTTAGCAGAAGAGAAAGACAAAGAGAGATAAAGGTTGAAGGTAAGCTTAATGTAGAATAGCAGAGAGTTAAAGCAACAAGGTTAGCAGTCAAAGTAGCTGATGACTATGAGTTGGTCCATAAACCACGATTTGACTTTCTGAATCAATTTCAATCCATGACGGATAGAAATTGGGGCAAAGAGAAATTGTCATGTAGAAAGGGAAAGATAGATCATAAAGAGACCTTACCACAGGGTAAAAAGGAAACCCTTGAGGGGGACAAAGAGGTTAAAAAGCTCCGGTGTTTTCATTCTAATAAATTAGGCCACATGAAATCACAGTGTTGGTGGGCTAGGAAAAGCACAGAAAATCCAGATGTGTGAAGGCAGGATACACCTGGAGTTTTGTTGAAATGGTAACAGAAAGCACAGTAGAAGGTAGAAAGCTGCAGCAGAGTGCATAAGCTGATCAAAGGTTGGTTAAGGAGGAAGGGCCAGATCTGCTTAAAAAAAATACCTGCAAGGGTAAAATTTATTAACATAGGCCAGGAGTAGCAGGTAAAGAGGTTACAATATTAAGGGACACAGGATCCTCTCAGTCTGTGATGCTGAAGGATGAGGAAGTATGTAGTCCTGCAGGACTATTACCAGAAAAGGTACTGGTAACAGGAATTCGTAGTGAGACAAAAAGCACTCGATGTAAAGTGAGGTTAGAGTGTCCAGAAAAGAGTGGAGAATTTGCAGTAGGAGTACTAGACAAGCTCTCAGCTCCAGGATTACAGTTTGTCATTGCAAATGATATACTTGATTCACTGGTAGGTATACTACCTACTCTAGTTGAAAAGCCAGTAGAGACTAAAGCAACTGAAGCAATGCAGGATTCTTATCTGGGAATCTTCCCTGATTGTGTATTAATGAAATCACACAGTCACAAGCTAAAGCAGGAAAGATTAAAGGGCACAGATAAGGAAGCTGAAGTAGCATTACAGAGACTGTGGTCAGTCATTCAAGTGGGACACAACAGGAGCAAATAGGTAAACATGCAAGTACCTTTAGCTCTGCTGAGCTCATTGAGTTACAGCAGAAAGATGAAAGTTTAAAGCAGTTATATCAAAAGGCATACACAGTAAACGAGTCTGAATGTATCCCTGTGTGTTATTACCTGAAAAATGATGTCTTAATGAGGCAATGGAGGCCATCACTTATTCAAGATGATGAGAAATGGGCAGAGATTCATCAAATTGTATTGCCTGTGGGGTATAGAGAGGAGGTGTTGCAAATGGCGCATGAACTACCACTTGGAGGTCATTTAGGAGTGAAGAAAACACAAGCTAAAATACAAAGACATTTTTACTGGCCTGGACTGCATAAGGATGCAGTTGAATTTTGCCAGACACGTCGTACATGTCAGGTAATTGGAAAACAACAGATAGTAATAAAACCTGCACCTTTAATGGTAGGGTTCTTAGTGAGGTGGAGGAACAGAGGGATCTTGGGGTCTATGTTCATAGATCTTTGAAAGTTGCCACTCAGGTGGATAGAGCTTGTAAGAAGGCCTATGGTGTATTAGCGTTCATTAGCAGAGGGATTGAATTCAAGAGTCCTGAAGTGATGTTGCAACTGTACAGGACTTTGGTTAGGCCACATTTGGCGTACTGTGTGCAGTTCTGGTCGCCTCACTTTAGGAAAGATGTGGAAGCTTTGGAGAGGGTGCAGAGAAGATTTACCAGGATGTTGCCTGGAATAGAGAATAGGTCGTACGAGGATAGGTTGAGAGTGCTAGGCCTTTTCTCGTTGGAACGGCGAAGGATGAAGGGTGACTTGATAGAGGTTTATAAGATGATCAGAGGAATAGATAGAGTAGACAGTCAGAAACTTTTTCCCCGGGTACAACAGAGTGTTACAAGGGGACATAAATTTAAGGTGAAGGGTGGAAGGTATAGGGGAGATGTCAGGGGTGGGTTTTTTACCCAGAGAGTGGTGGGGGCATGGAATGCGCTGCCTGTGGGAGTGGTAGAGTCAGAATCTTTGGTGACCTTTAAGCGGCAATTGGATAGGTACATGGATGGGTGCTTAAGCTAGGACAAATGTTCGGCACAACATCTGTGCTGTATTGTTCTATGTTCTATGTTCTAATGCCTATTCCGGCAGTTGAGGAACCTTTTACCAGAATCTTAATTGATTGCGTAGGTCCCCTACCTCAAACAAAAAGTGGGAATCAGCATTTGTTAATAATAATAGATGTATCAACGAGATTTCCAGAGGCTGTTCCATTACGTATTATCATAGCTAAAAGGATTGTAGAGGAAATACTCACATTTTTTATTAGATACGGACTACCAATAGAGATACAATCAGATCAAGGGTCAAATCTTACATCCAAACTTTTCAACGACGTTATAGACAGCTTAGGCATAAACCAATTCAAATCTACTGCGTGCCATCCAGAATCACAGGAAGCGCTAGGAAGATGGGGCTATTACAAGGGGGCATAGCTTTAAATTAAGGGGGGGTAGGTATAGGACAGATGTTAGGGGTAGGTTCTTTACTCAGCGAGTCGTGAGTTCATGGAATGCCCTGCCAGTAGCAGTGGTGGACTCTCCCTCATTATGGGCATTTAAGCGGGCATTGGATAGGCATATGGAGGATAGTGGGCTAGTGTAGGTTAGGTGGGCTTGGATCGGCGCAACATCGAGGGCCGAAGGGCCTGTACTGCGCTGTATTCTTCTATGTTCTATGTTCTATGTTCTATGGCATCAAACACTAAAGACCATGTTGAGGGCTTATAGTCAGGATTATCGAGATAATTGTGATAAAGAAATTCTGTTTGTGCTTTTTGTGATCAGAGCTGCAACAAATGAATCGACAAAATTCAGTCCATTTGAATTAGACTTTAGGCATGAAATGAGAGGATCATTAAAATTGATTAAAGAGAAAATAGTAAGTCAGAATTCAGGGACCACACCTTTGGATTATGTGTCAAATTTTAGAGAATAATTAATAGAGCTGGAGAGTTGACTGGACAGCATTTAAAAGTATCACAGCAGGCAATGAAACAGGAAGCAGATAAGAAATCAAAGATTCGCCATTTTGCTATCAGGGATAATGTATTGGTATTACTTCCAATAATAGGTGAACCTTTAAAAGCAAGGTTTAGTGGACCTTATCCAATCAAAAGGAAATTGATTGAGGTGAACTATTTAATAAGGACTCCAGACAGGAAGAAATCTTAGAGTGTGTCATGTGAATATGCTCAAAAGGTATTTTGACAGGGAAGGAAAGGAAAACGAGAAAGTGTTAATGATTACAGCACAGAAGGAAGAACCAAGTTCTGAATTGGATTCTGAATTGGACTTTGCTCAAAGTAAATTGGACAATGAGGAAGTTGTCAAAAATTGGGATGAATTATTGGGTTACCTTCCTGAGAAAAATTTAATTGACCTGAAAGAGTTATTACTATCACATGGGGATATATGCGGAAATAAACTGGTAATTACGAACCTAATTGTGCATGATGTAGATATAGGAGATGTTGTTCCGATTAAGCAACATTCTTGTAGGCATAACCTTGTAAAGTTGGCACAAGTTTAGAAGGAGATAAAACGCATGCTCCAAGATGGCATAATCAAAGTGAGTTACGGTGACTGGAGCTCAGCCTTGGTCATGCTGCCAAAGCAAGATGGTACCCAATGGTTATGTGTGGACTATCGCCAAGTCAATGCAGTTACAAAGACTGATATACATCCAATTCCATGATTGGAAGACTGTGTTGAAAAGGTGGGGCAAGAAACTTACATTTCTAAGTTGGACTTGCTCAGAGTTACTGTCAGATTAGATTACATTACAGTGTGGAAACAGGCCCTTCGGCCCAACAAGTCCACACCGATCCGTCGAAGCGAAACCCACCCATACCCCAACATTTACCCCTTAACTAACACTACGGGCAATTTAGCATGGCCGATTCACCGAAACCTGCACATCTTTGGACTGTGGGAGGAAACCGGAGCACCCGGAGGAAACCCACGCAGACACGGGGAGAACGTGCAAACTCCACACAGTCAGTCACCTGAGGCGGGAATTGAACTCGGGTCTCTGGCGCTGTGAGGCAGCAGTGCTAATCACTGTGCCACCGTGCCGCCCAAAGCAGGTACCCCTATCAAAAAGAGCAAAGGCAATTTCAGCTTTCATAATGCCAAATGGACTGTATCAATTTAAAGTCATGCCATTTGGTATGAAAAATGCTCTGGCCACATTTCAGAGACTAACTAAAATGGCTATTGCTGGATTACCCAACTGTATTTTGTACTTTGATGACTTGGTGATTTTTAGTCACTCATGGAAGGAACATTTATAACATTTATCAAACTTGTTTGATCGATTTCAGAAGGCAGGGTTGGTGGTAAACCTAGCTAAAAGTGAATTTGCCAAAGTGCAAGTCATCTTCCTGGCCGTGTTATTGGACATGGCCAATGGCCCCATGGGATGCAAAAACAAAATTCCCACACAATCGACAAAAAGAGCTGTATTACAGTTCTTGATATTGAGTGGATTTTAGCAGTGTGGCAGCTCCACTCATTGCAAACAAGAAGTTTCATTGGGCAGCAGACTGTCAAAAGGCATTTCACAGTCTGAAAATTGTGCTAACACTACCCACACCTGATTTCACAAAGCCTTTCAAGGTGGTATTGATGCCAGCGATGTGGGTGTCAATGCTGTGCTCATTCAGGAAGATGACGAGAAGATGGAAAGACCTATTAGGTATTTCTCCAGGGAATTGAATGTTCATCAGCAAGAGTCTAGATAAGAGTGGTGCTGGATAAGCACAGCAGGTCAGCCAGCATCTGAGGAGCAGGAAAATCGACATTTCGGGCAAAAGCCCTTCATCAGGAATAGAGGCAGGGTGCCTGCAGAGTGGAGAGATAAATGAGAGGGGGGTGGGGGTGGGGAGAAAGTATCATAGAGTACAATAGGTGAATAGGGGTGAGGTTGGAGGTGATAGGTCAGAGAGGAGGGTGGAGTGGATAGGTGGAAAGGAAGATACGCAGGTAGGACAGGTCATGAGGGCTGAGCTGAAAGGTTGGAGCTGGGGTGAGGTGGGGGGAGGGGAAAAGAGGAAACTGGTGAAATCCACATTGAAGCCATGGAGTTGAAGTGTTCCAAGGCGGAAGATGAGGCATTCTTCCTCCAGGCATCAGATGGTGAGGGAGTGGTGGTGGAGGAGGCCCAGGACCTGCATGTCATTGGTAGAGTGGGAGGGGGAGTTGAAATGTTGGACCACAGGGCAGTGGGGTTGATTGGTGCGGGTGTCCCGGACATGTTCCCTAAAGCACTTCTGCTAGGAGGCGTCCACTCTCCCCAATGTAGAGGAGACCACATCGGGAGCAACGGATACAATAAATGATATTGCCAGTATCATCTGTTTAGGGGTAAACAAAAAGGGCCCCAATAAACCATTCATCTCTGCACCAACTAGGCCATTTCAGGGAGATTTTGCTGTCTGGATTCAGAATTGGTTGGCTGACAGAAGGCAGACAGTGAATGTAGATGGAAAGTATTCTGCCTGGAGGTCAGTGGTGAATGGTGTCCTGCAGAGTACTAATCATTTTTTAAAGGGGTTTTAAAAATGAAGACATCTTTGGATATTGATGGTTCATTTTTTTAAAGGCAGAAGATGTCACAAAGCTGGAACTTTTTCTCAAAGTTACTGTGTCTTTGATCTTTTTCAGACGATTCCTAAGAAAGCCCAGGTTCCGAAATGGCTGAGTTGGTGCGGAGATGAATGGTTTATTGGGGCCCTTTTTGTTTACCCCTAAACAGATGATACTTCAGGCCAAAGGCTTTCATGTTTTATAATTAACTTGTATAATGAAAGAAGAGTGGCCAGTTCTGGCAGCTGAGGATATTTTTGGTTCAGTTGCAGCAAGGGATGCGTGAAACAAGGACTTCTCTTTCTCCTTTCAAACTAAGTTGCCTGTGCCATGTTTTACTGTTTGTGATAAGGATGTGTGTGCTTTTGGTGCACCATCATTAAGTTGGATTTGGATAGGATAAGTTATCGGATATTCTATTTCCTGTTCTTTGTGTTTCATTCTGTAGTTTTGTAAATAAATTTTGTTTCTTTAAAACCTGGCAGTCAAACCAGCTAATCTACATTAGGAATGTCCACTATCCACCGAGCTATACAAATAGTAAAGTTACGGTCTGGGCTACCTGCTTAAAGGTTTCGAGATGTCTAGCCTAATCCATAGCATGTCTTTTAAATGTTGTGACTGTCTGTATCCACCACTTCTTCTGGAAGTACATTCCAAACATAAACCATTCTCTATGTAAAAAATGGCCCCTCTTGCTGTTTTTGAATCAATTCTCCTCTAACCTAAATATATGCCCCTTGGTCTTGAAATTCCCCCCCTTAGGGAAAAGATTAGATTAGATTCCCTACAGTGTGGAAACAGGCCCTTCGGCCCAACCAGTCCATACCGACCCTCCGAAGAGTAACCCAGCCAGACCCATTTCCCACTGACTGATGCACCAACACTATGGGCAATTTAGCATGGCCAATTCATCTAACCTGCACATCTTTGGACTGTGGGAGGAAACCGGAGCACCTGGAGGAAACCCACACAGATACGGGGAGAATGTGCAAACTCCATACAGACGGTCGCCCAAGCCTGGAATCAAACCTGGGACCCTGGTGCTGTGAGGCAGCAGTGCTAACCATTGAGCCACTGTGTCGCCCCAAAAATACCTGCCATTCACCTTATCTCAATCCCTCATTATTTTTTTCAGAAGGGTCATAAAACAGTCTGGGCTTCAAATCGGTTGGGTTGGTACAGAGATGAAAAGGCTATTAGGAGGCTTTTTAGTTTATACGTAAACTGCTGAGACTTTAGGGCAAAGTAACCTGTATAATGAAAGGGCAGTGGTCGGTCCTAAAAGCTGAATTCTTGTTTGAGTCAGTTCAGCAGTGGGCTATGTGGAATCAGGATTCTAGACTCTCTCTCCTTTTGCCTTTCTAACTCCGACCTGTAAGCATTTGTTTTACTTTTGCTCTGTGTTTAAGGGGTATGTTTATTGGGACTGTTGTGTATTTTCAGAACAGCATAATTAAGTCTAGTTTGGATAGACTGAGTTCTGTGGGTATTCTATATTCTGTTCTTCGTGTTTCATTCCATAATTTTGTGAAGAAATTTTTGTCTGTTTTAAAACTTGGTAGTGAACCTAGCTAACGTACTCTGGGTAATTTTTATTGTACACTTACCAAAACATATTGCAAAGTTACAGTCTGGGTGAGTGGTCTGGCCTGATCCATAACAAGAACATAGAACATAGAACATTAAAGCACAGTTTAGGCCCTTCAGCCTTCAATGTTGCGCCGATCAGTGGAACCAATCTGAAGCCTATCTATCCTACACTATTCCATTTTCATCCATATGTTTATTCAATGACCACTTAAACACCCTTAAAGTTGGCAAGTCTACTACTGTTGCAGGCAGGGCATACCGTGACCCTACTACTCTCTGAGTAAAGAAACTACCTACTGAGACTTTATAAAGCTCTGGTTAGGCCCCATTTGGAGTACTGTGTCCAGTTTTGGACCCACACCTCAGGAAGGACATACCGGCACTGGAGCGTGTCCAGCGGAGATTCACACGGATGATCCCTGGAATGGTAGGTTTAACATATGAGGAACGGCTGAGGATCCTGGGATTGTATTCATTGGAATTTAGAAGATTAAAGGGAGATCTAATAGAAATTTACAAGATAATACATGGCTTGGAAAGAGTGGACGCTAGGAAATTGTTTCCGTTAGGCGAGGAGACTAGGACCCGTGGACACAGCCTTAGAATTAGAGGGGGTAAATTCAGAACAGAAATGCGGAGACATTTCTTCAGCCAGACAGTGGTGGGTCTGTGGAATTCATTGCCGCGGAGTGCAGTGGAGGCCGGGACGCTAAATGTCTTCAAGGCAGAGATTGATAAATTCTTGATGTCACAAGGAATTAAGGGCTACGGAGAGAATGCGGGTAAGTGGAGTTGAAATGCCTATCAGCCATGATTGAATGGCAGAGTGGACTCGATGGGCTGAATGGCCTTACTTCCACTCCTATGTCCTATGGTCTTATGGTCTTATGGACATTTGTCTGATATCTATCACCTCTTAATTTAAAGCTATGTCCCCTTATGCTAGCCATCACCATCCGAGGAAAAGGGCTCTCACTGTCCATCCTATCTAACCCTCTGATTATCTTATATGTCGTAATTAAGTCACCTCTCAACCTTCTTCTCTCTGATGAAAACAGCCTCAGGTCCCTCAGGCTTTCTTCATAAGTCCTTCCCTCCAAACCAGGCAACATCCTAGTAAATCACCTCTGAACCCTTTTCAAAGCTTCCACATCCTTCTATAATATGGTGGCCAGAACTATATGCAATCCTCCAAGTGCAGCCGCACAAGAGTTTTGTACAGCTGCAACATGACCTCATAGTTCCGAAACTCAAACCCTCTACCAATAAAAGCCAACACCGCATATGCCTTCTTAACAACCCTATCAACCTGGGTGGCAACTTTCAGAGATCTATGTACATTGTTATGGACTAGGCCAGACCACTCTAAACATTCTTTAACAAGCAGCCCCAGACCATAACTTTGCAACTTGTTTCAGTAAGAGTAGAGTGAAAATTACTCGGAGTAAGTTAGCTAAGTTGACTACTAGATTTTAAAACAGACAAAACTTTATTCACAGAATTGCATAATGAAACACAAAGAACAGAATAAAGGACCCCGACAGAACTCAGTCTATCCAAACTAAAATTAATTATGCTGTTCCAAATATACACAACAGTCCCAAGAAGCAAACTCCCTTTAAAAACCAGTATAAATGGAACACATGTTTACAGGTTGAAGTTGAAGGGCATAAAGAGAGAGAGCTCACTGTTGAACTCCTTACCAGTTCAGGACTGAACTAAACTGTTCTGCTCAGCTGGAGAGCAGACCACTCCCTTTCATTATACAGGTCACTTCTAAAACATGACCACTTTGGCCTCATCTGTTTACCTATACTTTGGAGCAGCGAGAGGCGGGATCCGGGAGGAGGTGACGTTGGTGCGAGGTGATTGTCAGGAAGGCAGGTAAGTATATTTATACTTCTTACCTTCAGGCCAGCGAGGGAGGAGCAAGCAAAGGACTTCTGGGAAGGGTAAGTAGAACAGTTTATATTTGCATGGTTGCGTTACCCAAGACACTACTCAGGTAGTGTCTCCAACCCATCCTCCTCCTCTAACCTAAAAAAAAGTTGTGAGATCCAGATTGACAAGGTAAGGTAACTAGTTTATTTCCTAATCCTTTTTTTAGTAGTCACTTCGGGAGTTACAATAGTGGGAATGGAGTTTAGGGCAGTGGAATGTTCCTCCTGCAGAATGTGGGAAGTAAGGGTCACCACTAGACAATAGACAATAGACAATAGGTGCAGGAGTAGGCCATTCAGCCCTTCGAGCCTGCACCGCCATTCAATATAATCATGGCTGATCATTCCTAATCAGTATCCTGTTCCTGCCTTATCTCCATAACCCTTGATTCCACTATCTTTGAGAGCTCTATCCAACTCCTTCTTAAATGAATCCAGAGAGTGGGCCTCCACTGCCCTCTGGGGCAGAGCATTCCACACAGCCACCACTCTCTGGGTGAAGAAGTTTCTCCTGAGCTCTGTCCTAAATGGTCTACCCTGTATTTTTAAGCTGTGTCCTCTGGTTCGGCACTCACCCATCAGTGGAAATATGTTTCCTACTGCCAGAGTGTCCGATCCTTTCATAATCTTATATGTCTCAATCAGATCCCCTCTCAATCTTCGGAACTCAAGAGTATACAAGCCCAGTTGCTTCAGTCTTTCAGTGTAAGGTAATCCTGCCATTCCAGGAATTGACCTCGTGAACCTACGCTGCACTCCCTCAATAGCCAGAATGTCTTTTCTCAAATTTGGAGACCAGAACTGCACACAGTACTCCAGGTGTGGTCTCACCAGGGCCCTGTACAGCTGCAGAAGCACCTCTTTGCTTCTATACTCAATTCCTCTTGTTATGAAGGCCAGCATGCTATTAGCCTTCTTCACTACCTGCTGTACCTGCATGCTTGCCTTCATTGACTGGTATACAAGAACACCCAGATCTCTCTGTACTGCCCCTTTACATAAATTGATTCCATTGAGTAGTAGTCTGCCTTCCTGTTCTTGCTACCAAAGTGGATAACCATACATTTATCCACATTAAACTGCATCTGCCATGCATCTGCCCACTCACCTAACTTGTCCAGGTCACCCTGTAATCTCCTAACATCCTCATCACTTTTCACCCTGCCACCCAGCTTTGTATCATCAGCAAATTTGCTAATGTTATTGCTGATACCATCTTCTATATCATTAACATATATTGTAAAAAGCTGTGGTCCCAGCACGGATCCCTGCGGTACCCCACTGGTCACTGCCTGCCATTCCGAAATGGAGCCGTTTATCACTATCCTTTGTTTCACAGAACATAGAACATAGAACATAGAAGAATACAGCGCAGTACAGGCCCTTCGGCCCTCGATGTTGCGCCGATCCAAGCCCACCTAACCTACACTAGCCCACTATCCTCCATATGCCTATCCAATGCCCACTTAAATGCCCATAATGAGGGAGAGTCCACCACTGCTACTGGCAGGGCATTCCATGAACTCACGACTCGCTGAGTAAAGAACCTACCCCTAACATCTGTCCTATACCTACCCCCCTTAATTTAAAGCTATGCCCCCTTGTAATAGCTGATTCCATACGTGGAAAAAGATTCTCACTGTCGACCCTATCTAAACCCCTAATCATCTTATACACCTCTATCAAGTCACCCCTAAACCTTCTTTTCTCCAATGAAAACAACCCCAAGTGCCTCAGCCTTTCCTCATACGACCTTTCTACCATACCAGGCAACATCCTGGTAAACCTCCTCTGCACCCGTTCCAGTGCCTCCACATCCTTCCTATAGTATGGTGACCAAAACTGCACACAATACTCCAGATGTGGCCGCACCAGAGTCTTATACAACTGCAACATGACCTCAGTACTCCGGAACTCAATTCCTCTACCAATAAAAGCCAGTACGCCGTATGCCTTCTTCACCGCACTATTTACCTGGGTGGCAACTTTCAAAGATTTGTGTACATGGACACCAAGATCCCTCTGCTCATCCACACTACCAAGTATCCGACCGTTAGCCCAGTACCCCATCTTTTTATTACACTTACTAAAGTGAATCACCTCACACTTAGCTACATTGAACTCCATTTGCCACCTTTCTGCCCAGTTCTGCAGCTTATCTATATCCCGCTGTAACCTGCCACATCCTTCCTCACTGTCTACAACTCCTCCGACTTTCGTATCATCCGCAAACTTACTCACCCAACCTTCTAACCCCTCCTCCAGGTCATTTATAAAAATGACAAACAGCAATGGTCCCAATGATCCTTGCGGAACACCGCTAGTGACGGCACTCCAAGATGAACATTTGCCATCAACTACTACCCTCTGTCTTCTTCCAGCCAGCCAACTCCTAATCCAAACCTCCAACTCACCCTCAATGCCATACCTCCGTATTTTTTGCAGTAGTCTACCATGGGGAACCTTATCAAACGCCTTACTAAAATCCATATACACCACATCTACTGCTTTCCCCTCGTCCACCTCCTTAGTCACCTTCTCAAAGAATTCAATAAGGTTTGTGAGGCACGACCTGCCCTTCACAAAACCATGCTGACTATCCTTGATCGCATTATTCCTATCCAGATGTTCATAAATCCTATCCCTTACAATTCTCTCTAAGATTTTGCCCACAACAGAAGTGAGACTCACCGGCCTATAGTTACTAGGGTTATCCCTACTCCCCTTCTTGAACAAGGGAACCACATTTGCTATCCTCCAATCTTCTGGCACTACTCCTGTAGACAACGAGGACATAAAAATCAAGGCCAATGGCTCTGCAATCTCTTCCCTTGCTTCCCAGAGAATCCTAGGATAAATGCCATCAGGCCCAGGGGACGTATCTATTTTCACCCTTTCCAGAATTTCCAACACCTCTTCTCTACATACCTCAAAGCCATCCATTCTACTTAATTGTGACTCAGTACTCACATTGACAACAATGTCCTGTTCCTGATTGAATACTGACGAAAAGTATTCATTCAGTGTCTCCCCAATCTCTTCAGTCTCCACACGCAACTTCCCACTACTATCCTTGACTGGACCAATTCCTACCCTAGTCATTCTTTTATTCCTATTAGCCAACCAATTTTCAATCCAATCTAGTACTTTGCCCCCAATACCATGCACCCTAATTTTACTCACTAACCTCCTTTGTCGGACTTTATCAAAAGCTTTCTGAAAGTCCAGGTACACTACATCTACTGGATTTCCCTCGTCCAACTTCATAGTTACATCCTCATAAAATTCAAGAAGATTAGTCAAGCATGATTTCCCCTTCATAAATCCATGCTGACTCTGTCCTATCCTGTTACTACTATCCAGATGTACAGTAATTTCATCCTTTATAATAGACTCCAGCATCTTTCCCACCACTGAGGTCAGACTAACTGGTCTATAATTTCCTGCTTTCTCTCGCCCACCTTTCTTAAAAAGTGGTATAACATTAGCCACCCTCCAATCCTCAGGAACCGACCCCGAATCTATTGAACTCTGGAAAATAATCACCAACGCATCCACGATTTCCCGAGCCACCTCCTTCAGTACCCTGGGATGCAGACCATCAGGCCCCGGAGACTTATCAACCTTCAGACCTAACAGTCTCTCCAACACCAAATCCTGGCAAATATAAATTCCCTTAAGTTCAGGTCCTTCAGCCACTGTTACCTCAGGGAGATTGCTTGTGTCTTCCCAAGTGAACACAGATCTGAAGTACCCATTTAATTCCTCTGCCATTTCTTTGTTCCGAGTAATATATTCCCCTGTTTCTGTCTTCAAGGGCCCAATTTTTGTCCTAACCATTTTTTTGCCTTGCACATACCTAAAAAAGCTTTTACTATCCTCCTTAATATTCTTGGCCAGTTTACCTTCGTAAACTAGTGTCCCTGCTGACTACACCCAACACCAGCTCCTCGAAAACCACATTAGGGAACTGGAGCTGCAGTTGGATGAACTTCAGATCATTCAGGAGGCTGGGGGATTATTGATAGGACTTACAGAGAGGTAGTCACTCCCCAGATAAAAGAAAAAGACATATGAGTGACAGTTAGGGGACAGAAAGGGAACCGGCAGGCAGTGCAGGGATCCTCTGTGGCCATTCCCCTCAATAATAAGTATACTGGTTTGGATACTGTTGGGGGGGATGACTACCAGGGGAAGCAGTGGGGCTCCTGCTGCTCAGAAGGGAAGGGGGACTCGATAGTTAGGGGGACAGATAAGAGGTTCTGTGGGGACGAGAGAGACTCACGGTTGGTGTGTTGCCTCCCGGGTGCCAGGGTCCGTGATGTCTCTGATCATGTTTTTGGGATCCTTCGGGGGGAGGGAGAGCAGCCCCAAGTCGTGGTCCATATTGGCACCAACGACATAGGTCGGAAGAGAGATGGGGACTTGAGGCAGAAATTCAGGGAGCTAGGACGGAAGCTTAGAGCTAGGACAAACAGAGTTGTTTTCTCTGGTTTGCTGCCCGTGCCACGTGCTAGTGAGGTGAGGAATAAGGAGAGAAAGGAGTTGAACACATGGCTACAGGGATGGTGCAGGAGGGAGGATTTCAGGTTTTTGGATAATTGGAGCTCTTTATGGGGTAGGTGGGACCTCTACAAGCAGGATGGTCTTCATCTAAACCAGAGGGGTACCAATATCCTTGATGGGAAATTCGCTAAAGCTATTAAAGTGGATTTAAACTAATACAGCAGGGGGATGGGAACCAAAATTGTAGGACTGGTACAGAAGAGGATGAGAGTAGGGAGTTCCAAAATCAAGTATCTGACACTGGCAAGCGAGAACCTGGTTTGAAGTGTGTGTACTTCAATGCGAGGAGCATCCAAAATAAAGTGGGTGAACTGGCAGCGTGGGTTGGTACCTGGGACTTCGATGTTGTGGCCATTACAGAGACATGGATAGAGCAGGGACATGAATGGCTGTTGCAGGTTCTGGTATTCAGATGTTTCAGTAAGAACAGAGAAGATGGTAAAAGAGGGGGAGGTGTGGCATTGTTGATCAGGGACAATATTACAGTTGTAGAAAGGATGTTTGGGGACTCATTAACTAAGGTAGTATGGGCTAAGGTTAGAAACGGGAAAGGAGAAGTCACCATGCTGGGAGTTTTCTATAGGCTTCCGAATAGTCCCAGAGATGTAAAGGAAAGGATAGCAAAGATGATTCTCGATAGGAGTGAGAGAGGCAGGATAGTTGTCATGGGGGACTTCAACTATCCAAATATTGACTGGGATCACTACGAGTACTACAGATGGGTCAGTTTTTGTCCAGTGTGTGCAGGAGGGCTTCCTGACACAGTATGTAAACAGG
This sequence comes from Chiloscyllium plagiosum, assembly GCF_037043375.1. Lineage (NCBI taxonomy): Eukaryota > Metazoa > Chordata > Chondrichthyes > Orectolobiformes > Hemiscylliidae > Chiloscyllium > Chiloscyllium plagiosum. The sequence continues at coordinate 1,650,990 of NW_028270147.1, forward strand.
CCTACAAGGGGCAAAGCCACTTTAGATTTAGTACTGGGTAATGAGCCTGACCAGGTGTTAGATTTGGAAGTAGGTGAGCACTTTGGAGACAACGATCACAATTCTGTCAGGTTTACTTTAGTGATGGAAAGGGATAGGTGTACTCCACCGAGCAAGAGTTACAGCTGGGGGAAGGGAAATTATGATGCAATTAGGAAAGATTTAGGAAGCGCAGAATGGGGAAGGAAACTGCAGGGGATTGGCACATTAAAATTGTGCAGCTTATTCAAGATAAAGCTCCTGTGTGTCCCAGATAAGTATGTACCTGTCAGGCAGGGAGGAAGATATAGAACGTGTGAGCCGTGGTTTACTAAGGAAGTGGAGAAGGGCTTATGCCCGAAACGTCGATTCTCCTGTTCCTTGGATGCTGCCTGACCTGCTGCGCTTTTCCAGCAACACATTTTCAGCTCTGATCTCCAGCATCTGCAGCCCTCACTTTCTCTCTAAGGAAGTGGAATCCCTGGTCAAGAAGAAGAAGAAGGCTTATGTTAGGACAAAATGTGAAAACTCAGTTAGGGCGCTTGAGGGTTACAAAGAAGTCAGGAAAGACCTAAAAAGAGAGCTCAGAAGAGCCAGGAGGAGACATGAGAAGTTGTTGGCGGATAGGATCAGGATTAACCATAAGGCTTTCCATAGGTATGTCAGGAATAAAAGAATGATGAGAGTTAAATTAGGGCCAATCAAGGATAATAGTGGAAAGTTGTGTGAGGAGTCAGAGGAGATAGACGAAGCACTAAATAAATATTTTTCGACAGTGTTCACTATAGAAAATGAAAATGGTGAGGAAGATAGAGATACTTGCATCTAGACTAGAAGAGACTGAGGTTCACAAGGAAGAGGTATTAGAAATACTGCAGAGTGTGAAAATAGACAAGTCCCCTGGGCCGGATGGGATCTATCCTAGGATCCTCTGGGAAGCAAGAGAAGAGATTGCCAAGCCTTTGGCATTGATCTTCAAATCATCATTGTCTACAGGAATAGTGCCTGAGGACTGGAGGATAGCAAATGTCTTTCCCTTGTTCAAAAAGGGTAGTAGAGACAACCCTGGTAATTACAGACCAGTGAGTTTCACTTCAGTTGTTGATAAAGTGTTGGAAAAGGTTATAAGAGATAGGATTTATAACCATCTAGAAAGGAATAATCTGATCAGGGACAGTCAGCACAGTTTTGTGAAGGGTAGGTCATGCCTAACGAATCTTATTGACTTTTTTGACAAAGTGACCAAACAGGTAGATGAGAGTAAACCGGTTGATGTGGTGTATATGGATTTCAGCAAGGCATTCGATAAGGTTCCCCACAGTAGGCTATTATACAAAATGCGGAGGAATGGGATTGTGGGAGACATAGCAGTTTGGAACAGTAATTGGCTTGCTGAAAGAAAACAGAGGGTTGTAGTTGATGGAACATTTTCGCCTTGGTGTCCAGTTACTAGCGGCGTACCGCAAGGGTCGGTGTTGGGTCCACTGCTGTTCATCATTTTTATAAATGCCCTGGATGAGAGCTTAGAAGGGTGGGTTAGTAAATTGCCGACGACACTAAGGTCGGTGGAGTTGTGGATAGTGACAAAGGATGTAGTAGGTTGCAGAGAGACATAGATAGGATGCAGAGCTGGGCTGAAAGTTGGCAAATGGAGTTTAATGTGGACAAGTGTGAAGTGATACACTTTGGACAGCGTAATCGGAATGCAAAGTACTGGGTTAACGGTAAGATTCTTGGGCGTGCTGATGAGCAGAGAGATCTCAGTGTCCATGTACACAGATCCCTGAAAGTTGCCACTCAGATTGACAGGATTGTTAAGAAGGCATACAGTGTTTTGGCCTTTATTAATAGAGGGATTGAGTTCTGGAACCAGGA